>NC_067162.1:32330577-32661624 GCF_903995435.1 Acomys russatus
GTGTAAGGAAGTGATTTGGGTGTGTGCATCTAAGTATTCATTAAAAAATTCTCACTGAAATAACCAAGGGACAATCAAGTTAGGGAAAAGGGCATGCTAAGGCTAGGAGGGTGTCTGCAGAGATTGGCATCCTGAGACACAGAGATGTTCTGTGAAACAAGCTGTGGACAACAGTACCTGCGAGGAAAGCCAAAAGTAGGATGTGGGAAAAAATAATTTCTTTTCTTTCTAAGAGAAAGATCCTGGTTGTGTGACTTTTCCTGGGGAGACAGGAATTAATATCTATACACCCCATATAGGAAAGATCAAAGAATTCATCTCACTGACATCTAGAGTTACAGGAGCATAAATGACTCAGGTGCGTGCCAAGCCTGAGCTCCCTGCCTGGCTCACAGCTGCCCGCCCTTCCGCCCTCCCCCCACCAGCCTGCCCTCTGCCTGCAGAGCCTTGGGGAGAGGGCTTGTGAGTTCTTCAGTTCCCTCGGTGTTTTAAGTTTTGGAAGCTTTCAGAATTCAGAAGTTGCTGAATTCCATCACTTCCTGAGTCTTAGGACCCTCTTCTTCCCCTCAAAAGACAACGTTTCAGTTTGGAAACACTGCAACAACAGAGTATGGGCATGGTCCAGTTGTAAGCTTGAAGAATCAGGGGGCTGGCTTAGAGAGAGGAGACTTAGAGACAACACCGACCAGTTTTAAGTGTCAGGTAGAACATAATACGGCACTCACTTCTAACTTGTACACGCCATATCTGTCAAGACAACTTGGCTAGAATCTGCTCTTAGAGCTAATCTCGGCCATGTATTTATATGTGTCCTCTTTATTTTTTCGTTTGTGCTCAGCATCCATTTTGTATGGCTTGATGTTTTAACTTTGAGATGTGTTTTCTGTCCCCCTTATCCCCAGTCTAGCTTGATAAATCTTCCATGAGCACATGAATACTTTCTTGTTTGGCTTCTATGGGAATGTAGAGCCGGTGGGCCTGTTGGTGCTGATTTTTGATTGTTCTATCAATTGTTGAAAGGTGGTTATTGAATGTCTACCTGTGACTGTGAGTTTCTCTATTTTTTTATAGTTTAATCAAGAATACAGATAGGAGTTTTGGGGTTAACTCTTTGAGAAGTGCTATTATGCAAAGAAAAAAAAAAAAGGATTACTAGGTTGTCTTGATAAGGTGATTCCCATTGAGGCACATACTTTTAATTTTAGATTTCTTTTGCTTAGTGTTATCATGTGTATCTTTTAAATTAAAAGCATTTTTATTTTATATGCATGTGTGCTGTGCTTGAGTATATATATGTGTACTGTGTAAGCACTTAAAATTTAATTGTATAATTTTGGGGTCGCATTTTGCTATATTTTTTAGGCTGGTCTCAACTTGTGGGCTCAAGCAATCCTTATATTCATATTCTCAAGTTGCTGGGACCATGGGTGATAGCTACTAGGTCCAGATCATCTTGCATTTTTAATCCAGATGCGATTTTATTTTAAACTGTATGAATTTGTTTTGGTAGGCAGAATAGAATTAAGGCCTGCTTTTATATTCAATTTGACAATCTTTGCATTTTTATTAGAATATTTAGATTATTTATATTTAGTGTGCTTATTGATTTGGTTAGCTTTAATCTATCACCTTGCTTTAAAAAAAACATATTCCATTTTTATTTTTTCTCTCTTCTTATTCTTTTTGGCTAATTGGTTATTTTTTACTTTGTATTGACTCCTTAGCTATCACTCTTGGTTTTTCTATTTGGTAGTTGATTAGGGTATATAGAATATACATTTAACTTCTCATAACTCATTTTCAAGTGCCATTAAATCATTTCACATATACCATAAAAACTTTAAAACAGCATACCTCAGCCAAGCATAGTAGCACACACCTTTAATCCCAGCTCTTGGGGGGGGGGGTAGAACACATAGATCTCTTACATTTAAGGTCAGCCTGGTCTACATGAGGGGGGGCAGGCCAGCTATAGCGCCGTAGGGAAATCCTGTCTCAAAAACAAAAAACAAACAAAAAACATATTTCTGTTTTCCTGGCCTTTGCCTGCTATTGATATAGTTTATCATGACATTACAAATACCACATTATATTATGGCTATTTTTGTGTAAACACTCAACTATCTTTTTAAAAAGCTATAGAAACAAATTGTTATATATTTATTTATCTATTTTGTTATGCTTATTTTCAATCCTCTGTGTAAGCCTATGATGCCATCTGGTATTTCACCTCTTTAAAAATATTTATTTATTTTGGTTTTTTGAGACAAGGTTTCTCTGTGTAGTTTTTACTGTCCTAGACTTATTTTGTAGACCAGGCTGGCCTTGAACTCACAGCAATCCACCTACCTCTGCCTCCCACATGCTGGGATTAAAGGCATATGCCACCACACCCAGCTCTGATATTTCACCTCTTATTTAAAGGCTTTATAGACATTTCTTACAGTGCAATTCTACATGTAAATTCTTCTGGTTATCAAACATAAAAATATTTTAATCACTTTATTTTTCAACAATATTTTAACTATGTATATAATTCTGTGGCTAAACCTAGGGAGTTCACTGATCCCTACCTTTGCCCTCCCACTATACCAAGACCCATAATGATTCAAAACAGCAAATGGAGACACTTGCTCTTTAGTGTCATCTCCTGTGCTTTGAACCTCTTAGGGATTACTGTGTACAGTAGGTTCAGAACTGGTTTTCATGTGTTTTGGCTGCAATGCAGCCCCTTGTAGATGAGAACAAGTCTAGATCCTGTCGTTCCATCTTGATTAAAATGGAAGTCTCAAGTCAATGAGATGTCTTAGCAGATAAAGGTGCCTGACGCCAAACATGACAATGAATTTCAGCCCCAGGAACAGCGGAGAGACAACCTACTCTTGCAGGTTGTCCTCTGACTTTTAACCCCCCACATATTAAAATAAATCTTCAAAAATATTTAAAGGGACTTTGCCATGGTTGCTGTGTAAGGAATCACATCTAAAGACCTTCTAGGTCTGTGTGATGAGGGCTGGAATGCAGACATGGTCTGCATAACAGGATGATCTGGGTGTAACACAGACACACCCTTAGTGCACACCTTTAATTCCAAAAGTGAAGGCAAAGCTAGTTTATAGAAGGTAGCAGCCGTGTTTGAAAGGGATGTCTAATTGAGGGGCAAAGTGAAGACTCAGAGAAAGGTTTGGCAGAATGAGTCAGAGGTAGGATACACTGAACTCTTGAGAACAGACAAGAAAGAGAGGCTACTTAAGGGCAGCGCAGAGAGTAGTGGTGGTGGTAGCGTTCGTGGTAATGTTAGTGGTAGCAACAGTGGTAGTAGCAGTGAGTAATGTATGTGGCAGTTTTGCTGAGACAGTTTTACAGAGACAGGTTATGGAGAGAATTAGCCAGAGAATGAGAAGGATCCAGAAGATTAAAACAGACTGCTAGAGTTAGTTTGAGGCCAAGCAGAACAATCCAGTCAGAAGCTGAGAGAGAAGCCGGTTTGCATCAGTCAGCTTGGAGAGGAGTTTGGGCTAGACCAGTTGAGTTGAACCATCTAGCCAGAGTTCAAAAAGAGCTAGAAAGGGTGAGTTTATTCAGCAGCACGTCTCAAAGTTTGAAATATTCTAGACCTAGGTTAGCTGACGGAGGCTGGAAGCTGAAGCCTTTAAGGTTTGGGTTACAGAAGATTAGATTGTACAAAGGCAAGCCTCCAGGCCCAGGCCTAAGGATGGTTAAAACAGAGAAAGAAATGCTCTGGGCTCAGCCGAAGCCATGTCCGCATACAGCTTGGGTATAGCTCTCATCTTATCCTCTCACCTGGGGAGATGAAAACAGCTTTTACATCTGACCTGAACATTGACGGTTGACTGTGAGGGGCAAGGGAAGGGAAGGTACTGACATGGTCTGGATTCCTGGATTGCTCATCAGGAAAGCTGCTTCTGGAATAGGAAGGAAGTTATTTTCACAGGCTGTATTTGGGGAAATTCTAAGTTTTTTTTCCCCCTAATACTAGGAATTGAACCCACGACTTTGGTATACTACACAAGCACTCTAATTCTGAGATACATGCAGCTCCCACCTCTCTATTTTAAAAAAACAAACCCATCTTTCAGTTTTGAAACACAGCCTTCCAACACTGGCCAGACTGGCCATGAACTCATTCTGTAGCCGAGGCTGACGCTGAACGTGTGATTCTACTGGGCCTCCCAAGAAGTTTGGATTACAGGCCTGTGTAATTTTACTTCTTAATAATCATTAAATTTTACTGAAGTTTTACTTCTTAATAATGAAGGTCAAATAAGCAAATTTGTTAGTAGTTTGGTGACATTTAAATTCTTCCTTCTCTATCTTTAGCAGCTTCACAGACTATTGCAATTTGATAATCTTATTAACAAATAAATTTATGCATGCTTTAGGCTTATTTAGATAAATATCTGTAAAAACATGTATCAGAGGTGCATCTCATAGTACACATCATACTTAAAGCAGAAAGAGTAGCGGTTTGCTCTTTTTAGTTCAGGGGCAATACAAGAACACTCTTTCTTTTTCCATCCATTCGGCATTGCAGTGGCAATTGTAGGCAAAGCAATTAATCAAGGAAAAGACATAAACATCCGTATGAGAAATGAAGAATAAAAGTATCAATATGATCATGTTTATTAAAAAAAAAAAACACCTTATCGAATCCATGCATACAACCTTATTAAAGCCATGCAGTAAGGTTGTAGAACTAAGATCCATATAACAGAAATCAATTGCATTTCTATATATGGCAATGGTAAGTGTGAAAATGAAATTGAGACTGTAATTCCACTTGCAGTAGCAAAAAGAATAAGCTACGTCAGAGTAAGATTAAATTTGAAGACACAGACATAAAACTCCGTGGAAAGAAACTAAAGATCTAAAGAGAGAAGACGGCTCATGTTCATGGATGTAGAACTAACACTGTGAACGGTCGCTGAATTGACCTAAAGTTTTAGCTAAACCCAGTCTCTGTTAAAAATCTTAGGTATTTTTCTCAGATAGGCACAAGCTGGTGCTTGCATTTATGTATAAATGCAAAGGATCATGAGAAAAACTCATCTGAAAGAAATAGAAAAAGTGGGAGATTAAAACCCCCCAACTTCAAGTTTGCTGCAGAACAATAATAGTTAAATACAACTCTGACAGGAAACGTGCAGAATGGTAGAATGAACTCTTAGTCTGGAAATATATCCTGAGCTGTATGATCAACTGATTTTCAGTGAGAGTCCCAAGGAAATGCAACGAGGGGAGGAATGATCTTTCCAGCTGGCAACTGGGTATCTACACATGAAAGGATAACACAGAACCTGCCTCATGACATAAAAAAATTAGTGCAAATATGTTAAAACATAATGGCTAAATTATAAACATAATGCCTAAAGTTGTGAAATTCTGAAAACACTGGCAAAAATATTTTAAATGTGAAATTTAAAGCACGGGGAACTAAAGGAAAACAGGTTGGGTTTCATAAAAATTAAGCGCTTTTGTGCTTCAAAGGATACTACTAAGAAAACAAGAAGACGGCTCACAGGAGACGGTAGCAAAGCTTATCTGTTAAGTGTCTAGTATCAGATTATATACAGAACACGTTCTACTCAACAAAGAGCTGGGAATCACACGAGAAATGTTTGTCACTAGGGAAAGGCAAATAAAAATCACAGTGACCTCACAGCCAAAAAAGGCTTATCTGTGGTAGCAAATGTGGATTAAGAAATTGAGGAATTAGGCCCCTTACATGTTGTCAATGGGAAGTTAAGATGGCACAGCTATTATGGAAAACCAGTGTGCCATCCCTCGAAAAAAGGTAAACATTGAATTTCTTGTGGAGAAAATAAGTGGCTTTTAAAGTTCACAAGTAGAATCAAAGATCTGGAAATGACCAAAACAATTTTGAAGAAAGACAAATCTGGGATCTTATTATTTATCCCAGATATAATAATATGTGTTATAACTTCTCCTTTCTGCATAGAGAACTGTTGTTTGGGAAAAGGGAGAGAAGTGGCCCATCATGGAGTGTGTGCTAGGCTTCATTTTACTAGCTGAACCAATGTTACGTGCATGTGCTCACACCATCCTTTTATGGAAAATATCCTGGGCTGCATGTGTAGTGCATGCCTATATTCCTAGCCTCCATAGGCTGACACAGAAGGAATGTGAATTTAGTGTCAAGCATAGCACTGGGCTACATTAGGAGACATTGTCTCATAAGCCTAGCCAAGCAAACCAACCATGAGCCAGCCAGGCAGCCAGGCAGCCAGCCTGCCTGCTAACCAGCCAACCAACCAGCCAACAAGTCAGCCAGCCAGTCAGCCAACCAACCAACTAGCTAATCAACCACCTTAAACTATTGGAGGCATCAGGCAAACATGAAACAAACAAACCACCACCAACAAAATGAGCATGGATAAAGGCTCGTAAAAGTGAAGAAAAGGCTAGCCCATAACAAACGTAAAATACTCAGAAGTTCTTAGGCTAGCTCTCATAGAAAGAAAGTCATCTGTGTGACATACACATCATGTATGGATTATCTATGTGGTCTGTTTAATGTGAATACCTCAATGAACCCCAGCTTGAGACTCCCACGAAGGAGCAGAAAGCCATGCTCGCCAGCAGTCTCTGTGGTTTTTGTGGCTTTAGTTAATTCCTATTGCCTTCTAGTTAATTTTCTTGTTCAACATTATGACATTCATTGTGCTACGGGATTTCTTTTATGATCAGTTTTCGGTTTTAATTTTCCAGATAGCCTACATTTTTTGAAAATTTTGGTGGTGTTGGTGGAAGAGGTGGACTAAGAGCTTTTCAATTCTTGTTCTCTGTGTCATGCATGTTTTACCTGGGTACTCCAGCGGCCTTTTAATTTGCATTGGGATATGTAGACATGTCCTTTGTGGAAAGAAAAGTGGCTATCCCTTTGTGTCATAGAAAGATGATACTTGATGCTTTTCTGTTAGGTCTTTGAGCTGTTCCTCTGCCATAGTTACTTTTGTGTTGCCGTGATAAAACACCGACCAAGGCAACTTATAAAAGGAAGTGTTTACCTTGGGGCTCATGGTTGCAGAAGACTAACGTTCATGACCATCATGGTGAGGAGTGTGGTGGCAGGCAGAAAATGTTAACTGGGAATGGCATGGGCTTTTGAAACCTCAAAGTCGACCCCCAGTGACACATCTCTTCCAACAGGGCTACCCATTCTAATCCTTCCCAAACAGTCCCACCAACTGGGGACTAAGTGTTCAAACATCTGAGCACATAGGGGCTCAGTTCTTATTCAGACCACCACACTCTCAGGATGTTGGCCTTTGGTTGAGTCAACTTGAATGGGTTCAATCCACGGAAATACAACTAATGTCAGTGGTGTTTCCAGCATAGTCTATGTTGCTTTAAGGGGGACATTATTAAAGATTAAAAAAATAAGTAATATGAGGCCTGGAGATGGAGTTCAGTTGGTAGAGTGCTGACCTAGCATTTATAAGACACCGAGTTTGATCCCAGAAGCACACAAAACTGGGTTAGTAGCGCATACCTACAATCCCATCATTAGGAAGGTAGAGGCAGGAGGATCAGCTACATAGGAAATTTGAGGCCAGCCTGGGATACATAAGATTCCATGATTACCTACCCTTACAAAAGTATTCTTATAAAGGATGATGACTTAGGTATTCTACATTTGGATAGAATATAGGTTTGAGCAATGTATAATGCACCTGTGAATTGTCTGAAGTCCTGACTCTGGTTGGTGAGATAAAATAGCTGTGTGGGGTATGTAAGCAAGAACAGAATGCAGGATTTTGAGAAAGCTACAGTGGCTAGTGGGAGATCCACAGGCAAGGCTGGCTGATGGACCATCTGCTATCCCTGAAAGACATGCTGAAGCCAGGAGTGTTCAGTAAGAATATATTGGGGATCCAAGGTAATAGGTTAAAACCAGGAGGTCAAATACACCAAAGAACTGTGGACAAATTCAGGTGCATATCAAGTTCAAAAAGCATGGGACCAGGACGTGGAAACTGTAGTAAAAGGTTGAATCCAAGCAGGTGGTCCTGGGTTACTTTGTGGTGTAGCACAGATCTAAGGTCATATGGTATAAACTGCCTTTAACTGGTGTGTACAATACCAGAAAGTAATGGAGTAATTTAGTGAGTGAAACCTAGAGGAGAGCACAGGCAGCTTTTTTTTGCAGTAGGAGCTGATAGACACTAGACAGGATGTTGAGTCAAACAATCTGTCTTAGGCACTTGCCGAGCATCTGACAATTGGCCATGCCTCATGCCTCTCCGTTGTGAGTAGCTTCTGGTAAATCACAGTGGGTAGGACACACACGCTTTCTGGACACAGGATCATCCCAATGTAATCACAGCTCCCCTCTTTTTCTTGACCTGGCAGACAAACAGGTGTCTGCAGTGATCTATGGTTAAGCCAGATGCTAGAATCTTGATTGTAGTACCCTGTTAATATAAAGGCTTAAAGAGGACTTTTAAAATGGGCTGGGTCCTACATGGATTTGTAAGAAAAATGGAAAAAGCCAGGTTACAATTTTGTTTCCTCTTTCTCCTCCTCCTCCTCTTCCTCCTCATCTGTGTCCTCCTCCTCCTGCAGGTAGCAGTTCTTATAGTCAATAAACTCATATTTAAGAAATAAAAACAAATGAAAAATTTAAAAACATGCTTAAAAAATAAAAATAGCTTTGATAGGCATTATGAGAGGAAGAATTTCAAGAATGAATATATTAATAATAATAACAACAATAATAATAAATATCGCAGAATTGGAAGAAGGTTGTCAAAGAAGGTATCTTGGAAGGGAATAATAAGGAGCCAGGGGGGAAATAAATGTGTCCTGAGCAAACAGTGAATTAGTAAGGGTCAGGGGAAACAGAACCTGTAGCGCACCATGGGGAGTGAAGACACACACACACAGACACACACATGCAGACACACACAGAGACACACACACATGCATGCACACACATACACACACACACACACAGACACAGACACACACGTGCATGCACACAGACACACACACATGCACACCTGTAAATGAAGGATAGACTTATGACTAAGCTGTATTTATCCCAGGAATATAGAATTAGTTCTATTTTAGAAGGTCAGCTAGTGCTATTTATCACATTAGTAGATTAAAAGAAAACTCGTGAGCTGGGGACGGCGGCACGCATCTGTAGTGCTAGTGCGCTGGAAGGGAAGGCAGAAGTTTGAGGTGAGTGTGGCTACACTGTGGAATCTGATCTTAAAAACACAAACCATAACTACCCCAAACCCCTCCTCACTAAAAACCAGACAAAGTATCCCAGAAGAAATTTAACCCCGTTACCTGCCCACCCAAAGAGAGAATGGCCGTTTGATCACCATACAGTTCAGAAGGTTGCCTAGCGAACAGGCCAGAAAAGAAATTCCTTAAATGTCTCAAAGTTTATTAAAAACCTAATTGTGAAGCTCTTAGAAACTCATATTTATGGTTAGCCTTGTGGGAGGAGGGGCTTTGGTGGGGTGGGGATAAGAGGTGAGAGGACAAATATGACCAGAATGCATTAAAGAATAATACAATAGTTAAACACACAAAGAAGTCCCTAGAGGCTACTTTAGGGTCTCATGTAGCCCAGGCTGCCCTCCAACTTGCTACATAGCTGAAAGTGACCTTGAACTTCTGATCCTCCTGCCTCTAGCTGTCTGGTGATGGAGTTACAGTTGTGTACCACCATATGCCTGCCTGACTCAACAGTCTGTTGAAGGTTTGACCAGCTATGGTAAATAAAAGTAAGGAACCAAAGGTACCTTGATTGGCTGGCAGGAAAGAGAACTTTACAGACAATAGGATTACATGGAAAAAATGTGCAGGTAATTTAGTAAAATTGGTAAGTAAATTTAGGAAGCTAGTTGATTCGAGATCAATATACAAAAATCAATTGTGTTTCTCCATGCCAGCAACAAGCATTTAGAGGATGAATAAAAAGATGCTCAGAGCAGCACAAAGACAGGAAGCACCAAGGAAGAAATCCAAGGTGATGAAAGACCTTTGTGGGAAGGGGTGTAAAACTGAGGGTTATGAAAGACCCAATTGCGTGGACCAGAAGAGACCTTCCTGCAAAAGTGTCGGCTCTACTGTGATTGACTGAGTTCTGTGCCATCCTCTTCAAACCCTTCCAGGATTTATTCCTTTTGTGAAACTTGTTAGGCTGCTTGTAAAGCACAGATAGCACTGTAAGGAATCATGGGTAATCCTGGCACGGGGCTAGTTGGGTAGTTGAGTGGTTAAGAGCACGTACCGCTCTTCCAGAGGACCCCGTTTGATCATCAGCATCCACACTATGCAGCTCAGAACTGCCTATTACTCCATCTCCCAAGGCACCTGCAACTCACTTACATACTCTCTCTCTCTCTCTCTCTCACACACACACACACACACATACGCATGCACGCATGCATGCACACGCACACACAGACAGACAGAGTTAAAGTAATATAATAAAGTCTTTAAAAAGAAAAGTCTTGGTGTACTCAGTGGAAGTGAACGAAGGTCTGCAAGGTGGATGATGATCAGGATCTACAGAGCTGTGCCTGGGCTGGAGCTCCATAGGCAGACTCTAGTACTTGCACAGCACCCCCCCCCCCCCCCTGCCAAACTGCCCCCCCCCCCAGCACCACTTAATGCAGAAGGAGAAGGCAGGAGAATCTGGAGTTCAGGGTCATCTCTGAGCACATGGTGAGTTTGAGTTTGAAGCCATCCTGGAGAGATGAGTCTCTGTGAGATCCTGTCTGAAAACCAAACCCCCAAACCGAAATGGAGCTTTGTCAATCAAGACATGCCATTGGTGGAGCAGGCAAAGAGTCAGCAGAGGCATTAATGGCCTGGGCAGATCCACAGACACAGGAGAGGCTTGGCAGAAGACAGACATGCTGGTGCAGGTCACATTAGGGGTAGGCAGGACAGTGCTTGGACCTGGGGTATGGGAAAAGGCTGTGCCCCTATCTTGCATGTTCATGGAAATCAATATCAGGTGCATTAGAGACCTTCGGAGTCTGTAAGCTGTAGTTTTTAAACTAAAAGCTTTCAGAAAATGATATAGATTATTTTCATGACCTTGAGGGCAGGGAAGGCGTTCTCAAAACAGAACACACAATCTCTAAAGACAAAGCAAAAGGCGGGGGTGGGGTGGGGTGAGGTTGTAATGTCATTTGCAGTAAAATTGAGAGTTTGTCAGACATTGGCTACATCAAATAGAGAGCTCACCGAAAGCTATAACCCAGAAAAAGCAACCAGATTCTCAGAGGTCTATAAACTTGGAGAAGCTACTGGAAATTCTGAACCATCTGACAGAGGCTGAGAAGCTTTAGAAAGTGTGTCCTTGATGATGGAGCTGAGCCTCCACAGTGGCCTTTTTCAGGCTTCCCTACATGGGGCCTGATGGGAACTCCGGAGGATCTTCTTCCTTGTCTTTTCCTGTCACTGCTTCTTTCAGCCTGTCTCGTCACGACTTCCTCTGGGATGGGAGTCATGGGATGGGTTCTGTCCTTTGAATCTAGAATGTCCCTTTAAAGACCCGTGTGCTGAGGGTGTTGGCTCTCAGCTCAGTGCTGATGAAAGGCGTTGGTGTCCTCAGAAGGCGGAGTCTTACCAGAAAGTTAGGACTTTGATGATGTGCCCTTGAAAGGGGGTTGGGGGACGCTCATTTCTTCCTGCTTGTTGGACATTTTCTGCTCCTGTGAGGTGAGCAGTTTGCTCTCTCATGCTCTCCCAGCAGTCATGTCCACTGGCACAGGCCCCAGAATGATGGGTCCATAGAGTGGTCCACAAACTTTGAGCCTAAACAAACCTTTCCTCTCTTACATATTGGCTCGAGTACTTTGTTTTGGTTGTGGAAAGTTGGCTGACACCTGGGTTGGGGGGGGCAGTACGCAGGGGGGGGGGGGAGATGTTTCCTGCCCTGAGCTTTAAAGCTCTCTCTTTGCCTAGCATCTTCTGGTTGTATTCTTAAGTATGAGGCAAGGAGTCCACATAACTGAAGGGATGTGACTACTTGGAACTGTATGGAAGTTTCCATCTATTCTCAACCCCAGCCCCATAAATGGTAGTGGGGAGTCTGCTTCTAATACCACCTTTGCCCTACTCCCTGAAAAGGACCAAGTGGGTATGCCGCCATCAGCTTTCTTCACACTTGAGTACCAGCTATGACTGGTTCCCTCACTCCCTCTGGGCTGTCTGAGAGCCTATTGGGTCCAAATCATAGACTGAGCCTACAGCCAGGACTAGCCCTCTGAGAATCTTTTCATCTCTCCTGGCTCCTCAGCGTTAGGAGCCAAAGCTTCTTTCTGATGTTGCTCATCTCTGGGTGAGCTCAGGACCCTTCAACTTCCAGCTGTGGAACTGTTTCCCCAACTTAAAGTCTACCCATTCAACATACCATACCAGTGTGGTCTTGGTTTCTTGCCTGTATCTTGACTTATATACCCTTAAAAAAAAAAAAAAAAGACAGGATTAAAAAAAATCTGCCAGACTCTGGACAAAAATCCCAATAAGGGATTTAACAAAGGAGGAAGGAGCAGCGAAAGTAGGGAAAGGTAATGACTGTCATTGACAAGCACAGAAACACAGAGTCACAGCTTGCTGAGATGGCCTTGTATGTTTACTGGATCGGCAGCTTGGAACAGCCTGCTGATAGCAAGGGCTGGTGAGATGTGAGAGCAGCGAGCTTTCCTGCAAGGTCCCAAGTCC
Source organism: Acomys russatus (assembly GCF_903995435.1). Lineage (NCBI taxonomy): Eukaryota > Metazoa > Chordata > Mammalia > Rodentia > Muridae > Acomys > Acomys russatus. The sequence continues at coordinate 32,343,319 of NC_067162.1, forward strand.
AGACTGGTGCAGCCACATTGGTAGACCATTGAGTGCTGGTAGGGGAATTGAGATGGGTATGCAAAATAGTCCTGCAAAGTCCTTCTTAGAAATTCCTGTGTTACGTGTGCCAGTATTAATTTCTACCAATGTGCACAGCATTAGTGTTCATACAAGCTAGAAAAAAGCCGGCTAAAAACTTGGCATAAAGCTTGCAGGGTTCCTCCAGGCAAACGCCAGCAGTGGTGAGGTCTGCCCCATCCCTTTGCACACTACTTCCCAGGCCCGATCTCTATCTGAAATCTCAGAGACTGGCAGCCATCATAGACTACCAGGTGAGACCCCTGCCCAAACTCCTTGGTCACTGGGTTACTCTGGGCAAACCCAGAAACCTAGCAGTGGTGAGGTCTGCCCCATTCTCTTCACACAATTTCCCATACCCCAGCTTTACCTGAAATCCCAGAGGCCTACTGCCATCAGGGGCCACCAGGCCTGCCAACACCAGGGACAAACAGATGGCTAAAGGCCAGCATAAGAACACACTCAACAAAACCCAGGACAATATGGCACCACAAGAACCTAGCTGTTTTACTACTACAAGTCCTGGACATCCTAACACACCTGAAGAGCAAGGAAACAATCTTAAATGCGATCTTATGAAGATGATAGAGGCCTTTAAAGAGGAAATGAGTAAATACCTCAAAGAAATACAGGAAATCACAAGCAAACAGGAGAAGGAAATAAATAAAGTGGTATAAGATTTAGAAATGGAATAGAAGCAAAAAAGCCAAAAACCAAAACAAACAAACAAACAAGCAAAAACCCAAACAAACAAACAAATAAAACACAAACTGAGGCAATCCTGGAGAAGGAAAAGTTAGGAAAGAGAACAGGAACTGCAGATGCAAGTATTGCCAACAGGATGCAAGAGATAGAAGAGAAAAATCTCAGGCCTACAGTAGATGGTATGATAGAAAATATTGACACATTGGGTCAAAGAAAATCCTAAATCTAAAAGGTTTCTAGCACAAAACATGCAGGAAATTTGGGGCAAGAACCAAACCAAACCAAACTAAAAAACAACTCCCCCCCCAAATAAAAACAAACAAACAAACAACAACAACAACAAAAAAACAAAAAACAAAAAACAACTCTCCAAAACCCAAAAAACACAAACCTAAGAATAATAGGAAGATTCCTAGCTCAAAGGCCCAGAAAAATCTCTTCAACAAAATCATAGAAGAAAACTTCCTTAACCTAAAGAAAGGGATGCTTATAAAAGTGCAAGATGCTTACAGAACACAAAATACGTTGGAACAAAAAAGAAAATCAAAACACTAAATGTACAGAAGGGATAGGGGCCATAAGGGATAAGGGCCAAGTAACTTATGATGGTAGACCCATTGGAATAACACCAGACTTCTCAACAGAGACTTTAAGAGCAAAAACAGCCTGGGCAGATATCACACAGACCCTAAGAGACCACAGATGCTATCCCAGACTATTATACTCAGCAAAACTGTCAATCACCATAGATGAAGAAAACAAGATATTCCACAACAAAACAAAATTTAAACAGTACCTTCCCACAAACCCAGCCCTACAGAAGATACTAGAAGGAAAACTCCAACACAACTACACCAAAGAAAACACAGGAAATATTTTCACACAAGCAAAACCAAAAGAAGGGGATCCTACACAGTCACTACCAACATCAAAAGTGCAGGAATCAACAATCACTGGTCAGTAATATCTCTCAATGTCAATGGATTCAATTACCTAATAAAAAGACACAGGCTAACAGAGTGGATGCAAAAATAGGACCCAACTTTCTGATGCACACAAGAAACACACCTCAGCAACAACGATAGACATTACCTTAGAGTAAAGGGCTGGGAAAAGGTTTTCCAAGCAAACAAACCCAAGAAACAAATAGGAGTAGCCATTCTAATATCTAATAAGATAGACTTTCAACCAAAAGTAATTGAAAGAGATGGGGAAGGACATGTCATACTCATCAAAGGAAAAATCCACGAAGATGATGTCTCAGTTCTGAACATCTATGCCCCAAATGCAAAGACACCCATATTTGTAAAAGAAACATTTACTAAAGTTTAAATCACCCATGGAGCCACATAACTAAAGTAGATCGAAAGGATACAAATTGGAAAGGAAGAAGTCAAAGTGTCTCTATTTGCAGAAGATATGATAGTATACATAAGTGACTCCCAAAACTTTACCAAAGAACTCTTACAGCTGATAAATACATTCAGAAAAGTAATTGGATGAAAAACTAACTGCAAAAAATCAGTAGCCCTCTTGTATACGAATGACAAATTGGCTGAGAAAGAAATTAGGGAAACAACATCTTTCACAATAGCCGAAAACATTATAAAATATCTTGGTGTAACTTTAACCAAGCAAGTGAAAGACTTTTATGACAAAAACTTCAGATCTCTGAAGAAAAACATTGAAGAAGACATCAAAAGGTGGAAAGATGTCCCATGCTCAAGGATCAGTAGGATTAACATAGTAAAAATGGCAAAAGCAATCTCTAGATTCAATGAAATTCCCCATCACAATACCAACACAATTCTTTACAGAACTTGAAAGAGTAATCCTCAACTTCATATGGAAAAATAAAAAACTGAAAAGCTTCTGTAAGGCAAAGGACACTTTTAATAGAAAAAAAAATCAGGCAGAGACAGGGAAAAGATGTTCACCAACCTTACATCTGACAGAAGGCTAATATCCAGAATATAGAAAGAACTCAAGAAATTAAACACCAACAAACAAAAAACAAACAAAAACAAAAACAACCCCCCCAAGCAATCCAATTTAAAATGGGGTACAGAGTTAAACAGAGAATTCTCAACAGAGGAATCTCTAATGGCCTATAAGCACTTAATTAAATGCTCAACATCCCTAGTCATCAGGGAAATGCAAACCAAAACAACTCTGAGATTCTATCTTACACCTGTCAGAATGGCTAAGATCAAAAACCCAAGTGACAGCACATGCTGTCTAGGAGAAGGGCGAACACTCCTCCATTGTAGGTGAGAGTGCAAACTTGTACAACCACTTTGGAAATTAATCTGGAGGCGTCTCAGAAAATTGGGAATGGCTTTATCTCAGGACCCAGCTATACCACTCCTGGGCATATACCCAAAAGATGTTCCACCGTAGCGCAAGGGAACATGCTCAACTATGTTGATATCAGCTTTATTCATAATAGCTAGAAACTGGAAACAACCCAGATGACCCTCAACCAAAGAATGGATAAAGAAACTGTGGTACATTTACACAATGGAATACTACTCAGCTACTAAAAACAAGAAAATCATGAAATTTGCAGGAAAATGGATGGAACTAGAAAAGATCATCCTGAGTGAGGTAACCCAGAACCAGAAAGACACACATGGAATGTACTCACTTATAAGCAGATATTAGCCATATAGTACAGCATAGGCATTCTACACCCCACAGACCCAAAGAAGCCAAGTATCAAGAAGGGCCCAAGGGAGGGTTCTTGAATGTCCCTCAGAAGGGGAAATAAAATAGTCATCAGAAGTGGATGAAGAGAGAGAACTGGGTGGGAGAGGGGGTGGGAAGGGAATGAGAGTGGGGACCAGGTGGGGTGAGAACAGCAGTAGGAGGTGAGAGGGCTGCGAGAGGGAAGGGAAACCGATGGGGGAGGGGCGCGCATCTCTGGGACAAGATGGAGACCCATAGCAGGATAGGCTCCTGGGAGGATATGGGGGTGGGTGACTTTAGCTGAGACTCCTAGCAGTGGGGGCTATGGAGACTCAAGTGGCTATCTCCTATAGCCAGGCAGGGCTTCCAGTGGAATGAGGGGGACACCAACCCACCCACAAAACCTTTGATTCAAAATTTACCCTGCCAACAAGGTGTGCAGGGATTAAAGATGGAGCAGAGATTGAGGGAAGGGCCAAATAACAACTGGCCCACCTCGAGACCCACAGCATGAGAGATAGACAACCCCTGACACTGTTAATGATGCTCTCCTGTGCTTGCAGACAGGAGCCTAGCATAGTTGTCCTCTGAGAGGCTGCGCCCAGCAGAGGATTAAAACAGATGCAGAGACCCACAGGCAAACATTAGGTGTAGCTTGAGGAGTCTTGTGGAAGAGTTGGGGGAAGGTTAGAGGGACCCAGAAGGGACAAGATCTTCTTCACAAGAAGATCAACAGAGTCAACTAACTGAAGACCATGGGACTCACAGAGACAGAACCACCAGGCAAGAGCATGCATGGACTGGACCTAGGCCTTCTACATGTATGTAGCTGATGGGCAACTCAATCTTCATGAGAGTCCCCTAGTAATTAGAGAGGGGGCTGTCTCTGACATGGCCTCTGGCCACCTACTTTTGAATCACTTCCCTCTAGCTGGGCTGCCTTGCCTCAGTGGAAGAGGGTGCACTTAGTCCTGATGTGACTTGATGTGCTGGGTGGGTTGGTGAGGGGAGCCCCCATTTTCTGAGAAGGGGAAGAGGGAAAGGGGGAAGGGGGTGGAAGGGTGGGACTGGGAGGAGAGGAGGCAGGAGAAGAGGTAGGGGGCTTTGATAGTGATGTAAAGTGAATTGAAAAAAAAAAAAAACTTGGCATAAAGCAAACACAATGGTATCCATCTATAATCCTAACCTCTGGATGCTGATGCAGGAGAATTCTAGCCTGGACCTTTGAGGGGGGAAGGCACACACCTTCTGCTGGGAGTCTATGTAAGGGCATAAAGGGGGAAAGCTGTCGCTCTGTGCCTGCGTGCCTGCAGCTTGTGAGGTGAGCGACTATCCATTTATTCCCTGGTATTAGAGTTTACTTCTTTGGGATTCCAGCATATATTAAAGACCAGCTTAGCTAATCAGCCTTATGAACTGAGCAACTAAATTACACCCCACATGTGTGTATATATGTATGTATGAATATATATTCATTCAGTTCTGTTATTCTAGAGAACCCTGACTAATCCTTCGTTTCTGTTTTTTTGGTTTTTGTTTTTTTCTGTGTAGCCCTGGCTATCCTGGAACTCACTCTGCAGACCAGGCTGCCCTCAAACTCAGAGATCTGCCGGCCTCTGCATCCCGAGTGCTAGGCTTAAGGTGTGCACCACCACCCCTGGCTATGCCTTTGTGTTTCTTAATGTGGTTACATGGTGGAAGTCTGTGAAGAAAACCAAACCTTAGCAGAATTGGTGCTGCGGAAGAGGGTTCCCTGGTCACGGGGGCTCCTGGGGTCCCTAGAGTTCTGGCATTGCTCTCATCTGTGGAGTGCTATGTTTACAAAGTATTCTTTGAAAATTTCACAGATGAATATGTCTTAATCATATCAGTCTCCACTTACTCCCTCTAACCCTCCCCTTCTTCCGGTTTCTCTCACTTCCAATTCCACGTCCTCTTACTTTGTTTTGTTTGTGCACCTTCGTTTTTGAGATGGGGTCTGACACTGAACCCGGAGGCTCATTGATTTAGCCAGGCTGCTTGGCCTGCAGCCTCTAGGGACCCGCCTGCCTCACTCTGTCAGCTCTTGGGTTACAGGTACTCACTGCTGCACCCAGTGTTTTCAGATGGGTGATCCGAACTCAGGTCCTTGTGCTTGCACGACAAACACGTTAGCAATCGAGCCACCTCCTCAGTGTCTAGGCAATGCATCTTACATAAAACTTCATGGGAGACATCAAAAGAATCTTCCTCTTAGAAAACAGACCTGGACTGTTGACTCATTTATACCACTGTTTTCTAGATTAGGGTAAACTGTTAACATGTGCCCTAATGAGTGGGAAATATAAACAAAACAATCCTGGTGCTTAGAAATGACAGAATGAAATGGAGATTTGAATGCCAGCCAGGTTCTTTTGGCGGGGGTGTGTGGGTGGGGGGACAGTTAAATGTGTGTTACCAGGAAGCTTTTATTGGAATACCTGCTACATGAACAAGGGAAGCTGGGAGTCTAAAGGAATGTTAAATCTTGTTTTTAAGATGGAATTGGCACCGCTGAAGTATTAATAGCTAAATTGTGTGGCACCGGAATCTCAGATGCCACGTGCCAGAGCAGCCCACACCTTCAGTTAGATTCAATGGCAACTGAGTACAGAGTTTTATAGCTGTTTTTATGATCACATTAGCAGAAAGAGGTGTGCAAATGATTTGCTGTTGTGCTCTTGTGTCAATTCCAGGAATCCTTGGTGCTTAGGAATTGATAAACAGTCCAGACAGCATGCTCTGTAGGGCAGGGGCCAAGCTACTGCTGCCAGACTTCCCTCTCCCACCACATCCTTCCTCTCTTCCTCCTCTGCTTCCTCTTCCTCTTTCTTCTCTTCCATTTCTTCCCTTTCCTTTTCTCCTCTTCTTTCTCTTTTTCCCTCTTTCTCCTCTTCTTCTTTCTCCTTATCCTTTTAAAGAATCTTGCTAAGTTGCCCAGGCTGGCCCAGAATTCACTATGCAGCCCAGGCTAACCTCAAGCTTGAGATTCTCCTACTTCAGCCCTGCGAATGCTGGAGTCATAGTCCTGGGCAACTATACTCGGCTCAGATTCCTCTTTTTTTTTTTTTTTTTTTAAATTTATCTTTTTCATAGTAGGTCAAGGTAGGTCAAGGAAAAATACCCTTAGGAAAGTGAACTTTTTTTTTTGTGGTTGTCTTTGGTATGAATGCTATTATTGAATATTTTAGTTTAAGTTGTTCTTGCTGGGCCATGCACAGTATAAATAATCAAGAAATAGTATTGTAACTCCAGGAATTTACTGACTGAACCATCTCCCCAGCTCACAAAGCAAAGAGTTCAAAATTTCTTCTGGTGAACTATTTTAGCAAAACCATGAAGTCCAAACTCATCTGAAAACTGGGAATTGTCTCTATCAAGCAAATCTAAGAAAGTATACAGTCACTTCTGGATGGGACCTAGCTGAGTGCCACTTGGTTTTAAGTAGTGGTTTGTTCAAACATCTTAATTACATGTATTAATGTAGTAGTCAACAGAATGTTGCATAGTGTTGTTTTCACACCAATACCATCAAGTCGTTAAAGGTCAATAGTTTTCTGCTGTCTATGATGCATTTGAGAGGACACATGGCCTTGCTGCTGTGCCTTGGCTATGTAGTTGGAACTCAAAATAAGTAGTCTGCTGTGGAAGACTCTGGTTTTTTATGGCTTGGCCTTGCAATATTATCTTTGGGAACATTAGCACATGATTGTCTATTAACTAGACTTTAAGCCCATTGAAGTCTAATTTGCTTCCCTCCCTTACAGTATTCTGTCCACTAGCCCCGTCTGAATTCTGGTCTTGTTAATATTGAGACCAGTGCAAGAGGAAACATGGAAATGAGGAAAGTGTGGCTACAGAGGAGTGTGTTTATCTTTTGATTTCTCTTATTTGACATTGTTTTGGCCTTAAGCGAAAAGGGAGTTTGCTTTTGTGGTTTGCTTGCTTATATAAAGGGGGGGGGGGGAGGAACCTTCTGTTTTCTTTCTGTTTTCAAAGAAAGACATCCTTAATAATTCTGTTTTTAGGATTTCTTCGAAGTGTGATATATATTTAGATTAAAGACACTGGTACAGTCAGCAGGAATTTTGCCTTGGTCCCTGTGAATGTCTTGGAGGGTCGATTCTTTCCCGGCATGGTTCCAGGGATGGAGCTGATGACAAGGTGTGGCAGTGTGGAGATGTCCACATGGTAGTCAGCTTGCTGAACATCCAGGTTTGGTCTAGAGTCTAACCGTCTTGAGAAATTTAAAGGTTCTGAAGGATATATCAGAACTTTGTTTCCTCTCCCGTTCTCACCAAGAGATTTAAGCTACAAAATTTTCTCCATGTCTAAGAGAGCATTCCTTGCTATTTGCCCAAGCCACAGCAGTGATGCTGGCAAGAGATGAGTGCAGCGTGCCTGGAGGCCGTGGTGCTGAGACAGATCAAGAGTTCAGTGATTTCTTTTTTTAAGATTTATTTATTTATTTATTTATTATGTATACAGTGCTCTGCCTTCATGTACACCTTTAGGGCAGAAAAGGGCATCAGACCACATTATAGATGATCATGAGCCACCATGTACTTGCTGGGAATTGAACTCAGGACCTCTGGAAGAGCAGACAGTGCTCTTAACCTCTGAGCCATCTCTCCAGCCCCTCAGTGATTTTTTTTTTAAGGGAGGCTTAATTAACAGTTTATATGCTAAATATTTCCATTTTGTCCCGATTCCTGAGTTTTTGATTTATATACTCTAGAGTTGGATGACCTTTCTGCTCCTCCATTGAGCCCCACAATGACCTCACTGTATTCTCCTAGGGTGCTTGCCATGTCTGTAGAACATAGGTGTACCCAATTAGCCTAGTAATCTTTTCCTTCCTAAGGTGCTTTGGTGTTTATCACAGCAATAGAAAGCAAACTGGGACAGAACAAACTGGGGTGGACAGGGAGATGGTTAGGAGAAGGAAAAAGTGACTACTGAAGACACCAGGGACACAGTCCTGCTGAAGACCCCAGACAAATGTACAACACATGTCTCAGTGTTGTTCCAGAAAGAGGGGCTTTCCTTCCACTGTTTTTCATGGGTATGTTGTTAAGGCTCTTCTCCAAAGATTTCAGGTGTGCTCCTGTGGCCAGAGAAAGTCACACTCTAAAATCTGTGTGCACATGTGGTTACCAAGGTGAAGACTATAAAGGCATCAAGGTTGCATTTGGATGTTTACATTGTCCTTGTTAAGTACTAAAAACTTCTATGCATCTGTGAAGGAAACTGCCCAGGGAAAGAAGCTTCTAGAGCTGTTTATAGGAGCTGTCACTATATGTTTACTCTGGACTTCCCTTTCATGTATTAGCTGATCTCACCGTTGTGTGTGTGTGTGTGTGTGTGTGTGTGTGTGTGTGTGTGTTTTGACAAAGTACACCAAGTCCTAAGTTTGTAGTCAGGCCATCAACTATGTTGTCAACACATATTCAAAACAGCCTCATAAAAATACAAAGTTCAAATCTCCTTGATGTTTGAAGCTGCAGAGGATAAAGTCTAAAAGGGCAAAAACAATTTTCCAATCCTGGGTTTTTCACATGATCAAAAAAGATTGCTCTAGGAGTTCAGGAGAGATGGCAGATGTTATGGGAGAAGGACTGAGTACAAACTGGGAAGTTGTAAGGACCCCTTACAACAGCCTAGCAAAATTTGGCCAAACCAAATTTTAAAAAGGCTGTGACAAAAATGGAAATGTGCAGACAGTCTCCACTGGCAAAATAAATGCAGATGCTGTCAACACTTTCCATTGGAAGCTGTATTTTCATTAGATAGAAAAAGAGAGAGTGACAGGAAAGCAGAGTTTGAAGAGTTTCTGCAAAATGGCAGGTATGATGGCTCATGTTGCAAGCATTCGGTTCATCTTCAAATAAAGTGGCTCCGAAGCCATGTTATGTTTCTTCTGGTCACACAGGCCCCACACCACTGTTATACACGTGAGCACTGAAGTTCGGGGTGGAGAAGGATATCTGACCATTTTTGCCATGACCTGTATTTCAGACTGCTTTTCGTTGCCTTAACAAAATCTCCGGGACTGGTAATTAATAAAGAGTGGATGTTTATTTGGCTCAGGGTTCTAGAAGCTAAAAACTTCAAGAGTTTGGCCGATATCTGTACACTATGGGGAGCTGGTCTGTCCCGTTTATCACCATGGTAATGTGGCGGTGTATGTCATGAGGGGTGGGGAGCCAGGGCAAGAGTGTTAGCTCAGGCATATCTTCCTGATCTTATAGAGCTGCAGATGTATTTCTGGGGCCCCACCTTCAAAACCACAACTAATTTTAATTCCTTCCCAAGACCCCACCCCCAAACACCTTTGGCCCTTGCATTTGAACAGGAAGTTTACAACACAGGAACTGTGTAAGTTACTTTCCTGTTGCTGTGATGGAACAACCTACCAAAGCAACTTAAAGAAGAAAGGGGTTATTTTGGCTCACAGTTTGAGAGGAAGAGAGTCCATCATGGAGGGAAAAGTGTGGCAGCAGGAGTATGAGGCCAGCATGGCAGTCAGGAAGCAGAGGGATCACGTTTCCTCTGTACACAGGAAGCAGAGGGATCACGTTTCCTCTGTACACAGGAAGCAGAGGGATCACGTTTCCTCTGTATACAGGAAGCAGAGGGATCACGGTTCCTCTGTACACAGGAAGCAGAGGGATCACAGTTCCTCTGTACACAGGAAGCAGAGGGATCACGTTTCCTCTGTACACAGGAAGCAGAGGGATCACGTTTCCTCTGTACACAGGAAGCAGAGGGATCACGTTTCCTCTGTACACAGGAAGCAGAGGGATCACGGTTCCTCTGTACACAGGAAGCAGAGGGATCACGTTTCCTCTGTACACAGGAAGCAGAGGGATCACGTTTCCTCTGTACACAGGAAGCAGAGGGATCACGTTTCCTCTGTACACAGGAAGCAGAGGGATCACGTTTCCTCTGTACACAAGAAGCAGAGGAATCACCTTTCCTCTGTACACAGGAAGCAGAGGGATCATGTTTCCTCTGTACACAGGAAGCAGAGGGATCACGTTTCCTCTGTACACAGGAAGCAGAGGGATCACGTTTCCTCTGTACACAGGAAGCAGAGGGATCACGTTTCCTCTGTACACAGGAAGCAGAGGGATCACCTTTCCTCTGTACACAGGAAGCAGAGGGATCACCTTTCCTCTGTACACAGGAAGCAGAGGAAGTGGGTGGGGGAGAGTGGAAGATGGGGGGGGGGGAGAGAGAAATGGAGGGAGAGGTGGATGGGGGACTAGTGAGAGAAGGAAGAAGAAGAGAAGGAAAGAGAGGGAGAAAGAATGAAGGAGAGGGAGGGGAAGGTAGAAGGAGAAGAAGAGGGAGGGAGGGGAAGGGTGGAGCCGGAGAGAGGGAGGGATCAGGGTCAGGGGAGAACTAGCCACTGGAAGTTAGGGTCAGGCTGTGACATACTTCCCCCAGCAAGACTGCACCTTCTTAAATTTTCATAACCTTCCCACACAGTGCTACCAGCTGCAGACCTAGGGATGTTTCAGAATTCAGACCACATTTTAAACCCAACAGCTGGCATCTCTTCTAAAACTCAGTCCTTCATGCTTTGTGCTGACCCCCTTAAGCCTCCCACCCCACTCCCTAATCCTGCTTGTCTTCTTCAGTCTGCTGCCTCAGAGAGATGATTCCTCTTTTCAACTGACCATCTACTTTAATTACCTTGGAATATGTACTACAAGTTGTTTCTTTTTGTTTTGTTTTTTTAATTTAATTTTACTTTATGTGTATGGGTGTTTTGCCTGCATGTGTGTCTGTGTACCACTTGTGTACTTGGAAGCCATATTGGATCCCCAAACCTGGGATTACAGGCAATTCTTAGCACCACATGGGTGCTGGGGATTGAACCCGGGTCCTCTAGGAGGGCAACCAGTGCTCTTACGCCCTGAGTCATCTTTCCGGCCCCTTCTTTGTGTTTCTAAGAAATGCACATAGCAAACTTGGGAATAGCAGCGTGCAGTGCCAGGGAGGCAGGGGAGAGGAGGGCCTTTGAGACCAGCCACCTCAGCATGCTTGGTCTGCCCCATGCCAGTGACAGACTCTATGTCAAAAGAAAAGAAAGGGTTGACTGAGCCTGAGGAATGACATCTGAGGTCAACCTCTGCCCCTCACGTACAGATGTGAACCCACAGTTGCACCTACATGTGCATACACACACACACATACACAAGTACATACATACATGTACATACACATACACACATGTACATATACAAAATATACATGCAGAGAGGGAGAGGGGGAGAGGAAGGAAGAGAGGGAGGAAGACAGAGAGAGAGAGAGAGAGAGAGAGAGAGAGAGAATAGAGAAGGAAAAAGGGCCTAGAATTTTAAGGACTCTTTATGCCTTTAGAACCATTCCTGGCATTGGCCATGACTTAGAGTGTTTATTATTCACAAAGGGAGTAAAAACACAAAACAGAACAAAAAAGAGTGCAGTGTATTCTGAAACCATGGATCAAATCTCAATAAAATTATGAATTTGAACAAGCTGATTATGGCTGTGTTTTAAATATCAATTTCTTATAAGGCGAGGAAAAAACAAAAACAAAGTGGCTTTAGGTAACAAAACAAAACAAAACAACAAGAAAAACAAAAACCCTAAAACAAAACAAAAAAACGCCAAACAGCATTTCCGTGTAGGCAGGAAAGACTCAGTCTTCATGTGGACTTGGTGTCAAATTGTCTTCTAAACACACATCTCCATATGCGTAGACTAGTGAGTGCACGTCCCAGACCTCAGCATACCCTAGATAATGGCAGCTGTAGACACTCACAACTGGCCAAAGTGCAGAGAATAAGTGTGGCATGCTCAGGCACAAATGGGGCATGTATCTTCCTCCAAGCCTTGGGGGACTGTCATGGAAGAGGAAAGTGGGAAGACAGGAGAGACAGTGTCTTCTGCACATGACAAGGTCTATACTGTCATGTCTGTTCTGTCATGAACCCATAGCACTTGTGGTTGCCTGAACATCTGCAGAACAAGCTAGTCAACACGCCAGCACGGAGGAGAGGAGCTCCCGGGGCAGCCGAGGAGGAGCTGTCCATAGCCGGTGCCCCATGGGAGGCAGGAGTCAGATTTCCTTTTCTTAGTTGAAGATTTTTTTTTCATATAATATATCCTGATCATGGTTTCCCTCCCCAGCTCCTCCCAGCTCCTTTTCACTTCTCCACCAATCCAAGTCCACACCTTCTTTCTTTCTCTTTAGAAAACAGAAGGGGAAAGCCTGAGTTAAAGCAAAACGAAGAAAAAGCATAAGAAACACACACACACACACACACACACACACACACACACACACACACACACATACATTCACACTGTAAAAACACAAAGTCAGAAACCATAGTATACAAGCAAAAGACTAGTAAGGTAAAAAAAAAAAAGAAAGAAAGAAAAAAGCCCAAACAAGGCAATATCAAACAAACAAACAAAAATCCACAAACAAAACAAACCGTTTTGTGTTGGCCATCTACTGCTGGGCATGGATCCTGCTCTTAAATGTGGTTTATATACCCAGTGAGATTCCACCGAAGAAAACTCATTTTTTTCCTTTGCAAGCACTTGTCAATTTGGAGAACTGGTTTCCTTTAAGACTTTGTTCTTTGCTAGGTTGACTATGCTCCAGTGGGTAGCTTCACACCCATGCCTATATAAGCAGCATAAATTGGACACAGCGGATTATTTTAAAAGAAAGGAAGAAAGAAAAAAGAAAAAGAAGGGCATGATATTTACAGGGGCTGGGGTAAGAGCTCATCTGAGAGATGTTCGGAGGTAAACATGGTTAAAATACATGATATGCTTGTTTGAAATTCTCAAAGAACGACAGGAATTCGCTGTTTAGCAGAGCTGTTAGAGCTGTAACGTTAACCAGGAAAAGTGGGGCCACCATCGTGCCTAGTAAGTGTGAAGGGTTACAAGTAATTTGGTTAGCAGCTTCTCAGTCTTTTGCTCCAGGTAAATACAGTTGATGTTGGTGAATCCTTTTAGCTGAGTCTGGTGGTACACCAGGGCGTCCCAGGGCATGGGAGGCAGAGCAGGAGGTTCAGGCAGGAAGTGGAGGCTATCTTTGGCTGCATAGTGAGTATGAGGCCAGCCTGTGCTACATGGTATCTACTATTTCACAAAGCAGAGGAGTTGCCAATTGCTTAAAGCTTCAAAATGATGATTTTCTTCTTCTTCTTCTTCTTCTTCTTCTTCTTCTTCTTCTTCTTCTTCTTCTTCTTCTTCTTCTTCTTCTTCTTCTTCTTCTTCTTCTTCTTAGATTCTGGTCCTTGATGGCTCTTATCTGTGTGGTATTTATGTGTCTTGTGATGTCGCCTGCATTTGCATCAGATGTCACGTTGGCTAAGCTGGGCTTTCTGAGAAGGCTTCCTTCCAGTATCTCAGCTTTGGTGTTTCTCTATGTCACCCTTGGCAACATGGCGGCCCGAAGCCCGTCACTCTACAGCTGCCATCAGGAAGGGACACAGCAGCGGCCAGGCTCTCACAGGATAGGAGTGGGTCCTTGCAGCATCTGTTCCACCCCAGTTCCAAGGCTCACCTTCGTCCAGGGAAGGGCAGTGGCTGGATGGAGAGGGCGACATGCTCAGACAGAGAAGAACGGATGATGGTGGCTGTCCTCTGAGAAGGCACAACTTGCCATGTAGTAGGAGCCACATGAGAGGGGCTTGGTTTTCAGTGTGACACTACTGTGCTGAAACACAACAGTGATTTTTGGGTCTACTGTGAGGTTTCTACGTGAAAGTGGCTGTCAATACTATCTGTCCCACTCAGTTGACTCCCGCAAGTTTTGTTTCCACGACTTCCTTGAAATAGGAATGCCTGCTCATGGCAAAGAGAAACCCATGGCAAGCTCCCTGAGATACCTTCCCATGAATGGAAAGCACCCATAAATTAAAAAAAAAACAAAACATTTAATTTTGGTTTAAAATTTTACTTAGGTGTGTCTGTGGGGGTGTACGTCATATGCATGTGGATGGAAGCCACGGAGGCCAGAAAAGGAGGTCAGGTTCCCCTGGAGCTGGAGTTACAAGCAGCAAGGAGCCCACCCCTCCCCCCCACCCCGAAGTGGAGCGCTGGGTTCTGAACTCAGGCCCCCAGGAAGAGCAGCGAACTCTCCTAACCATTGAGCCACCTTTCCGTCCTTCCCTTAAACTTTTTGATTTATGGTTTCACTGAAAGCAGAGACTTTTCCCCACCACCACCCCCCCACCCCCACGCCCCCAGGACTTGTACAGTACCTTGACATCCTGTCTCCAGAAAAAAAAAAAAAAACCATCATCCCGTGTCTACATATTCTTACCCATCCCCGCGGCATGGCACGCATTTCTCTGTCCCAGCTCCTAGTCCTTTCTTGTCCAATATTAGCATATCTTAATTACATTTTCACCGCCGACGACTCAGACAGTCACTATCGAGACTAGAGAAATTGTCAGTGGGTTAAACAAATAGAAGATTGGCTTTTGCTGTTTGGAGCATTGGATTCTAGTCATGTTCCCGGCGAGCGCTACAGTCTGTTCAACCGGCACGTTCCTTTAGGCCATCAGGACTTTTCTGAACGTTTCCCTGCTTCGCTTTGATCTCCGTATTTCATATTGCTGGTCAGGTGTGCACGCTTCCCTACCATTAAAAAAAAAAAAAAAAAAAAAAAAAAAAAAAAAAGAGTTAAATTGCTCAGTCCCAGACTTCGGGTTTTTATTATAACTCTTTAATTCTCTGAAACCTGGGTCTGTGATAGAAATGCCAAATTATCCATAAGTTGGTCGGCACTGGGTATTTGTTTAAGTACTATTCTTGTATTATGGGTTCAGTTTTCAGAGAGGACAAAACCAGGCACAACTAGAAAAAGAGTGTAAAAATAGCATCGCAGACAGGTTGCTTTCTACCTTGAGTTCAGAGTGGGACAGTCACAATGGTTCCAGCCTCTTGGTGAGATAAGGATTTGAACCCAACCTTGCGATTGGTGCCACATCTTAGACGATTTCTTAAAAAATTTTTTTTTTCTTTTACGTATTTGGATGTTTTGCTTGTATGTATGTCTGTGTACCACATGTGTGTCTGATGCCCATGGAGGACAGAGAAGGACATCAGAGTCCCTGGAACAGGACTTATAGATGTGTGTGAGACACCATGTGGGTGCCGGGAACTGAACCCGGGTCCTCCAGAGCAGCACGTGCTCTTAAGCCCTGGGCGGCGTCCTAACCTCAGAACGAATTTTAAAAAAGCGTTATTTTTAGTGTGTTTGCACACAGGGTGTGTGTGTGTGTGTGTGTGTGTGTGTGTGTGTGTGTGTAGATATGCCCATGGGAGTATACCACAGAGAGAAGAGGGTGACAGATCCCCTGGAGTTGGAGTCACAGGAAGTTGTGAGCTGCCTGTAGCACTTCCTAGTGCTGGGAACCTGAGTCCTCTGGAACGGAAGCAAGTGCTCTTTACTTTGTGTGTGTGTGTGTGTGTGTGTGTGTGTGTGTGTGTGTGTGTGTGTGAACACAATTTGATATTTTGTTTTGTTCAAGAGCACCTTTGTATCATTATGTGAAGTAAGAAACTCCATTGTATAGCCAAGTTTCAAACCCTGCCTTATTACTAGCATCCTCTGGGGGATTACAGAGTTTCCTTGGTGTTCTGGCCTGTGTGTTGCCTTGCTTAATTCTTCCATCTGCAAAATAAAACGAGAGCTTTTATGATGCTGGAACAAAAGATGCGATGTATAGAAATATCAAAGCATAGGGGCTTGAGAACATTTCCTTTCCATACTCCGGATGTTCTCAAACACCAGCTCTGGAAGCATTCCTGAGGTATTCCGGAAGCATGGATAGTACCGCTTTCACCTGCAGATGATAATATATTTGCTGAGAGAACACTGGCTTGGCTGACATTACCCAACAAGGAGTAGAGAAATAAAGACGCGAACTTGACCTTCAGGTGAATTAGCAGCTATTTCATCCGCGTGGAATTCAACCCATTCAAGGAAGAAGCCCGTTGTCCCTCCTGTTTGAATTTCCTGAATTCTTATAAGTCACTGTAACAACTTGTTGGGTCTAACAAAGAAAATTCTACAGAAAAAAAATCCAATCAGGGACATGCTAATAATTCTTGTATGAACCAAAGTAGAACCACTTCCGGAGTGGTGAGGGGCTTTGCGTGAGCACAGGGAGGCTGGTTCTTCACTTTCAAGTGTCACTCCAGCCCCTGTGCTCATGTCTTTGTTTACTAAGTTTCACCTTTGTTGTTTCTCTGTCATTTTTGCCTCATCATTTGTTCAGTTCTGGAAGCTCTGCTGTGTTAGGAACATATAGATTAATGCTTTATGTGTATGTATTTACACTCATGTGCCACTAACATGTACATATGTAGGTGTATACATGTGTATATGTGTGTATGTATACACACAAATATATACTGTTCTTGTGAGTTTTTTATGTATACACACACACACACACACACACACACACACACACACACACATTGAGACAGTGTCTCACATAACCCAGGTCGCCCTCAATCCACTGTGTAGCTGAGGAGCCTCAGATTTTCCTGCCTCTGTCTCCCAAGTGCTGCAGTCACAGGCACGCCACACCGCCTTTCTGCAGTGCTGGGGTATCTAAGCTTCGGCTACACATGGCAGGCAAGCACTCTGCCAGCCAAGCTGCAGCTCCAGTTTGACTTGATATGCTTTTAAAAGCATTTTTTTTTTTTTGCTTTGATTTATACTATGATACTAAAACCACTGGAAAAAAAAAAAAAGACTAAAATTTCTGCCTTTCATGCTGTGGTTCTTCCGGTTACACATGGCTGGCCAGTCCTGCCCCACATGTTTTTATTTTCAGTTTTTTTTTTTTTTTTTTTTTGTGGTCTATATTTTTATCATCATTATCTTTTTTGACATTTACTTATTCTGTTGTAAGTGTATGTTTTACCTACATGTTTACACATGCACCACATGTATGCAGTGCCTGTGGAGGTCAGAAGAGAGCATTGGATCTCTGGAACTGCAATTACAGGTGGTTGTGGGCTGCCATGTGGTGCTGGAATTCAGCCTGGGCCCTCAGCAAGAGCAATAGTGCTCTTAACTACCTCGGTAGCTCTCCAGCTTCAGGGTGGCTTATGCACACCACAGGGCTGTAACTTATTTTACTTGGCCTCCCGATCTGTTTTTGAACTAAAAAAAAAAAAAAAAAAAAAGTATTTATTTATTTGTTTGTCTTTTTATGAAGTTTTGTTCTTTCTTGTTGCTAGCATTAGGAGAGGGAGTTACAAAAATAGCTAAAATGGGTAGGAAGCGCAGGCGTTCAGTTTTTACAGAGGGGGCTTGGGGGCATGGCTAGTGGGTGGGGGCATGGCTAGTGGGTTGGCGTACACGTGGGAGGGCCTGAGTTTACATCCTCCATATGGAGCTGGACATGGCAGCACACATCCGTAACTCCAGCATTCTTCTGATGAGATGGAAGGCAAAGATAGGAGACACTCTGGGGAGAGAATTCCCAGAAGCCGTTGGGCTAGCTAACCTGGCATATGCAGTGACGAGCATCAAGAAATCCTGTCTCAAAGAAGGTGGAGGGAAAGAACAGAGGTTGTCCCCTGACCTCTACACACATATTGTGGTATTCCACACATGCACATGCGCGCGCGTGCGCACGTGCGCGCGCACACACACACACACACACACACACACACACACACACACACACACACGCAGGCACGCATATGCACGCACATGCACACATGCGTACACATGAGCACACACAGAGATTAATAAAGACATAAGAACCTACAAATGTCTTGGCCATGAACCCCCATTTTAATAGGTTGTGACTTTATTTATCAACCGAAGGAGGAAATGTCAGTGGCTCCTAGCAAACCATGTCTCTTTTTGCTGTATAGGTCTGAAAAAAAAAAAAAAAAAAAAAAATGTAACCAGCCATTGAGCTCAGTGTCGGCATAGAAACTTTAGTTAAGAAACTCCCCCAGCCTCTTGCTCCACTAGGCATAAATCTTTGCAAGAGTTTATAGATGGAACTTTCTATTTTATTCAATTGTTAATTTTAGTAGAGCCAATTAAAATATCTTTAATTATTTCTCAGTTTCTATATTTTCCCAGTGGCCTCCCGATTTCTGCAGCTCAGTTTTTGGCTATTGCTTTTTATGTACGTCATAGCTACTGGATCAGCATCAGGGTGGAATTTTTTTTTTTTCTATCCTAATAGACTGTACACCGCACAAGGTCATTCATAGTAAATATGAGGCAACATGCCTATTACATAAAAATAAAATAATTGTTTTTGTGAAATGAATTGGAAGACGTGGTATAATTAGACAGCGGGCATTTGTATTCCCCTATTATCGTTTTCGAGCTGGGGAGAAATGGAAGCAATTTATTTCATCTTGGTTATGGTCCTTCTTTCTGGTCCAACAATTTATCAGAAATGTTAATCCAGCAAGCCGTAAGTGGAGGGGGCAAAAGGAGAAGGGGATTTAAAATTAGCTTGGAAATATTGCATAACTCATTAAAAATGTAATCATGCGTAAAATGAGATCAATGGAAATTTATCTGAAAGTGCAGGGAGAAGGCATTTTCTAGTATGATACTGGATTTAATAGACTGGATTTTAATTTAGTCGGTTTGCTACCAAAAAAAAAAAAAAAAAAAAAAAAAATCCCTCCAGGCTAAATAAAACCGTTTTTTTTCCTCCCAGTTATTGTATGGACAGCTAATTTTCACACCCCTTCCCTCTGATATTCAATCTTATCTCTCGCCGGATAGGGGACTTCCGTATATTGTGGAATTTGTTTTCTTTACATTTTCCATTACTGCTTTCATTTGCATGATAAATGATCAGAAGGAGAAATGTCGGGGGTGGGGTGGGGTGAACCATGCAGAACATTTCTTTATTAATTTTGTTTAAATTGAAGTAACTTCCCCCCCTCTGCCCCCGCGCACCCTTCTTCCATGTCTAACAGCCAGCGTATGTGAAAGTTAAGATTTTTGTTGTACAGCTAGAGGAAGGAGCTGCGCATGCTCCGCTGGGTCCCTCCTGCGCGCAGCGTTTGATTTCTTTGTTATATTTGTATTTTATGATCTGGTTCCCGCTTCAAATCAATGACACTTGCAAACTCTTCTTTTGAAAGAAACTGTTTAAGGAGGACGCCAAGTCACAGAGGGTAGTAACCGATGTGCAGGAGGGCTTTGGGTTATTTTGTGGGTGATAGATTGTAATTTTGAAACAGCCGTTAGAGTTTGTAAATGTAGGCTTCATTGAAATCTTCTGCCTCTGCGCCCTCGGCTACTTTTCTGGGCTGGTAACTAAGGCCTGTGAGATGGCTTAACTGATGATGCGCGTTCTAGTGCGTTATCTAATGGACTCCCCATCCCCACCGCCCAGGCTCCAAGGCTCCCAAAGAAAAGAAGGGAGCTCTCTCAATAAACACTTCTCAGGGAAGAACTTATTATACAAATAACTTCTGCAAGGACCACACACGTATGTCTGGCCTAATAGTCATCTTACCCAGGAACCATTTTGATTCACAATCACTAAATGCCTCCTGCTAAAATATTCAACCTCTGGTCTTCTGTTCTGCTCTCTTCCTTATATGCAGTACCCTGGGGCTGGGGAGAGGGTTTAGCAGTTAAGAACTCTTGCTGCTCTTGTAGAGCGTCCGGGTTTGGTTTTCAGCACACATATGGCGGCTTACAGCCACTCCTAACTCCAGTTTCAGGGGACTGGGCATTATCTTTTGGCATCTATAGGCACCAGGAACATGCATCTCTCCCTTCCTCCTCCCCCGCCCCTCGGCCACACACACACCACTCAAATACATAAAATAAAAACAAAGCCCTGTCTAGTGGTGTACACCTGTATTCCCAGTGCTTGGGGAGGCAGAGGCAGGTGGTTTTCTGTGAGTTAGAGGGCAGCCTGGTCTACAAAGTGAGTCCAGGACAGCCAGAGGTACACAAAGAAACCCTGACTGGAAAAAACAACACAAAACAAACAAACCAAACACTCAACAATAACAATAGCAACAACAACTAAAGCCAAAACAAATCCTAAGAAAAAAAAAAAAAAAAAAAAAAAAGAAAACCCATAATAGTCCATATTTATATGTCTACTCTTCCTGGCTTCTCTTCCTCTGAGTAGATATCTACCAGTCCAAAAATGCAAGTATAATTTTTGTTAAATTATTTTTTTAAAAAAAAAGATAATTCCCTCATTTTGGTATTTTTAAATTGTACGATTGGAAACATTCCCATTTGGAGGCACTTCATTCTATTTAACTGTTGCATGATATTCCCTCATATAGCATTGGATAGACCCGGAAAGACTTGAGTGTGCGTCACTGGAGGCGTGGCCAGCTACAGCAGTCAGGAGAAATCAGAAGAACCTTTGTATATTGCTTTGTGTGAGGTGGGGACATTCCTTTACCACAAAATGGAAGAGCAGAGTAGGTGGAGTCATGGTGCAGTTAAATTTCACTGAGTTGTGTTTTCCCACAATCCTGTGGGTCTTATAGGTGTTACGGTGTTCATTTCTACAGTGTGGTCTTCATGTCATCCCGTGGTGCTGTGGTTGGTTGTTGGCACCCTGAACTCTGAATAGTGTATAAGTTCTATATTGATTTCTTTCCGTTTTCTGCAAGTTAATCTCTGTTTGGTTTGGTTTTGTCTCTAAGTTTCCAAGCCCGTGTTTTGTCTCTGCCTTTTGTTTTCATGATGAGTCTAATGTTGCCTGATTGTCACTAATCAATACGCTATCTGTGACTTCTGCCCAGTGGGAGTCAGAGGGGCTTCTCCGTGATCTAAGACATGATCAATGCTCCCCTGTGAGTGTTCCTAACTGTTTGAGGGGGAAAAAAAGCACTTTATTGAATTTACTGTTCTGTTTTATATCTGCTAGAGCAAACTAGTTAATTAGGTCCCTCAGATATGCTGTACTCTTACATTTTACCTGTGGGTTTTTGCACACTGGGTTGTTGGGCATGATGTAAAGCGTACGCATTACAGCCTTTGGGCAAATACTGCCTTTTGTTTTTCTACTGCCTTTGGGTAACATTTACTCTTTTCCTCTTATGTTAAGAATGGCTTGGTGTATCTTTCTTAACATGGTTATCTTCATTCGTTGTGTTGTCTTATTTTAGGCATAACTCTTAAAAATAGCTGGTGAGGTTTTTTTTCCCCATTACAATGCAAAAATTTCTACTTTGTTTTTTTTTTTTTAAAGAATCTATTTACTCTTAGTTTATTTGTATTTTGCCTGCATGCATGTGTGTGCGCACTGAGTATGTGCCTCATAGCCGCAGAGACAAGAAGGCAGCTCTGGGCCCTTTGGAACTGAAGTTCACGATGCACATGACCATTTTAGTGCTATAGGGAGTGTAGGAATCAAGCCAGGTCCTCTCGAAGAGCAGTTAGTGCTCAGGGACATTTCCCTGACACCTTAAAATGTCTATTTTGAATAATTGATTCTTCACCTAGGTTATTACCAACAATTATTACTATTTTTTTTTTTTTTGAGACAAGGTCTCTCTACGTAGCCCTGTCTGTCGTGAAATGTGCTGTGTAGACAGACTAGCCTCTAACTCAAGGTGTAGTCCTATTTCTGCCTCCCGAATGCTGGGATTAAAGGTGTGCTCCATTACCACCCAGACCAACAATATGCTTTTGACTTAACTTTATGCCATTTATTTCTGTTTTTCTTTCCTTCCCTTTTATACAGTACTGACAAAACAAGTTTGTGTGGTTGCAAGGGAGAAAGCACAACTTAAAGCTTCTTAGGTGACTGAGTCAAGTAGGCTCCAGGCACAGGTGGGTCCAACTGCTGCCATAAGGGCTAAGCAGGGTCCTATGCATAGTCACCTTGTGTCCTCTGTTAGCTCATTCTAGAACATTCTCAAACATCTGTCCACCAGGGCTGGCAAAAGGGCTCTAAGCAGCTCCAGGTTGGCAGAACCTTTCCAGGGGAAAGAAAGTTCTTTTTTCCCCCTTGGATGCTAGCCACAATTGGTACTAACTGAGATAGGTGGTCCTGAAGGAGCTGTGTAGCATGGCATGGACCACATATCTGCCCCTGGATCTGAAGATGGATCCAGCCACTACTGAAACATGGGCATTCTGGATGGGACTGAGATGGTTCCCAAAGGAAAACCTAAAATACAGGATGGAAATCCGACAAAAACAGCAACTGCCTACTAGGGTCGGGGCTCAGGGTGTCAGGTGGCTTTTCAGGGCACCCAGCTATGCCATAAAGAAAAGGCTGATGTTGTTCATTTATGGAATTTAATTAGGATGCTTTATTCTTAATAACTGAATATATTAGAAATAACTACTTGATATTCAAATATTTGATTTTGGCTTCAGACTATGAAAATAAGACATTTATTTAGTATTCAAGAGAAATAACATGTGCCAAGTCTTGAAGCTAAGACTTCCCGGCTTAATTACCCTAAGTTGACAAATGTCTGTCTTTGGTCCTGTGTAATAGTTTCTATTTCTTCTTTTAAAAAAAAAATCGTGAGTCAGGATCTTTTGTAGCCCAGGCTGGCCTTGAACTTGCTGTATAGTTGAATATGACTTTGAACTTCTGATCCTGGTGTTCTGGATTTCTTAGTGTTGGGTCATAGGCCTGCACCACCATGCCTGGCTCATGATGCTGGGGCCCAGGACCCCCAGCTTTGTGTATGTGAAGTCTTAGCCCTGCCTCATACTTTGCACATAGTAGTAGACAATTCTGTGCCTAACAGGGAGGTGAATTTTCAAAATGAGCTTGCCGGTGGTATACTTAAAGGTGATCTGTCAGTGAAATGTCTTTGCAGTCTCAACACAGAATGTATTTGAGGCAGACTCTCATGAGTTGTGTGCTTGATTTTTAAAAAAATATTTATCTATTTATTCATTATTCTGCCTGCATATACACCTGCAGGCCAGAAGAGGGCACCAGATCTCACTATAGATGGTTATGAACCACCATGTGGTTGCTGGGTATTGAACTCAGGACCTTTGGAAGAACCGCCAGTGCTTTTAACCTCTGAGCCATCTCTCCAGCCCAGGGACTTGATTTTCATCTGAGAAGGAAGAGAGGATGCTCCATCTCATACTCACACATATTACCTCCTTTCACCAGCAGGGGGCAGTTGCTTGTGTGGGCTGTGGTTCAGCTGGTGCAGGTAGCTGTCCTGCAGAGAAAGCCTTTCTGATGGCTGGGTACTACTTCCTGGAGGAGAGGACTGAAAGAATGTGGGAGGGAAGTCTTGCCAATAAAGTAGACGCCTGGGCTCATAACATGTTCGAGGGAGCAGTAAGAAACAGCAAATGCATAGCAGTCAGTAGACTGGCTTTTGCATGTCCCCCAAACACCCATCGGTGATGCTGTGGGAGGGGAGGTTTTATGTCACTGGGTAAATGCCCTTGAGAAGGATATTGAGACCGTGGCTCTTTCCTATGTCTTGTTCTTGCTTCTCAACTTCCACAAGGTGAATAAATCACCTTTTCTGTGTGTTTACACTGTGATGTATAGCGTCACCACAGGCCCCAAACAACAGGGCCAAGTCACCTCGAACAGAAACTTCTGAAGCTGTTGGCCAAAATGTACCATTGCCCACTTAAGTTGATAATTTCCGATGCTTCAGAGTCAGAGAAGTGTGTAGTTTCCAATTCTTCCACTATGCACGCAGGCTGGAGCACATTATGTGACCTCCAGGTATTTCTGTTAAAGTGTATAAGCATCATACTGATGATGCTAAGGTTGGGAGACAGTTCATCCTCACTGTCAACTGGACCAGATTTGGAGTCGCCTAGGAGACACACCACTGGGTGTGCCTGTGAGGGCGGTTCCAGACGTATGTAACTGAGGTAGAAAGACTTACCATAAATGTGAGTGGCACCATCCAATGGACTGTGCTCAAATCGGGGGTGGGGGAAGCAGAGGTGAGCTGAATGCTAGCGTTCATCCTCTGCTTCCTGACCATGCATGCCGCGTGACCCCACACTTCCGGCGGCCAGGTGCTCCTCTTCATGAACCCACATAACTCTTGCCTTTGCTGGGTTACCTTTGCCAGGCATTTTGTCATGGCAATGAGAAAAATAATTGAGAGAGCAAAACAACCAGCCAGTGTGCCCAGCGCAGTGTATGCTTGGTAACCCTTGGCAGGTTCCTCCACGTGAGAGGACATCTGCTTTCTCCTTAGTGGCTGTGGCTTGTGGTTCTTCATTTTACAAAACCTAGTACATCATTAATTGGTGCCAACAGTCCATTTGTATTTCATTTATTTGATTTTTTTCTCTCTCTTTCTCCTTTTTTTTTTTTTTTGAAACCAATTACTTTCACAAGGACAGGGACATGTCTGAGTCAATATTTATTTAGCAATAATAGCTGTCGTCTTGTAATTAAACTATAGGGGATAGAAAATACTTTTCCCTTTACTCTTCATAGTCCGTAACTTGCAGTTCCTTTGGTGATGGAGAGAGTAGCAAGAGAAACAGGGTTAGGAGATCTCCTGTGCACGGGAGGCTGAGCCAGGGAAATGAGCAGATCTCAAGGGTCACTTTATACCATAGGCGCCCATGCCACCACTGCCAAACCAGAGGTGATGTCATTGAAGGTGAGGAAACCTACACTAGGTGGGGCCTAGGGGCAGGGTCTTTGGCACTGGAACCACGCCCTAGAATTGGATTGTGGGGACCCCCTCCCCACTTCTTGATGTCTCTCATTTCCTGGATCTGCTATATATACTGGACTATCTCATCTTCGGTCGAAAAGAAATGGCCTCAGTTGTTCACTGATTAAAACCTCCAAAACCATGAGCCAAAATAAAGCAATAAATCGTGTATGTGTGTGTGTTATGTGTGTATATGTGGGGTACGTGTATGGTGTGTGTATATGTGGGGTATGTGTAGTGTATATGTGTGTATATGTGTGTGGTGTGTGTGTATGTGGTGTGTATGTGTGTGGTGTGTGTGTATGTGGTGTGTATGTGTGTGATGTGTGTGTATGTGGTGTGTATGTGGTGTGTATGTGTGTGGTGTGTGTGTATGTGGTGTCTATGTGTGTGGTGTGTGTGTATGTGGTGTCTATGTGTGTGGTGTGTGTGTATGTGGTGTCTATGTGTGTGGTGTGTGTGTATGTGGTGTGTATGTGTGTGGTGTGTGTGTGTATGTGGGGTATGTGTGTGGTGTGTGTGTATGTGGTGTGTGTGTGTGTGGTGTGTGTGTGTATGTGGGGTATGTGTGTGGTGTGTGTGTATGTGGTGTGTATGTGTGTGATGTGTGTGTATGTGGTGTGTATGTGTGTGATGTGTGTGTATGTGGTGTGTATGTGGTGTGTATGTGTGTGGTGGTGTCTGTGGTTCTCTGTGTGTGGTGTGTGTGTCTGTGGTGTCTCTGTGTGTGTGTGTGTATGTGGGTGTGTGTGTGGTGTGTGTGTGTCTGTGGGGTATGTGTGTGTGTGTGTGTCTGTGGTGTGTATGTGTGTGCTGTGTGTGGTATGTGGTGTGTATGTGGTGTGTGTGTGGTTGTGTGGTTGTTGTCTATGTGTGTGGTGTGTATGTGGTGTCTGTGTGTGGTGTGTGTGTGGTGTGTGTGTGTGGTGTGTGTGTGTATGTGGGGTATGTGTGTGGTGTGTGTGTATGTGGTGTGTTGTGTGTGTGTGTGTGTATGTGGTGTGTATGTGTGTTGGTGTGTATGTGGTGTGTGTGGTGTGTATGTGTGTGGTGTGTGTGTATGTGGGGTATGTGTGTGGTGTGTGTGTATGTGGTGTCTATGTGTGTGGTGTGTGTGTGGTATATGTGTGTATGTGTGTGGGGTATGTGTGCATATCTGTATGTATATGTGAGGAGCTATATGCATGCCTGTGAATAGAGAGGCTAAAGATTAGGCATAAGGGTTATTCCTGTTTTCCAAGGCAGGGTCTCTTATTAGCCTGTAGCTCACTGAGTTAGCCTGGAGCTCCCTGAGTTAATCTGTAGCTCCCTGAGTTAGCCTGGATCTCACTGAGTTAGCCTGGAGCTCGCTGAGCTGGCCTGGAGCTCGCTGAGCTGGCCTGGAGCTCGCTGAGCTGGCCTGGAGCTCGCTGAGCTGGCCTGGAGCTCGCTGAGCTGGCCTGGAGCTCGCTGAGCTGGCCTGGAGCTCACTGAGTTAGCCTGGAGCTCGCTGAGCTGGCCTGGAGCTCGCTGAGCTGGCCTGGAGCTCGCTGAGTTAGCCTGGAGCTCGCTGAGCTGGCCTGGAGCTCACTGAGCTGGCCTGGAGTTCGCTGAGTTGGCCTGGAGCTCGCTGAGCTGGCCTGGAGCTCGCTGAGCTGGCCTGGAGCTCGCTGAGCTGGCCTGGAGCTCGCTGAGTTAGCCTGGAGCTCGCTGAGCTGGCCTGGAGCTCGCTGAGCTGGCCTGGAGCTCGCTGAGCTGGCCTGGAGCTCGCTGAGCTGGCCTGGAGCTCGCTGAGCTGGCCTGGAGCTCGCTGAGCTGGCCTGGAGCTCGCTGAGTTGGCCTGGAGCTCGCTGAGCTGGCCTGGAGCTCACTGAGCTGGCCTGGAGCTCGCTGAGCTGGCCTGGAGCTCGCTGAGCTGGCCTGGAGCTCGCTGAGTTGGCCTGGAGCTCGCTGAGCTGGCCTGGAGCTCACTGAGCTGGCCTGGAGTTCACTGAGTTGGCCTGGAGTTCACTGAGCTGGCCTGGAGCTCACTGAGTTATCATGGCTGGCTTGCTTCTGCTACCCCAGCCCTGGGATTACAAGCACACACCACAACTGGCTTTTGCTTTCCTTTTGGGGGCTCCAAGGACAGAGCTCAGCTCCTCATACCTGAGTGGGAGAGGCTTTGTTGGCTTAACTGTCTTCTTGGCCTCCCTTTTGTCTTTGTAACTGGATTATGTCAGGGAAGAAAAGCTGATGTTTTAGTGCTGTGCTCTGAGCTGCTCCTTCTGCATCTACCCATAAATGTGTAGCAGGCACTGCACCTGCACACTGGGCTCCAGTCCAGGTGCTGTTATTACAGGCACTTACAGATCTGTTATAAAGCAAGTTTATCATCATCATCATCGTCATCATCGTCATCATCATCATCATCATCGTCATCATCATCGTCATCATCATCGTCGTCGTCATCATCATCGTCATCATCATCATCATCGTCGTCATCATCATCATCATCATCGTCATCAGCAGCAGCATCATCATCAGCATCATCATCGTCATCACGTTTCACCTTATTAACTGGAGCCAAGACAAACATAAACCGAGACGTAGATGTCCAGGGTAGCAAAAAGCGATGGCACAGCTCCTCCGTCTGCCCCTCCTATCTTTTACCGGCTCCCTCTGTCCCTGTCACCAGGTTCCTGACACACTGCCTTTGTGGCACTTTCTATCTGGTCAGATTGGTTCCCAGTGCTGGGCTCACTCTTTCCCCACGTGGTGATAGCTCCTCCTGTTACTCAGATCTTCTCAGAACGGGCTTTTCTGACCCACCAACCTGCCAGGGCCCTCGGTCTTCTTCTGTCACAGGGCACCTGTTGCCGTCTCACTGTGGTGAATGGCTCACATGCTCATTTGCTGATTGCTGTCTGTTTCTTCCCCTCAGACTGCGACACAAGCTGCACGCTTCTCGGGGCTCTTATTTCTGTTTCCCACTGCACAGTCAGTACCTAGGGCAAGGCCCGGAGCACATTCGCTGTTGGACGCAGGAGGAGCCACACGGTGGGTGGCGGGTTGTGGAAGGTTTGGTTTATACATAAACATGTTTTTGTTTTATTCCCGGGTGGGGGAGCTGTGTTCCAGCTCTGTACACAGCCAATAGTTGCCTCCTGAGAGGTCACGGGATGCTTGTCAGCTGAGAACTACCTCGTGCAGGGGGCGTGGTCTTTGTCAGTAGGGATAAAAACCAGTCCCAAAGGGAGATTGGGGGCTCTGAGTAAGAAGGCTGCTGGTGCATCTCCCTGCTGCTCCTGCTTGCTGTTGATGCAGTTTGACGAGAAATCATAGATGCCCTGAAACAAAGATTAGAACCCAAGGGCCCTAAACAGCAGGAAGCAGCTAAGAAAAACTATGTCCCCCTCTCCCCACTAACCTTCTTTCTCCCGTATTTGGTGTTGGGGTGTTGGAGGGGATTGGGGTGAAGTAGGGAGAAAGAGATGCAAGCAACCCAAAATAAGAATAGTTGGTTAAAAGTACATCAACAGAGGCAGCTTCTTATGCACGCAGAGAGAGACACGTGTGCCAGTATGCTCGGGTCTCTCTGGACTGGATGACCTTGGAGAGAACCTTACTTTTTGGATCTTTATTGCTTTTCTGACAAAATCAGGTTAAACTAGATCCATGAGATTCCTCACCTCACGGCGATTCATTTTGAGACTGTCCATTTGCTCCGGAGCTGGGCAATCTGAGAAGAATTTACTCTGATAAGTAAAAGCAATCTTACAGATGGCTTGTGTGCATCAAAGCCATGGCAGGCCGTCCCCGGCGGATCTGGACAGTCGGATAATACATGAGAACAGAACATTATTTCTCAAGAAAGAAAGAATGACCTTATTTACATAGGGTGATATGTTCCACAGACCGCTTCTCATCCGTGGGGAGAGGATAAGAACAATTAAGGCACAATTATGAAAAATGCATAAAACAATGTTTTAGACCATTCCCACATCCTTTTCTGCTTTATATTTTATATTTGTTTTCCTCTTTCTCATTTGTTGGAGAGTGTTAGAGAACCATGGAGCGTCTCATGAATTTGTCTGCTGTCCTTGTGCAAGGGCCACACCAGTCCCCCTCACGTGTTGTGGAGGTGAGCACAGGCCGTTCCTCTTGGGAAATACCTTGGTAGCAGATGCAGTTTGCTGAGTTCTTCCTGTCTTCTATAGCATGTACCTTTCAGAGTATAGTCTCAATGTTCTGCATCAAACCACCACCCCGTTGCCTTGATACAGTACCTCAGACTTGAGAAATAGAAACAACCCACACATATTCTTCAGTTTTGAGACAGTGTCTCACTCTGTAGCGAACCGCTCCACCCGAGCCCACCACGTGTTCCACCAGAGGTAAATGAATTTCGGCCTTGCTTTCCTGGCAGCACCATTTCCCGAGGAAATGTTAACTTCTCCTAGCCCTGAATCATCACTTTTGGAGAAGTTAAAATTCTTTTGTTTCAATGCTTGCGTTACTGAGCGAGCACTTATGGAGGTGGTTAGGGTTTGTGGGAGAAAGAGACAGTAGAAGAAAGTACAAATGAATGCACTGTGAATCAAATGCTTGCAAGGCCTCGAGTGTGTGTTCCTGAAGGTAACTCCTTACACAGCTCCAATTGGACGCTTTGACAGTGATTGCTTCGCCAGGGAGGTGGCTTTTTCCTTTCACATGCTAATCACTTGCTCCTGGTGACATTTTTCTCCTTGACTGTAGTCACAGAATTGAATAATTTATGGCATGAATTTTGTTGAGAATTTATTGTGTCACAAGCAGGTTGTAATTTCACTAACAGTTCACTTAAGTTATTAAGTTAAAAAAATGTAGCTGGTAGAATGGTGCATTTGGAGGCGTGCCCCGCCCCCAGCAAGCTCACATCTTATATATTTTCAAAACAGAGCACTTGGCTGATTTTCATTCTGAATCAGATATGAGAGGGGAGAAAAGCGCACATTAAATAAGTTAACTTATGTGCACGTTACTGTTGAATTTTGAGAGGAGTAAACAAATTACTGAAGATTTTGTAGACAGGCATAACATAAAAGCCACAGCACTGCTGCCACCGGTTTGTGAATAATTGTCCCCCATTTACTGGTGATGAAGACTTGGTGGTGTTGAAAGCGAGGATGAGTCCACAAGATGGTGAGGGTGCTGCTACCAATCCAGATGCCCTGAGCTTGATCTCCAGATTGGACGGTGCCGGGAGAGAACCAAATCCTGAAAGCTGTCCTCTGACCTCCACACATTTAGCAAGTCTGTCTGCCTGTCTCTGCCTGCCTGTCTGTCTGTCTCTCAAATATACATGCCCAATCCAAATGGGCCAGGAGAAAAGGAAAAAGCCCCTTTGGTAGCCTCTCACTGGGTCACCGGCATTAAATTGTATGAGTTGAGGGTTAGAGGTTCGGCCACCCATGTTTAAGCCATGTTAGGGGTGTACATTCTCAGGGTTCTTGAGTGCCATAGAAACTTTCTCTGCTCCTGCTCTCTAGTCCTGTGAGATTAACTTGGGGGAGCTATTGATATAGGGATGGGGAGGAGAGGAGAGTCCTAGGATGATAATCAAGGTCTCTGTCTTTACCATGAGCAGCTCCCACCTCCTCTTTTATTGCTAAGATGCTGGATGGCACATGGTGACGATCTGTGCTCAACATCAAGTCTATAGTGGCCTAGTTTTGGATTTTAGCTCTAGAACTATGTGACTATTGTTTATAAATCACCTAGTTTGTTGTTACAGCAACTGGAAGTGTCTAAGACAGCTCTGCAAAGTGCTAGGAAGAAAACAAGGCAAAGTGGGTATGTGGCTATGTTGCACATGCGTGTGGTATGTGTGCATACACGTGGCCGCACCTGTGGGCAGGCAATGGTGTCTAGTTCTGGGGTATTAAGGCAGGGCCTGTCTGAAGAGGTGGCACTTAGCCAGTGGAGCAGTCAGCAGGGATTCAGATATGTGGAGAAGAGTGTCAGGGCAGAGCGAACAGCAAATACCACGCCCCTGAGCTGCACTGTGGGGGCCTGAAAACACAAGGTTCATGAAGCTGAGAACATGGTAGGGTGAACAGAGGAGATGGTTCCAGGAAGCCTGGCAAGGACTCAGCAAGCTCTTAAAAGGAGGTTCTGCTCTCTTGTCTTGGGAACATGAATCATATGCAAAGAAAAGTCTGGTATGGTGGCTGTAATGTAAAGGTCCCCACAGGCTCCTGTGTTTGGACACTTGCTTCCCCAGCGAGGGAAGCCATTGATGTAGAAACAAGGGAGGAGTCAGCTTGGTTTCCACCTTAGGAATGCCTGTCGGACATTGCCTGTGATCTCTGTAAGACATGACGGAGGCTTACCCAGGGAGACAGCAGTGGAACCAGGGGGAAGTCATTATTAGTTAAGGAGCATGGGTTTGTTGCTGTTTTGTGTGTGTGTGTGTGTGTGTGTGTGTGTGTGTGTGTGTATGTAAGACAGTAGCTATTGATGACCTGCTTGTTGTATTTTCTTTTTATATTTTTAAAATAAATTATGTTTATGTGTATGTATGCCTGAGTGTATATGCATGTGCATGCAGGTGCTTGTGGGGGCCAGAAGAGGGCATTGGAACCCCCTCCCCCCACACCAGGTGATCTCCCCAGCTCCTAAGTTCCACTATTAAATACCAATGAGTGTTAGGTTGTATAATAGTTTGGATTTTTTATTGTTACGGAAAACTGGGGAGCTATGGAGGGTCTGTCCTAAAAAGAACTTTTCTGTATGCAGATTACATTTATGACACTTTTAGAGGAACAAAAATAAAACAAGAGACCTAATTTAATTTCCTCATAAATGATAAGCCAAGAGTTCTAGTTCACTGAGTTGTAAAGGTCAGAATCCACCCAAATTATGTTAGTTGAGGGTTTTTGTTGTTGTTGTTGGGGCTGTTTTGTTTTGTTAAAAATTGGTAATACCGGAAGAAACACTTTAAAAAAAAATAAAAAGAGATTTACTTTGGTCTCAGCCTGTGGTTGGCCGGGTCCATTGTTGCAAGCCCATCATGAGGCAGAACATTATGGTGGAGGTTGCTCGCCTCATGTCAGGCATGAAGCAGAAAGAGATGTGAAACAGTTCTGGGGACAGGGTATATCTTTCTGGGACATGTCCCCAGCCAGGGTCTTCTTCCTCCAGATTCTACCACATCCCCTTAAATTCACTGATAAAGTAAGGAGCCCTTACAATCCAGTCACTCCTCAGAACCTTCCCTCTCAACATGGCTGCATTTAGAGCCAAGCCTTCCACACACGAGCTTTAGGGGACATTTCACACCTAAGCCATAGCATGCCTTAAGGATGTAAAGAGCCACATATGTGGAGGGACATGTCCCTTGCCATCTGTGCTCTTCCTTGTGAGTTCTTAAGACCACATAAATACCTTCCCTTGACTGTGGGATTTCCTAAGTTGTCTTAGCTCTAGAATCAGACAGAAGCAGGGTAGGGCACTGGGGAAATGAATTATGGTGCAGGTTCCCATGATGGCACCAAACTTCCATGCCAGCATGTATGCTGGGAGCTGCAATAGCTCTCACTCACATATGAGCTCAGACATGTTTGTGCTTTGTTGACAACTGTATGATTTCCCCATTCTACAGATGAGGATGCTGGTGGGAGGAGTGGAGGGAGAGAGGGGGAAAGACTATGTCCAGTGTCACATAGCTGGAACTGGGAACTCGTAGGGCTTTAGCAGACTGCAGAACTGGACTACCTTCTGAAGGAGAGTGGAATGGCCTTCTTAGCTAAGTGCATGTGAAGTCGGGGCTCCTGCATTTGTATCCCTGCACTCTGCATGAGTGCAGAACACTGCTTTTGCCCATAATTAAGTATTTATGAAGGCCTAGGCACGGCCTGTTGATACATCACTGTACTTTGAGATAGACTGTGTCATAATTTATAGCCCCTTTCAAAACAACAACAACAAAAAACCCCTGTCTTTTAAAAACAGACTGTCAGATGAAATGATACCACAATGGATTTCTTATATATGTGAATAAGAAATGAAGGACGGACACACACACACACACACACACACACACACACACACACACACACACACGGGCTCTCCCCAGAAAGAAAGAAAGAAAGACAGAAAGAAAGAAAGAGAAATGAGGGGTTTCAGTCTGCAGCTCACCTTCTGACTCAAGCTCATATGGCTCTTCCTTGGGTCTCTAGCTTACTGTTCAGTGCTGTGGATTTTGGTCTTGTCACTTCCCATAGTCACGTGAGTGCACGCGCGCGTGCACACACACAGACACACACGTGCACCTAGTAGATCTATTTCTTTGGAATCTGAGGGACAGGTAATGATAGCCATTAACTGAAAATGGTGGATCTGTTATATTAAAGCTGTGATGGCAAAATATGCTGTTTTCAAATTCTGTATCTAGTTCAGCACCAGCTTGGGAATTACCACTGAAAAGCTTTTAAAACTAATTTGCCTTGTGCTGAAATACTTTTTCTGTCCTCCATTTCTTCCAAAAACCCTTCTTCCTACTTCCCTTGCTTCCCAAACCTCCCTGGGGTTTCCACTAGTTCATCTCTTTCAAGTTATTAGTGTCCACTCCTGGCTAGACTTTGGTTCATAGCTGAGTATGATGTAATCCCAGACCTCGAAAGCTGAGATAGGAGCGTAGAGGGTTTGAAGACAGCTTGGGCTACAAGTTGGGATCTTATCTAAAAATAAACAACAAGCAAATCTGATGTGCACTCTGGCTGTGGGAATTCCTGCACTGGGTTTGTTGGGGTTTACCTCGAGAGTGCTTAGTGACCAGCAGGAGTTTAGGCGACCCCAGTCTTTGCTGTGAAAGGCTGTTATAAGTAAAAGATTCAACTAGCTTTAGAGAAATATGGCTGGATCTTTGCGAAGTTTAGCCTAATAATTTTATTATAATGTTAATAATGCCAGCATCAATTCTTTTGGTATTTGTTCGTATTTGTTCTCTTGCTATCTGGAAGGGATTGTACATTTAAAAAGACGAGAGAGTGATGGCAAGATGATTCACTGGGCAAAGGCACTTACTTTCAAGCCTGAGGATTTGAGTTCAGTTCTTGGGACCCCATGATGGAAGGAGAGTGCTGACTCTGGCAACATGGCCTCTGACCTCCGCCAGAGTGCCATGGTAATCATGTATACACACATACACACACACACACACACAAATAAAATGCAATACAAATTTTAAAAGGAAATAAGAGGAAGACAATGGAATCCTGTATCCACTTTTCAGGCGTTGACATTATAGACTAGGGGAATGTAGAATGAAAAAGAGGGTACAAGCACAGAACCCAGGGACAAGATCAACCCTTTGAGAAGAACTCCAGGAGCCTGGAGTGCTTCCCCGGCCTTCCCTTTCTCTCTCTCTCTTCACTGGCAATAGTCCTTTTGAGTCCTTGGCCAGCCATTCAGTCTATACTCTTCATAGTATCTTTTATTCTGGACTTTAAAAGCAAAATTTAGACATTAATAGTAATAGTAAAAAAAGAATCCGAAACTTCACCATGCTTCAGACAAAAGACAACTTTTTTTTTTTTTTTTTCGGTTTTTCGAGACAGGGTTTCTCTGTGTAGCCTTGGCTGTTCTGGACTCGCTTTGTAGACCAGGCTGGCCTCGAACTCACTGCCTCTGCCTCTGCCTCTTGAGTGCTGGGATTAAAGGCATAAGCCACCACACCCAGCTTTTGGAGACTTGGGGGCAGCACAGCAGCACTAGATGTGTGGCCCAGTGTTTCACTGGATGCATAATTGATGAAGATATTAATAAACGCGATTGGATGAACAATTCCTTTTCCAGTCACACTACTATGGTCCTTGACACCTGGTAAGCTGCCTCTCGGGGGTGGGGCCTTGCTCTTGAGAGGCACACTCATCATTTTAACTCTTTGCTCGGGTGCAGACATCTTTCCAGCGTTCTCCAAGTTAGGGGAGTATCGATCAGTTTACTGGCTTTATAGATCTTCATTCAGCAAAGGTGCTCTTGAAGGCGACACACAGCTCTCTTGGGGAGAAACATCTGTCCCATAAAAATTTCAAGAGCTGTAGTAACGGCCATCCGTTTTCATTATTTGAAGCGTAGTCTTCCCTGGCCGTCGGTACAGATGGGCTCTTGGAGTCTTTTGTGGAAGAAATGAGGCAAATCTTCTGGAGGCAGATGGACAGGGGGCTCCTAAGTGTTTGCAGTTCTGCACTGGACGCTGTTGCTGCTCTGAGGATAGGGACTAGGAATTAAATGGTTTCTAAGCAGACCATATGATAGCTAGTCGGTATAGAGGTTGGCTTCTTCTATTGGTGTCCCCCAAAGACTTCACAGTCATAGGCAAATTCAGAATGAGCATGGCTGTTCCTTTGCTAGTGTCTCAGTGACAGGAATAACAGTCACATACATTTCCCAGGCACATAAGGAATGATGGGTTTAGTAATGCTTTTGGTGCTACTGAAGGCTAGATTGGAAAAATTGCATATTTTCACTAACAAAAGGCAGACTTTGGGAAAAGGTCTTGATAGCTCCACTCCTCTTTCTCTTTTTGCTTAGTAATTATTTAATAAAGAAAAGTGATACCCTTCAGAGGGGAAGAGACCACTCAAACAAGATGACTTTTGTGTAGGTCTGCAGATGTGGAGTCCTGGGGTACTCAGCCTAGCATCAACCTTGCATGTGACTGGGAGGTCATAGACACTCTGTTTCTAGGCAAAGGCAAGAAGTGTGGTTGTCTTTCAATCAAAGCTTCTGTGCATGTGTGTGCCATGGTGTGGATGTGTGTGTGTGCCATGGCATGCATATATGTGTGCCATGGTGTACATGTGTGTGCCGTGGTGTGCATGTGTGTGCCATGGCGTGCATGTGTGTGCCATGGCGTGCATGTGTGTGTCATAGCATGCATGTGTGTGCCATGGCATGCATGTGGAAGTCAGAGGGCAACTTCACCGTGGGTCTTTGCCTTCAGCATTCTTTGAGGCAGGATCTCTTGTTGGCTGCTGTGTATGACAGGCTGGCCGGCCCAGGGACAGGGCTTTTCCTGTCTTCCCCTCCCTTCTCTCTGTAGAGTGGCATTACAAATGTGTGCTAGGGTTAGAGATGAGCTTTGGCTTTACTCGGGCTTGGGGATCAGAACTCTGTTCCTCACACCTGAACATCAAGCGCTGCTCCTGCACGATGTTGTCTTTTGTGGAAGGAAGTCTCCACTGAGATAGAAGACCATTTTCATTTTCCTGTGGAAATCTCATTTTGGTCTCCGAGTTTGCTCCGTCAGGGTTCTGAAAAGATGCATGCAAACCTTGCTTCATCACCTAGGCCTGATGGCAGCCTCTTGACTATACCAGAAACAGGGAGTCAGGGTCTGAGGCAGGAGGCAATCTAGAGTTTGTGAGGCTTAAAGCACATGCAACTTTTAGAGCTCCTTTGAGCCGAGAGAGAATGAGAGTGAGAGAGAGAGAGAGAGAGAGAGAGAGAGAGAGAGAGAGAGAGAGAGAGAGAGAGAGAGAGGGGTCAGCAGACCCCTCTTCCAGAGAATCCAAGTTCGGTTCCCAGTATCCATGTCAGATGCTCAGAATGACCTGTAACTTCAGTTTCAGGGTATCAGGCACCCTCTTCGGGCCTCTTTGCATATACATACATGTGGCATATAGTGTGTGTGTGTGTGTGTGTGTGTGCTCACGGATGAATGTACAGACCAGAGGTCTAGCTTGAGTGTCTTCCTCTACTGTTCTTTGCCTTTAGTTTATGAGTGTAGTATCTTTCACAGAAGCAGCAAGCTCCTGGGATCTGCCTGCCTCCCTCCCGCTCCAGCACTGGGGTTATACCTGACACTGCCATGCTTGGTTTTGCGTGGATTCTGGAAATTGGGCCCTCATGCTTGTATTTCATCTCCTTTATCCATAGAGTGCCCACAGCTCTTGATATTTTAAAAGCTGGTTTTTAAATTGACATTTTTCCTTATAATTTTTAGTTCTGTAGTCTTCATTCCTCTTAATATTTTACCTTTTTTATTTTGGTATGCGGGGAGTATAGGTAGGTGTGTTTGGACACACGTGTACTTGCTGCAACATACATGTGGCAGACAGAGGACAGCTTGAGGAAGCTGGTTCTCTCCATGTGGGTTCTTTTTTTTTCAAATATATTTTATTAATTTATTCATATTACATCTCAATTCATCATGTGGGTTCTAATGGTTGATCTCAGGTAGTTAAGCTTGGCAGTAAATGCCCTTGCCCACTGATGAACCATCTCACCAGCCCAGTGGTGTAGTCTTGACAATGATTTTTTTTTTTAGTATTGCTTCCTATTTAGAAAGTAGAAAGATAATAGGACTTTTCTTTTCTAGAATGATTGGCTTTTTTTTTTTTTTTTTAATTTTATAGGGAAATTTACTTTATGCATCTCCACTTTCGGTTTGTTTCGGTTTTGAGCTAGGGCCTTTGTCCTGGGCTGACCTCAAACTCACCGTGTAGCTGAGGATGACTTTGAATTTCTTGTTCCTTCTGCCTCTACCTCCCAAGCACCTGGGCTTGCAGGGTATGCAGTACCACGCCCAGTTTATGTGGTACTGGGGATGGAGCCCAGAACTGCCTGCATACCAGGCAGGCGCTGGATTCACCGAGCCATGTCTCCACGCCAGGAAAGCTTACGTTAGTGTCCAAATCCTTTGCTGGAAATTTCACTTGTGTTTTAAAGATTGGTTAGGATTCAAATTAGGGAAAGTAGGCAGCCAGTTTTCCTTTGCTATAGGCTCCGAGGTTTAAGGGCATTTCAAGCATCCTCTGACAGTGGAGAGTTTTGGCCTGACAGCACATGCCTCTTGAGGTCCTTGTCAGTTGGAAGTTTTGTGTTATCTTCATCAGCATTGGAGCTTCCTGTCAAGTCAGGAAGAAGATTCCCCCCTCATCACCCCCTGCTGCCGCCCCCCCCACGCCATCCCCTGCCCCCTCCCCGCACCGCCCCCTTGTGTATTTAGCTGAGTCCTTTCTGTTTATTAAGCCAAAAATGTGTTCATTACGGGTCAGCATTCATCATCTCTTTGAATGATTATCACTGTGTGTGTGATTTAAAATCTTTTGGTACATTTCTTCGCATAGTGCTGGAGCAATTTTTATTTCAACTATCATTTTTATCTCCTTCAGCACATGCTCCATTATTTTTGACCTGAGCTTCCCGTTATTTGATCAATTTAAGGAGACAAAAAAAAAAAAAAAAAAAAAAGTACTCTTTTTATACATCCAAATTATAGCTCTAGACTCCCCTTACTTTGTGAAAAGGCATTTTTATAAATTATACTTAAAATGATAAAATATGTTTAAAATTTTCCTGGTTATAAGAAGGAGGACGAGGAAGATGAAGAAGAAAGAAGAGGAAGAGGAGGAGGAAGAAGAGGAGGAGGTGGAGGAAGCAGCAGCAGCAGCAGCATATATAATGGTTTCAAATTATACTGGTTCTTTCTCTGACAAGAGCGGGCCTCTGTCTTGACTTCAGGCTAACTAGCCTGACTTCTCTTGCAATTTTATATGTCGGTGACTGGAAGCTGCTTTTGCATATGAGCTCAGGCTTGACACCTTTCCCACCTCATCAGGCCATGGCATAAGTCCGGACTCTTCTGCTCAAACCTGTCACTGGACGAGTGTCAGCAGAGCAGGATGTAGGGACTGTCCCCACCCAGTCCCCACAAAGGGGAGCAGTGTTTTAACTGGCCATGGAAGGGGCCTGGAAGACACATCTCTACACCCCACACCCCCAAGTCAGTGCATCCCCAACTCAACAGCCCTGTTATCAGAACATTGGAAAGGTCCCCAGTCATCTTAATGCCACTCGACGCAACAAGGGACAGTGTGCAACGACTTGGGTGTGACATGTCCCACACGGGCTTGGGTTCTGACTGCATGTTCCCAGCGGGTGGTACCACTTTGGGAGGTCTTGAGACTGTGGCAGGGCCAGGCTAGCAGGTGTAGGTCACCAGGTGCAGGCCTTTGAAAGCTGTAGCCTGCTGCCACCTACCCATGTCACCATGCACAGAGCTGCCATGTCATACCTCCCTGCTAGGCAGGGCTGAAGTACTTGACACCACAACTCCTTCCTTGAGATATTTCTTCCAGATATTTTACTAAAGTGACTCAATAGTAACTCATATGGTGTCTAGAGAAATTATAGTTAAAAATGCACTGGCTTTAAAAAGTATAGATGGAAACACTATTAGGACACTCCCTTTCCCAACTCCACAGCTCTGCAAGAGGGAGATGTCAGTGAGGGACCCTAAAGTTCTAAACTTCATTGCAGTAACTACACCTCAACTGTAAAAGCTCTTGTTTATCCATATTTTTCTGGGGTGTGAACTTGGAATTTGTTTTCTAAGTGAAATTTTTAATCAGAATATTGTCATGTGTGTATGTACTTGTGCACCCGCTCCCGTGCATGTGCAGTGTGCAGCTCAGAGGTCAACCTCTGGTGGTGTTCCTTAGGAGCCATTACCTTTGTGTTTTGAGACAGAGTGTCTCACTGGAACCGAAGGCTCTTCAGCTAGGCTGGCTTGTCTGGGGAGGCATCTCCTTGTCTCTACCTCCTCAGCACTAGGATTACAACTTCAGGCCATCATGCCCAGCTCTAACTTGGAGGCTTGTGCTTGAACTTAGGTTGTCATGTTTGAAAGTCAAATACTTTGCTCGCTGAGCTATCAGCCTATCCCCCCCCCGCCAGCCCCCACTGAGTTAAATACTTGCCGACCTACTTTGTTGTTTCCTCCCTCTGTTTTTATCCCCTTTAGTTCCCTCTTCTCCCCGTGTGTATTGTGAAGGGTCATTTCTGTATAGGCTTATGTACCTTTGCTTTGTACTTCTTCCTGTTACTGTAGCCAATGCCTGAAATCAAGCAGCACGAAGATGAAAAGATTATCTTGACTTGTGGTTTAGGAGGCTGTTTACCACTGATTGGCGTAGCTGGTGAGGCCGTGTAACAGCCCACTGTGTCATGATGAACAGCCAGTGGCTGGGCAGAGAGGACAAGAGGTTGGACTTCTGTTCCCAGTGTGTGTGTGTGTGTGTGTGTGTGTGTGTGTGTGTGTGTGTATGTATAGGAGGGTGACTCAAGCAGAGAGGAAAGGAATGAGAAAAAGGAAGTAGAGAGAGGAGGAGGTCGCCATGAGGAGGTTGTCATGAGGACAAAGAGATACAGCAGAAGGCCAAGGCAAGACTGAGATAGTTAAAAGGGCCCATGGTTGGGAAGGTAGCTAGACTAACATAATTGGGGTTAAATAGATGAATGTGTCTGCCCAGTTATAGTGCTTAAATCTTGTTGAATAGACCTAGTAAGTCTCTGTGTCGATTATTTGGGAGCTAGGATGGGTATAGAAAAAAAAAATTATATTATTTTACATTTTCCAGTGACCTGAAATTTGCTGTTATTTCTACATCTTGAAGGTTCTATTACCTCCCATTAGTGCTAACTTTTTAATCCATGGGCTTTGGGGGATATTCCAGGTCCAAACTACACTGTAGTCTCCTAGTGCAGTTAAAATAAATAAATACTTTTATTTATTATATTGTGTCTGGGTGTTTTGTCTGCATGTATGTCTGCGCACCAGTAGGATGCCTGGTGCCCACAGAGGCCAGAAGAGAGAGTCAGATCCCCTGAAACTGGAGCTACAGGTGGTTGTGAGCCACTATGCAGATGCTGGGAATTGAACCCAGGACCTCTGGAAGAGCAGCCAGTGCTCTTCGCCATTGAACCATCTCTCCAGTCCCTTCTTAGTGTAATTTTAACTTGAGAGTGAAGCCACGTGGTTTCCTATACACTTTATTCTTGGACTTGAAAATGGTTGGTTTGTTGGCTTTGATTATTCAGAGCTTTGCTGTAAGAACTTATATTCTTATATACTATCATGTGACACCATTTTAGATGGTTTTCATGCTTGGTTAATTGTTTTTTAGGTTTATATATTTTTATTTTATACATATGAGTGTTTGCCTGCATGCATGTCTGCGCACCACATGCATGTCTGGCACCCTGAGAGGTCAGAAAAGGGCATCAGATCCTGTGGAATTGGAGTTACAGGTCATTGGGAATGCTGGGAACAGAACTCAGGTCCTTTAGAAAAACTGACGGTGCTTGTGGCCACTGGAGCATCTTTCCAGCCCTTCACGTTTGGTTTAAAGACCCTTCTTTGAGTTTAACTTTGCATTAACAGTTTGACTTACACAGTAACTATGGTGTCACACAGACAAATGGCCGTTCCTCATCGTGTAGGGGTGTAGTAGCAATTGGGGCAATCTTTCTAATCACAGAGTTGCCACATAGTCACAAGCAAGTGGTTTTCTATACACTTGCGAAGGTGTGTGTAAGGGAATGGGGCTGGAGAAATGGCTTAGTGCTTAAGAGTACATGCAGCTCTTGCAGAGGACCAGGGTTCAGCACCCTGCACCCATAGTGTGGCTCACAAGCACCCATTCATAACTCCAATTTTAGGGGGTCTGAACCCTCTTATGGCTTTGGGGGCACCAGGAACACATGTGGTTCATAGACAAACATGCAGGAAAAACATACATGTTTCCAAAATAAAAATAAGCAGGTCTTTTAAAAAATCATTAAAATTTTAAAAGAAAGAGTGGTGGTGATGAAGAGATGGTCTTATTTGTAGTAAGTGAGACCACAAACTCCGCGAAGCTCATGGTCACTGGCTCTTCAGCCTTTTGTGCAAAACTGTGTTCCATGAATTTCCTAGCTTCGACTTTAAGCTGAGTGGTGGGTTGGTGCCCTCCTTCCCGAGATGTGGCGAGTTTAACTCTTCACAGAGATAACTTCCTTATGTCTTTTCATCAAGGGGATTGATGATTAAAGACCCTTTAACAGGAGATTTGTAACCATGGGCAGCAACAGAAGTCAGAGGTGTGCCTGTGATTCTTCTTCCCTGCGGTGCCATCAGTTCAAGAATGAGACCTCTTCCCTGTCAAGGAAATTCAACATGGTTCAGACGTGACAAGCCAAGTGAACAGACAGTGTGTATTTTCTCTCCATATTACTCTAATCTTTTTCTTTAGGTCAAGGTTAAGCGAGTCTAGAATAACAGACATCTGTGTTTGTAATGCAATAAAGTGTAATGAGTGTGGGCCCTTTTTTCTAATTTACCTCAGCTGGATATGCAAATGAAACAATTAAACTTATAACCCATAACTCTATGGGGAAACTGATGGGTGACCAGAGTGCAGGGTGTTTACTGTAGCTAATGGGAAAGTTGTTAGATGGCAGGAAATGTAATGTGCTCTATTTGCAGATGTGCTAAAGAGCTGGTTAGCGGTGCAAATGAGGACTTGGTTATTTAGGAATAACCTGCAAATTGGCAAAATGAGTCCCAACAGCACGATTTAAATTAGAAAAAAAATCAATCATTTGTTTTACGATGTTTGAATTTGCTATCTAAGGCTTGTGATGTGTGTTTAGAGATCCAGTCGTGAAAACATGAAGTTAGTAGTCTCAATGTGAGCCAACACATTCATCGAGTTCCTTCCCTCCCTCTCTTCTTCCTTCCTTCCCTCCCTCCCTCCCTTCTTCCTTTCTTCCCTCTCTCCCTCCCTCCCTTTTTCCTTTCTTCCCTCCCTCCTCCCTCTCTCCCTCCTTCCTTTCTTCCTTCTCTCCCTTCTTCCCTCCCTCTACTCTTCTTTTTCTCCTCTGGGATCAGATTCAGAGCCTGTGCATTTTAGGTACCCACTCTACCACTAAGTTATATGCCCAGCTCTTGATTTTTATTTATGTATTTTTAGGGTAGGGTCTCAATTGTTAGGCCAAGCTGACTTCAAATTATTATGATCCCCTGGAGCTGGAGAGATGGCTCAGCCATTAAGAGCACTGGCTGCTCTTGTGAAGGATTCTGATTCCGTTCCCAGCACCCATGTGGCGGTTCACAACCAGGTGTCACTCCAGTCCTAGAGCACCAGATGTCCTCTTCTGGCCTATGCAGGTACCAAGCATGCATGTGGTGCACAGATGCACATGCCATTAAACCACTTGTACACATAAAAAGAGGGGGAAAATAATAAAAAGGTGATGATCCTCCCACATGCTTGGATTACAAGCAAGTACCACCTTGCCTAGATAAGTTTCGGAAAATATTTTTTATGTAGTCTCCTCCTTCTCCCCCTCCTTCTCCTCTTCTTAGAACTTAAATAAGTTTACCCCGATCAAGTCTTACCCTGGAAGACTCTTGTTAGGAACACAGGGGTCAGGATATATTTATGTATATAGATACTTGCTCATATCTTACACTGAAGACATTCAGAGGAACTCTTAGGCATTTGGTCAATACTGAGACCACTAGGTTATTTTTCTGAGGGAGGGAGGGAGGGAGAGAGAGAGAGACAGAAAGACAGAGAGACAGAGACAGAGTTTTTTAGTGACACACACACACACACACACACACAGAGAGCGAGAGAGAGAGAGAGAGAGAGAGAAAGAGAGAGAGAGAGAGAGAGAGAGAGTTTGTTAGTTTCTGGTGATTGAACTGCAGGACTTAGTCTTGCTAGGCAAGTGTTTTGCTAATGAGCCATATCCTAGCCCTCCTGTCATAGTTTTAAAATTTCATTTTCTATAATTCTTTTTATAGTACAAATCCATTGTATGCGGGACTCTGTTCCATAGGACATTGTCATATAAATATATGTTATATGTTTATTCCTCTGTCCCCTTTCTTCTCCTGTCCTCTTCATTTTCCTTGGAAACTTTCACTACTAATTTTATGTCATATATACATACATGATTTTACAGATCTATAGTAATATAATCACTAGGAGCCACATATGAGAGCAAACACAATATTTGTCTTTCTGAGATTGGTTTAATTTGATTAATATAATGTCAGTTAGGTTTCTATCACTGTAATACGACACCATGCCCCAAAGCAACTTGGGAATGAAAGGGTTTGTTTCAGCTTAACAACTCTCAGGTCATATTCCATCAGTGAGGGAAGTCAGGGCAGGAACTCAGGGCAGGAAGTCAGGGCAGGAACCTGGAGGCAGGAACTGATGCAGAAGCCGTGGAGGAACACTGCTTACTGGTTTGCTCAGCCTACTTTCTTGTGGCACCTAGGACCACCCAGGGTGGTACTGCCCACAGTGAACTGGGCCCTTCTACATAAATCATTAATCAAGAAAACGTCCCGCGGACTTGCCTACAAGGCCAATCTTATGGAGACATTTTGTCAATTGAAGTCCCTTCTTCTCAGATAACACTCTTGTTCTGTTTCTTATAAATGGAATAATGGTTTGAATTTGTCTGTTTTGTAACTTACAGACCTCTGCACATCCTCTAGTATTTAGGGTCACCCGGATAAGTGATCCAATGGTGTGAAGGGCAGATATATTACATACAGGAAACAGATTGAAATACCTCTTCTGACACACTCTAAAAGAGAACAGCATGGAAACTATTCATGGCAGCAGGAATATGATGTAATGTAAAGAGATGCAAGCGTGGATGTCATTGTGCTGTCAGCAGCTCCTTTAGTGAGTATGATCTTAGGGAGCCAGCAGATGTGTAAGTTTTCTGTCCCACAACC
Source organism: Acomys russatus (assembly GCF_903995435.1). Lineage (NCBI taxonomy): Eukaryota > Metazoa > Chordata > Mammalia > Rodentia > Muridae > Acomys > Acomys russatus. The sequence continues at coordinate 32,388,011 of NC_067162.1, forward strand.
ACTTCTGTTCTTAGAAAGTGACAGTTTCATGTCGTCCGTTCTGACAAGTTCCTCCTTACCAAAGGCTGAGATCCAATTGTCTCATTGCTGCACAGTGATTTTTTTCCAACCAGTGTTCAGAAGGGATTTTGGTGCTGTCTCTGGTATGTTGTGGTAGGGCCACATTTTCTTTGGCCCCTCTCCCCCATAAGCACTGGACATAAGAGTATAAAAATTTGTACTTCCCATCTGATTTCAAAATTAGTATTTCTGAAAATTATCGCGCCAATGGCCACACATCCTATCCATTTGCTTATTGGACTGGAGTTGTAAGTGTTTGAGGTCAGCCTAATATGAGTGTTGGACACTGAACTCAGCTCTTCCGGATATGCAATAAGAACTATTAACCTGTTTCCCACCTCTCCAGGCATATACACTGTGGGTATTAGCCAGTGTTCTATTGCTGTGAAGAGACACCATGACCATGGACACTTTTGTAAAAGAAAGCACCTAGTTTCAGGGGTTCAGCCCGTTATCATCATGGTAAAGAGTATGGCGGCACACAGGCAGGCATGGTGCTGTTGAAGTAGCTGAGAGTTCTACATCCAGGAACACAGAGAGCAGGAAGAGAGAGATGCTATGCTTGGCTTGAGCTTTTGAAATATTAAGGCCCGCCCCCAGTGACATACTTCCTCCAACAAGACCACATCTACAGCAAGGCCACGCCTTCTAATCCTTCCCAAGTAGTGCCACTACCTGATGACTAAGCACTCAAATATATGAGCCTATGGCGGGTGGCATTCTTATTCAAACCACTACAGTGAGGGGCAGGACATTTTTCTAATTTCAAATTCACTTCCAACCAGTTAGGAAGGAAAAAAAAAGTCACTTTATGGTGAGAAAACCAAAATACAACAAAGCAAAAACCTAGCAGAAATCATTTTGGCCAAGTGACCCAAGTAACTATTACTAACAGTGGCACAAAAGATAGGCTCCACCTCCTTACAGGATGCAGTAAATATACAGCTTCACACCAGCAGTGTTCCTACCGGAAGTGGACAACTCACATCTAAGCTCCGTGAAGTCTCAAACCTGAACTGAGAGATGTATTTACAAAATAATTATTCTGTTGTCCTAAAATCGTCATGAGAAACAGAGGCCAAGTCTCAGGTAGAGAGGCCAGCAGGCATGGCACCTGGGTATGACACGGTGAAGCCAGATTTCACCCAGTACCAAATGCTACACAGGAAAAGTGTGCACACAACTGGAAAAATATAGACATTGCTCAGTAGCCAGCAATACTGTACTGGTAATGAACTCCACACTTTATGAGGTAGCATAGGTCTATCAGAGAGCACTGACATCTTAGGAAATATACTCTGAGCCATTAAAGAGGGCCGGGGGAAGGGTCAAGATGTCCGCAATTTACTCTCAAACGGTTCAGAAAGAAATTATGGAGGGCTGGTGAGGTGGCTCACCAACTAAAGGAATTTGCCTCACATATCTAATTCCTTGTATTTGATCTTGGGATTCAGGGGTGGAGGGAAGGAGCCGATTTACAAAGATAGCCCTCTGACCTCCATACATGTACCAGGGCATACATACATCCACAGCCATATACCTACACCATACACACATGTACATATGAATAAATAAATAATGGAATAAGCTATATTGGCCTTGTGACCTGAAATCTGAAATTGTTTCAAAGCAAAATTTTCAGAAATATTATGCATACAAATCTATAAATTTTCCTGGAAATTCTCTTATTTATTTTATGTTACAATTAAAATCATTGGCCATCTCAAGTTTTTCAAATATACTGTGGGCCGATGAACACAGCTTGCTCAACACCCAGTGGTCTATTTAGTGTAGCCCTGCTAATACGGCACATACTTACCTTCTGTACCATGAAGGGGAGAAAGGGTAGGGGTTAAGGAGAGAACACGATTCATCTGAGCATATGCTCAGGCCTTTCCTACCATGGGGTACTGAAACCCCCAGAAACCACCCGCCTAAATAAGCCTTTCCTCCTTCATGTCATTTCTGTCATGCATTGTGGTCAAAGTGACAAAAAGTAATCAACCTAGGTGTGCCTTTCCAGTAACGCTCCTGGCTTCTCATGATGGATGATCATCCTTGGATCTAGTTTTCCTGGACATTTTGGTGCGTGGGTTTTTCCTGCAAGTACAGTTCAATAGAGGAGATTCAATGTGTCATCTAGGGGCACAATTCTCGAAGAACAGCATTAGATTAGCCACACCCGGGAACTTGGGTACCATTTTGGGCTCCATCACGGACCTACCCAGATTAGTGCTGGGTCACATACATTGATTGCAGACTCAATAGTAGTTTGTTGGAGTCACCAGGTGGTTCTGTGGCCACCCAGTGTTTCTTACTAGTTTCAGTTGGATTCCATTGGTTGCTTCTGTCTTCAGCATGGGTCCTATCTTTTCTTTGACTTACTGTTTTCCACGCATGTCAATTTGTCTACCCTGTACAGACATGCAGATTATTTTTCACCTGGCTGGCTTTAGATATTTTAGTATTCCTTGAACATATTTTTATTTATTCTTTGCAAATTTCATACATATACACAGTATATTTTGATCATGCTCCCTTCCCTCCTCAACTCCTCCTAGAACTCTCCCCTTCCAACTTCATGTTCTATCTATCTATCTATCTATTTATCTATCTATCTATCTATCTATCTATCTATCTATCTATCTATCTATCCAGCCATCCATCCATCTCTGAGTCTAATTAGTGCTGCCAGTCCATGGTTGTATGTAGAACCATCTTCTGGTACATGGGTAACCTGCCAGGGATTACATCCCGGAGGAAAAGCGACTCTCCTTCCCCAAAACCCATCAACTGCTAACAGTTTTTCAGACATAGGTGGGGCTTTTATGAGCCCCTCTCCCATCCATGCTGGAGTTTTGACTGGGTTGATTTTACACAGGCAGGATTCAGGCAGCAGCATCTGCTGTGAGGTCATGAGTGCAACAGCCTTGTGCTCAGAAGGCTTTGTTTTGAGCAGTCTTCCCACAACCTTGGGCTCTTGCAGGCATTCTCCTTTCCTGTTTTGTTCTCTGGCAGGCAAGATACGGATGTCCTGGAGCACACTTGTTCTCTGCACTTTGACTAGTTGTGCATCTCTGTATCAAGTGCAGCCACTACAAAAAAGAAGCTTCTCTGATGACGGTGGGGGCTGCACTAAAGGGAAGTGTTTAGAGGGCAGTTTGCTATGGAGCAAGCGAGGCAGATTTTCTGATAGGGCTGTGACTCTCCAGTCACTGTTACTTGGCCTGGTTTACATACAGTTCCAGGAGGCGTGAGTTTCAAGGTGTTCACAGAGCACACCCCAATATAGTCACGAGACAATGTTCCTATCTTAATAGAGGCCATGGAATGGGCTGGAAAAGTCAAGTAAGGGCTTTGGATGACACCTGGAATAGATAGAGGGAAGGAAAGAACAATTATGAGAGCCTTGCATATGTTCAGATAACTGCACCCTTAAATAAGAACGGCCAGTGTCCACGAGCATGGTGGCGCACGCCTTTAATCCCAGCACTCGGGATCACTGTGAGTTTGAGGCCAGCCTGCTCTACAGAGTGAGTCCAGAACAGCCAAGGCCACACAGGGAAACCATGCCTACAAAAGAATGCCCAGTGTCTACTTCTAAGTGAATTTCAACTCTTCATCTTGGTTAATTGGGAACTGTGTTATTTATAAGTAAAAATAAGCATAAGTCCAAGTGTACTGTTGAACTCTTTACTGTTGAACTTTTTACTGAAACACACCTGGTGAGTGAATGGGGTGTTTCATGTATTTCTGCTTTGAGTTTTTTTCCCCCTCTATATCTGAATGAAATACAAGTAACCACTGACTATATGTAATGATAAAAAATTGACTGGAGGCAGTTTCTTAACTACAGAGAGAGTGGTTGGAGAGAGTTAAATTACCTCTTTAATGTCTTGACGTGAATGCTGATCCGGGATGTAAACGTTCCAGTTTTCAAGCTTCAGGAGTCACAGTGATTCCTCCACACGTACAATATTTGAATAATCGTAACAGATTTTTTTTTTCATTATGGAGCAGTAGAGATGATCGTCCAGTGAGCCCCCAGTGCTAACAGCAATGCTGTTAGTTTCAGACATAATCTCAACACATTGTACTCATTGTTATAAACGTGCCATTTTTATGGTTAGACATTAGTTATGAAATAAAATGGATTTCCCATGAGTCTGTAGGAATATATGCAAATAAACAATGACTCACTTTTTAACACACAAGCCATGAAGCATTTGAGGACAATCGCTTTAAAGCTGTATCCAAGTGAAGACAAACACTGTTTTGCCTGGGATTCTTATGCTAGTGAAAGTGTGCCTGAAAGAAGTGGAATCATAATTATTTTAAAAGTTCATTAAAATTAGATTTAAATTATTTCCCTAAAAATTAGCACATTTATGGGGCTAGAAAGATGGCCCTGTGGGTGAGCATGCTTTCTCTACAAGAATGATAAACTGTGTTCTAGTCTCCAGCATCTGCACAGAAAGCTGGACATGGCTACATGGCTGTGTGTGCTTGTAATCCCAGCATTAGGGAGGAGAGACAGGTGGATCCTGAGAGCAGGCTGGCCTAGCTTAATGTTGGGAGTGTCTGGTTCAGTGAGAGACCCTGTCTTTAGGCCGTAAGGTACAGAGCTCTGGCCTCCATATGCACACACACCAACATGCTCATGCAGAGGCATATGCCCCTGCACATTCATGTGTATATACACACGAATAACATATGCCCATACTCCCACACTCAATACACACACGCACAGGCATTTATCTAAGAAGTTTTTCTCAATGTCTACCCACTCCTCTCAAATCGACAGTACCAGTATTGCCTGTTAGCAATGCAGACTTGTGTCTGGTTCCCGTCTCCAAAAGGAGGAGGGGAAAAAAGCCCACTATCTGGGGATTGAACTCTGGTGAGAGATTGCCTAGCATTTACAAAGCCCTGGGGGTGTGTGTGGGAGTGCAAACTCTCACTTCAGATCTAGTCAGAAAGTCTGCTGGGATGGGGCAGCCTTGCCTTCCCATCCCTGGTGGTTCTGACACACTGGCCCTGGCGTGCCACTGGTCTTCAGGAAGGAATCAATGCTGGGAAAGATGTGGTCGTTTGAATCTTGGTGGATGCTGCTGCCATGGGTCCGGGTTTGAGCTGCTAGTTGAGGCTAATTAAGGGTTTGAATCTCTTTCAAACGAATAAGGACAGCCTTTCCATGCCCCTCCCCCCAGTTTAACCTCCAAATGATCATTTCCGGGCGTCAGATGGAAGTAGCGAATTTGTCTTTGCCTTTCGGAACTGTAACTAACTCGAGTTAACCAGGAGAATTTTGCTTGATTGGATCATCAATTGACTGACTTCTATCAAGTGCTGATGGACGGGATGTAGCAGAGCTAATCCAGATGCTGATTGACTATTTCACTTCTCTTTCCCAACCAACAAGGAGGGTGGGGGAGAGGGGAGAATCATTGACAGTTACTGTGTTCCTGGATACACCACAACAAAACTCAGGGCTATCTGCTTCAACCTCATGTGTGTGCAGGCACGCGTGCATGCATGGATGTGTGTGTGTGTGTGTGTGTGTGTGTGTGTGCCAGGAGTAAATGTTGGATGTTTTTCTTCCATTGCTTCTATCTTTTAAGAAAGAGTTACTTTGTTTTTTAATTTATGCACATATACGCATGTCTTTGCGTATGTAGATGCACATACATGTGGGTGCCCACAGAAGCCAAAAGGGGGTGTCGAATTCCCTAGAGCTGGAGTTAGAGGTGGTTGTGAACTGCCTGACATGGGTGCTGGGCACCAGACTCTAGTGTTCTGCAAGCACTCTTAACTGCTGAGCCTCCTCACCAGTCCCTTTGCCTTTAATTTTTGAGACACAGTCTCTCACTGAAGTTCTTCGGTTTAGCTAGGTTGGCTGGCCATCTATCTCAGACACACACACACACACACACACACACACACACACACACACACACACACACACACCTCAAGTCTGATGACATTTTATGCGGTTCCTGGATCTGAACTCAAGTCCTCGTGCTTGTGAGGCAGTGACCTTACAGACTGAGCCACATCTCCACTCTTGACATCTATTATTAGTTTTTTTTTTTTTTTTCAAGCTAGAGGGAGGCTCCTACGTGCAGGAGAGTGTGGGGTGAACAGGAACAAGACTTTTTTTCCAAGCCAAGAAACATTAAAAAATAGTGTCACCTTCTGGTCTGCCAAGAGCTGGGGGAGACCTTTGAAAGGTGAGTCTCAGCATCACTTCCCACCTTCACTGGACAGAAGATTCTTAAATTAAATGTTGAGCTGTTTAGAAGGGTGTATGCTATTATGGAAATTCACAGCTGTGCGCCATGATAGAAAATCATTGCCTGTGTTGAGAAGTTTCTCGTGTGTGTTCGGGCGGCAGATCTTTGCCTTCTCTGAGCCTCATGATGAGTGCTGAGTATTAATGTATTAGGAAAGTGATTTTGACGTTTAGGCAGTCATCAGGGTGTTTAATTTAGTCTTAATTGGGTGGCCTCTTGGGGTTCGTACTCTGATCCGTGGCTGGATCTCAGCACGACATAGCCGAGATTCTTGCTCGTGCTCCTCCAAGATAGCGAGTGTGTGTTGGGAGCTTCTACAGAACGGGTTACACTTGGTCATCCTGGGCATCGGACATTCCTGGGCAGCTGTTACAAGTAGTAATGTTGGGAAGGTAAATGGCTAGGAGATGGATATGGTGACTTGTGGGGGTGATTTCTTTCTCCTACTGATCTCATGTGTGAACATTACTGGAGACCTTGGCACTGTGTTAACAAAACCACATACCAGGACTCCCAACGTCTGATGGACACGGTTTGCAGCTGAGCAGACAGTGGCCTGGATTTGGGAATCACTAGTTCGGATGGAAACTTCCTCCTTTACTCTCCAAGGCAGCTGCTTCTAGCTTTTGACCTATGATAAATGTTACCTTCCAACTCTTTCTTTGTGTATTATATTAACTGGCTCTTGCTCCCATAGACAATATTCCTGACTGGGTAGAAGGTAAAATGAGATAGTTGGTATTTGTGTCCTGTAGGTTAGAATTTTGTTTTGCTTCCTTCTAGATAATAATCACACACACCCCCTTTTTGTTGTTGTTTAGTTTTCTGGGAGCATTTGTCACAAAAATACTTTGTCCGGATTTTTTTCAGAAGTCTTATGACCAAGTGTGTCAGGTAGGTTAGCATCTCAGTCAATCTGGAAGCTTTGCCCACAGGTTTAGGGATCTTTTTTATCATCTTAAGGCCTGGCAGGATAGAGGGATTGTATATCTTGGGGCTGGGGAGATGATGAAGTGACCAAGTTTAGTAAGGGGAGTGAGCGCTGTCTCCAACATAGACTTTATTGCCTGCTTTTTGATCACTTACCCTTGACTGGACTACCTTGCCAGGCCACAGGGGAAGAGGACAAACTTAGTTCTCATGTGACTTGATGAGCTGGGGTGAGTGCGTAGGGGGAGTCCCCTTTTCTGAGGCATAGGGGAAGAGGGGTAGTGTGGGACCAGGAGGAGAGGAGGGAGGGGGGTACGACCGGGATGTAAAGCGAATAAATAAATAATTAATAATTTTAAAAAGTCACCAAGTTTGATCCTTAGTACACAATTAATAGGCTAGAAGGCGGATGGAGAGTAGGGTTCAGAGCTTCCTGGTCATCCAGACCAGCCAATGGATGAGAGCTCCAGTTTCAGTAGGAGACCCTGTCTCAAAAAGTAAGGTGGAAACTGGCTGGGTGGTGGTGGCGGCACATGCCTTTAATCCTAGCACTGAGCACATATGTATATGTTGTCCATCAGTTGTACTACTTGAGGTTGCACCCCAAGTCTTTGGTGCCTCCCACCTGGCTTTCTGGGAAACCTAAGCTAGCATAATACCTACCAACCTTCTCTCCAAATGTCATTAATGCCATTTTTTTCATGCTGAGGATCAGTGATGTTCACAACAGAAACAGAACAACTGGCAGCATGGCCAGGAAATCCAGAAAAGTCTGGAACAATCCTGGTGGACAGACATATTCCTTGTTTTTTTGGAATCTCTCAAAACCCTCTTTATCTCTTACGCTGGGCATCTGACCATATGAAAAAATACTAAACCCAAACCAAGCAGAACCCAGACCAAGCTGAAACCCCAACAAAACCTCAAACAAGCCAAAAGATACCATAGAGCAGAGAAATCATTCCACTGGGACCAACGGCCATTAAACAGGAGCAATGTGCCTGCTGCCTGGGGAGACGGCTCTGTCCATTCATAAGCTCAAGCCCAGTAGGTACTTAATCTATTCTGGATGTATTATGCTGGAGGATCTTACACTCTAATTAAGGAGGCATGACATATGTTTCTTGGTTAAGTAATTCTTAAAGGTGTTATTTAATTAAGGTTAATAATTAACAGAATCAGTAATAAAGGCTTGGTGTTATTTCTCTAGGCCCTGGAGCCTGGAGAGATGAGAGAAAAATTACAGGACTGGGTAAAAAGGATTTGGTCCTTCTGATTTTACAGAGGCTGAAGAACATTTGGTACCAAGTCCTTGCTTAGCTGAACAGTCACATGATTCGGTGTTCTTTTTAAACAAAATAATTTTTATGCATATGTGAGTTTTGTCTGTATGTATGTGTGTGCACTGTGTGTGTGTGTGTGTGTGTGTGTGTGTGTGTGTGTGTGTGTGTGTGTGTTATGTCTGTGGAGGTCAGAAGTGAAAGTTGGATCCCTGGGACTGGAATTACAGATGGTTGTGGGCTACCATGGGAGTGCTGGGAATTGAACCCAGGTCCTTTGGAAGAGCAGCCAGGGCTCTCAACCACCAAGCCATCTCTGCAGCACCAGCTCAGTGCAGTTTTAAAGACAGCATTTTATGCTGTCAGAGCAGTAATGTCAGTTAAAGGATAGGGTTTACCCTCTCTGGTTACTAGAACTAGTTCCCCATTTCCAGTGTGTGTGTGTGTGTGTGTGTGTGTGTGTGTGTGTGTGTGTGTGTGTGTGTGTGACAGAGAGAGAGACAGACAGAGAGAGAGACACAGAGAGAGAGAGAGAGACAGAGACAGAGACAGAGAGACAGAGACAGACAGAGACAAAGACGGGCAGAGACAGAGACACAGAGAGACAGGAAAGAGAAGAAGGACAAGACAGCTTCAAGGATGCAATAACCAACATCCCCAGCTAGGCTCCACCTTCTAAACTTGCCAGACTAGGAATAGCTCTGCTAGCTGGAGCCTTGGCTTTATGGGAGACAGATAATATTCAGTGTGCAACAACTCATTGACCCTGATATAATAAGAAGCCATTCCCACCTTCCTAAGCCCTCACTGCACCAGCACATGAGCCTGCTTACCTTGAAATACTCAGGCATGTCCAGGCAAGGACAGAAAGGAATTGGGTCGGGGACCTCTTAACTTTGGGCTGTCGCTGCTGCACTTTGAGGGCACTTGGAAAGGAAGCCTTGCTTTATGCCCATATCAGATCTAACCGCCTTCTCATGGGCTGCCAGTGGCGTGAGGCTACAGGCCAGTTTCCTGCAGTTTTTCTAATGCTTCGTAGATTCCAGGCTGTTGCCGTTGACATTGGTAGGGAAGAGTTCTCTGATCAGCTGCCTGTGCCAGGGGGCCCTTTTGGGAGGTGTGGCTATCCTATTGGTCCAAGCCTGTCCAGGGCTGCCAAGAACTGAGTGTGGGTCATGGATTTTCACACAACCTGAGCTGCTACCCACATGTGACCATGAGAGCTTTTTGAGGTAGAAGTCAGTTCTCATCTGCGCTGGATAGCCAGTGCTTCAGGCTGGTTCTCCTAAGAGTGCTGGCATGGGAAGGAAAGCGCCTCTTCAGGGTGTCTTAGCTTTGCTCTTATTGTTTTGGTGAGGAGGCCAACAAGAGGGGGGGCGGAAAGAAGAGAGCGGTGACTAAACTCATTACTTTGTGTGGTGGCTTGACTAGGAGTGGGCCCCACAGTCTCATGTGTTGGAACGCTTGGCCCACAGGACATAGCACTATTGGGGGTGTGGCCTTGTTGTGGTAGGTGTGGCCTCGTTGGAGAATGTGCATCACCCACCGTGGGGGTGGACTTTGAGGTTTCCTAGGCTCATGCTCCGCTCAGTGTGGAATAAGAGCCTCCTCCTGGCTGCCTTTGGATCAGGAATTCTCGCCTCCTCCAGCTCCATGTCTGCCTGCACGCTGCCATGCTTCCTGCCATGATGATAATGGGCTAAAGCTCTGGAAGTGTAAGCCAGCCCCAATTAAATGTCCTTTATACGAGTTGCTGTGGTCATGGTGTCTTTTCAGAGCAATAAAAACTTCTAACTGAGACACTTTGTATGTTGGATTTAAAAAATTACCTTAAAAATCCTAGCACTGGAGCTGGAGAGGCGGTTCAGCAGTTAGGAGCACTTGCTGCTCTTGCAGAGGACCTGGGTTTGATACTCAACACTCACATGGTGGTATACAACTGTCTTTTTGTTTTTGTTTTGTTTTGTTTTTTTCTTTCTCGAGACAAGGCTTCTCTGTGTAGCTTTGGGTGTCCTAGACTAATTTTTAAACCAGGATGGCCTCGAACTCACAGAGACCTGCCTGCCTCTGCCTCCCTGAGTGTTGGGATTACAGGCATGCGCCACCACACCCGGCTGCGACTGTCTTTTAACTCCAGTGCCAGGTGATCTAACTTCTTTCCTCCACAGGCACCAGGCACACATGTGGTACACAGACATACGTGCAGGCAAAACACCCATTAAAAAAAAAAATTAAAAAAAAAAATCTAAACAAAACTTGACACTTAAAACAATTAACCCTTCGATTACTAGACTTAAGAAGGTTTTGGTTGTCTTAGTGAGAAAGTCCTCCCTGTAAAGCAGGCTGCATTTTGATGCAATGCATTCAATATTTCAGGCAGATTGCCCTTGGATAACTTTGGAAGCAAATTAGAGGATGAGAGCACAGCACGGGAGCATTTGTTGGGTAAGCAGGGTTGTGGCAAGCCCCGAAGTGAGAAACCTAATTTCAGAAAGGATGCTTTGAAAGGAAGTGTGGCTCTAAGGAAGGAGGAAAGAAAAGGGCGAAGGAAGGCTGCGGCTCTGTGTCTTCAGCAGAGCGTGAGTAAACTCCACCAAGTCCCTGCTGTCACAGGGCTGGAGCTTACCTAGTACAAAGGAAGACAAGTGGCAAAACCACCAAAGAATATCTGAAGACATTTCAGATAATGTGACACGATCCTAAGGCAGCAGACATTGGTACTACAAGGCGGATGCCTGGGGAAGCGAGCCAGGAGGTCCGCTGTGTTTGAGTGGTCAGAAAATGTCCTTGTGGGATGTAACATTGCGGATGTCAGGTGCTTCTTCCCCACCCTGCCCTATCATGCACGATGTATGAATGCGTGCCCATCAGGGTCTCTCACTGTGGACCAGTGCATACCACGAGAGGGCATTGACCTGGGTACATCTCATTCATCTTTGTAACTCTAGCATCTAGTGGTGTTCCTGCCACAAGGTGGACACCTAGTAAAAGTGTATTGTTCTATGTCCTCGTGAATGCTAAGCAAGTGCTGTACCCCTCACTGAGTGCAATTCCTGGGCAATGCATGACCCAGTTGATCAAGAGAGAGGGACATTGGGAAAGGATATGGCCTTGGAGATCCTGGGGACACTGGTCCTCCTCTATTGCTCTCTGTCTTATTCTCTTGAGACGGTCTCAGTGAACCCGGAGCTGGCCAGTTTTCAGTTAGGTCCCAATAACCCTTTTGTCTCCAACTCTCTTTAGATGGGATTTCAGGTGCTGACTTGTCCTGGCTGCTGGGGATTTGAGCTTTGATCCTCACACTGTGCTACAAGTGTTCACGGCCACCACGGCATCTCTCTAGCTCCAAAAAGTCCTTTTGATGCTAATTAATGTTAATTGGTTTAAAAAGATACTTCAGATATATTGGATCACATGAACAAAATACTGAGGCTAATTTCACGTTTGCGTTGTGGCTGGCAAGGATTTATAAATGAGGCTTGACTGGCATTGCCTTCCTTTGGTCCATCGCTGGACTTCACCATGTTCTACGTGACAGAATAGAATACACTGCTGCCACCCATTTCTGAAACTAGTAGTTCATGAAGAAAAAAAAAACACCTTATCATTGTATTTCCTTCAGACGTTCTATGTTAGCTGTGGGGGGGAGGTACACATTTTAGAATCACGAGACATGTTCAGTCTAAAATATACTTGGAAAGTATACTTTTAATGTTTTTTAAAAAAATTTTTGATGATTTTAAAATTATTTTTTGGTTATATAATATATAATATAATGGGTTCCACTGTGACTTTTTCTTTTCTAAACTTATTTATTTTAAAGATTATATATTTTTATCATATGAAGATGAATGGTTTGCTCTCATGTATGTGCAGTGCTCACAGAGACCAGAAGAGGGCGTCACATCCCCTGGAACTGAAGCTATAGTGTGGGTTGCCCTGTGGGTGCTGGAAACTGGACCTGGGTCCTCTGCAAGAGCAGTAAGAGCTCTTAACTACTGAGCCATTTCTTCAGCTCTACTTATTTTAAAAATGTGTGTGTGTGTGTGTGTGTGTGTGTGTGTGTGTGTGTGTGTACAGGTAGCCACAGCTTCCGTGTGTTCATGACTGCAATGGCCACGTCACATCCAGAAGAGTCAGCTTTTGTAACTCCCCGCCCCCCCCCCCCTGAATCCCTGAGCTTTTGCAATCTCCCCACCCCACCCCCCTCTGCAGTGTGCGCTGGACCTTAGAGAGGGTACTAAGGATGAAAGAAGCCTCTCTGAAAAAGGCTGATGTCAGCACTAGTCTATAGGTTTGAATCCTTCAAGGAAGTTTGACACCGTGTGCATTTAACAAAACATTAGCAGTAGGCTTCTCCTAGGGCCCGCGAGCTCCCCAGCCAGGACCTTTTGCTCAGGTAGAGCAACAGTCATTCTTTCCCATGGATGGGGCTTCGAATCTGTCCAGGTAGTGGTTAGTTAGTTATTTCCCAGCAGTTGTGCCACTAGTGCACTAAAAGGCATAGCTTGCCTCACAGGTTGGAATTGTAGAATGCAAGACTCACAAACAGGCAATTGTAAATTTTCCTTTCATTGACTTTCCTCCCCCATTAGCTTGCATTTTACCTCCCCACACTATGGACAGTAGTCAGCACGGAGGAGTTTCCACCTGTTGCCCTGTGCCCTGCATATAAGGGAGGGCATGCCCTTGGCAATAGGATCTTTCCATTTAGTTCTGGTGGGCAACCAAGAGCAATGGCAGTGGCTCATATTGCGTTGCTTTGGAAGCCTCTGGGACATACTTGGCCTGGCCGTTGACTCATAGAAAGTTATCCTACACCCGGCACAGACATTTTCATCTGAGGGCCTGTGCCTTCTGGGAGGAACATCAACCGCCCAATTGTGAAGGATACCTCTGTTCAAACTCATTTGTTAGAAACTACACTTTACACTTAGCTTAAACAGTGGCTGGTTTCTTTGTGGCTTTCCTCTACACCCTTAGTGTTGGTCAGCTCTCTCTCCTCCTTCTACCCTAACCCACTCCTCCTTTAAACAGTCCCATGCCTGGTGTCTCATGGCTCTGATTTAACACTGATGTGTTCTACTGTGCTTTCCTTAAGGCCCCTTTCCCTTCCGTCATGGCTCCTTCCTTGCTTCCTGGCATCCATAGACACCCATTCCCACCTAAATAAGACATTTGAAAATTCACAGCTAGGATCTGTATATGAGAGAGACTTCTAGCCATTTATCTTCTTATTCCTTTACCTTTCTCTCTCTCTTTCTCTCTCTTTCTTTCTTTCTTTCTTTCTTTCTTTCTTTCTTTCTTTCTTTCTCTCTTTCCTTGAGACAGTTAAGCCTTCAACTTCTTTGGCTATCTTTCCTCCACCCCCTGTGTGCTGGGGTTACAGCCTGGGCTGCCACACCTGGTTTTTATGTGGTGCTGGGGATTGAACCCATTTTCATGCACGCTGGAAAAGGACCCTACCAACTGAGCTATGTCTCCAGCCCAGCTTAGGTTTCAATGTAAGTAAGTTTTATTGATTGGGTGATGACTCAGGGTGGGAGGAATATCTTTGTAGTATTTACCCCAGCCTCTCTTTTCTTATCATTTCTCTCTTCTCTCTATTCATAGATGTTTCTGCTAGATGATAAGTGTGAGACTAAAGGTTTGTTTGGTTTTTTTCCAATGAGGGTGTACAATCCCTAAAGGCCCATGAATGGTGGCCTCCTGTGGGCCTTATGCTCACCTCACATAGCAGGAGCAATGCGAGGAGTCTAAAGAAGAAAAGCAGATGTTGCATAGACGCTCCTGTGTTTCTCCTCCACATAACCTTTTTTAAGACCCAGCCTGCTGTGCCTGAATGTTAAAATTCTTTCCCAGATCCCAAATTACGAATGTGCCATGTCGCCTTAATCCATCGCATCACAGTGGCTTTATTAGATTAAACATTCTGGGCCTGGTTAAAGGCCTGTGGGATTATCACATTTCCCTTTGAAAAACCCGGTAAAGACAAAATAAATGGTTAACAAAACACCGCAAATTCAGTTTGCAGGTGTTCTGGGGCGAGATGCGGTCCCTGATAGAATCCGGTTGTCTCTCCGCCTTCTGCTGGCAAAATGCCTTTTAAACAGGCTGAAGACTTTGTGGAAGAAGAGGGAAGCAGGGGGCGAAAGTTGCCTCCCACTCTTCGTGATACATCGTTAATTGTTTCTAGTGCCTGCTGCAGGGCCTATGCCATGGAAATCTCAAAATTTTTGTTTTGTTAAGTTTTACTTTTGACTACACTCCGGGTGTGCCAATAACAGTCCTTTATTGTCCCTACCTCCCAGAGTGCTGACTCCTAATGATTGATTTTTCCCCCCTCTCCCGCGGACCCTTGGCAAATCTAATTAAGTATTTGAAGTATTTCATCAATGGGGAGGGGGTGCAGTTAGTCACATGCTTGGTGGGTGGCTCTCGGAGATTGCCTTAAAAACCCAGTTACATCTCAACTCTCTTAAAAAGTCTAGTCTGCCAGAGCAATGTGAATTTTGTTACCAGTGTCTGCTGAAAATCATAATTCAATAAAGACCAACACATTTAGAAATGATTCATACCGGGTGTGCAATAGATAGCTTGGGAGACAAAGTCAAACAAGAATCTGCAGGAGGAAATTGGAGTGTGGCTTTTTAAAAAAAATAGTTTTGTAAAAGGTATAGGTAGATTAAGAGCTGGTGTTTGCACGTGTGTGTATCTGTGTGCAGCATGCACACATGTTTGTTTTCCATAGCAAGTCGGTAGGTGTAAAAATGGACGAGGATCCATATTTAAACTGACAATAAACAAGAGCCCTCAAATGCATGTATCTTCTTATAATATGCTTATTTGAGCCTGGATTTCCACACTGAGTGAGACTGTGTCCATCTCCTGTCATTTTCTCTTCTCTTGCTCCTGTGATTATGGGTGATTATGGCTACAGGAAATATGGCCATTCTGAAACGGATTGACCTTCTGCTTAGACTGTGCTTTCTCCCCAAAAGTACATCTGGGGACTACAGCCCCTGAATGCACGTATTTGTGTACGCGCACACGCGCGCGCGCGCGCGCGCACACACACACACACACACACACACAAATCCTTCAGTGCTCTGCTTTCTCACTGAAGTTTACCTAGCATACTCTTAGCATTCTTTGCAGGTCGTTTGCTGCCAGGAGAGCTCCCCGCTTGACATATGTAGGAATGTTTAACCGCTTCCCCACCCCCACCCCGCAATCAAGAAATCATTTTTTACAAACCTGGGGCTTCCTGCAGTCTTCACTAGCCCTCTCTTTCCCTCTCTCCTTTCTTCTGCAAGCTGTTTATCTTTGTTTAACCCTGGGGGGGGGGGCGCAGCGTGAGTTTTTTTTTTCTTTTTTAATCCCTCATCTCTCACACTGGTCCTCCTCAACTAGGTTCGGAAAGTGTCCTCACTGCTCACACCCTTTTGGCAGCATCTCAACCTCCCTCATCTTTTGCAAAACATCAGCAGAGTCAAATTTGCAATTGCTTTTTCCTCTTTTCACTCTTTTGTTCTTCCTTTCTCTCTCTGATTTCCTTCCTTCCTTCCTTTCTTCTTTCCTTCCTTCCTCACTCCTACAGTATGTTTTGTAGTTTTCATGATATAAAATTCCCTTGCCCTTAAGATTAAACCCAAAGTCTCGAGAGGTTATAAAATCTTTCCTAAAACAGGAGGGGATGCGAATGTAAAGACATGTATTTTACATCGGTCCTGAATACAGGAAGGGCCATCTCGATTTGTTAGGTGGAAGTCTGTGTCCTGCCAAGAAAGGGGGGGCGGGGAAAGGTGGGTAGTTCAGCATCTACAGACAGATACTCATCTCTAAAACTTTTTTAAAAATAAAAAATATCTCAGATAGGAATCAACCTTGATATATGATTTTGTAGTTCAACTGAATAATCAAAGGCTTAAAAAATATATGTTTTCAGAGACAGGTTAGTTTCCCATTCTCTTTTAAGCTTTAAAAAAAAAAAAAAAAAAAGCCAAGATATTGATTGCTTTTTAATGATTGTGTGGTAGCTCCTGACGGCCTTAAAAAGGAAATTTAAACCGAGGAAGGACCCTAAAGTTGGTTCTTTCTGGTCAGCGCAGAGGATCCTGCTGGTACGCAGACTTGTCAGTTGACATGGTTTGAGGCAGCCTTTTGGTCCCTTTGCCTTTTAGGCCAATGTAAGGAGAGCGGTTAGCATGTTGACAGGGAAAGCGGGGTCCCTGCACGCACATCTGTCCCACGCTTCCCTCGCCTTTCATTCTGTAAAGTGTTACATATGGAATACATATGTCTTTCTGTTCCAGTACCAGAGGGGGAAAAAGAAGGAAGAAATAAAAAGGAGAAGACTCACAAAGAAATCAATAAACACCTGTTATTCCCAGATCTGCAGTTATTTGGAATGAGATGTGCCTGCAGGCAAAGTTAAAACAAAATCCAAGCCTGCCTCCATGCCTTCATAGATTTCTTGTAGCTGGCGTGAGGGTTTCTTAAAAATTATTTTATATTTATTTCATTTTGTTTCATCTCATTTGATCCCAGGGTAAGCCTTTCACCTTCTGTTATTTCACTGCCGCAGATTTGTTCTCTGTGGTATGTATTTTCTGCTTTCTCTCTCCACCCTACTTTGTAGTCAGCGGTGGGGATTTTTTTTAAACATCTGTAAGATGCAGTCTAGTTTTGCTCTTACCACGGTAGCTTCCCTACACTAGATTGCACCCTGCTGCTGCTGCCACAAGACATTTGGGGACCCATCATAAAACAGTACACATTTTCCTTAAAACATATTGGGATGGCATGACAAAAACAGGCTGACACCTAGGCAGCGATTGGTAGATGCTTGGCTGTGCTGCTTGAGGCTTTCTAGTTTAGGAGTATATGTGTGTGCACACGTGTGTAGCTGTGCACATCCACACTGCCCCTTCCCAAAGAACGTGGGAACCAGAAGCTGTTGTTGCAAAGAGCAGTGAGTCACATACTTTTCCGTCTGTGAGGGGTAATGTGGTTCCCCAAAATGAGTTCCCACCTAGGTGACCATTCTACGGTTGAACCTTTGGGTGTGTTACTGTGAATTCCCTGAGGGCGGAGACCTGATTGAGTCAGACCTGACACACACATGAAGACATTAGTAATAGGTCTTTCCACAACTGGAAAATAATGCCGAGTTAATCTGCTGAATTAGTGTTTTGTTGGCTTTAGGAGCCAAAGGAGTAAAAGAACGCAGCTAATGGTTTGGCCAGAGGAGAGTATCGGATCCTCTGCAACCCGAGTTATCGATGGTCTTTAATGGCCATGTGAGTGCTGGGGACTGAATCTGGGTCCTCCGCAAGAGCAGCGAGTGCTCTAAACCGCTGAGCCATCTCTCCAGCCCTAGAACCTGCCTTCTTTTCTGGCTTTGTACCTTGGATACCAGACATACTTTCTCTTGGATACCAGCTCATACTTTGACTATTGGCCTTTTTCTTCTGAATACTCCCAGCCCGCCTGCATTTCTAGAGCACTACCTGGATTATTGTTGTTATTGGCACCTGCTGGGCATTCTCTATTAAGCCTGTGACTTGGGGATTGTCACTTCTGTGTCTCTGGTATCGTCCAAGTTGTGTCAGCATTATTTCTACTAAACAATCAACCGCACAGCATGGGCATGACAACCCCCACCAACATCAGTGAGCATTTAACATGTAGGCAGAGCAATTAAATAGTAGTTAGAAATAGTTTAGGGGTGGCCCAGAGAGCAAGGCAGGGCAGGAGTGAGGTGTGAAGTAGCCACGATGCTTAGCTGAGAGTTAGTTAGTGGCATGGAAGCATGAAGCTAACCACTGTGGGCTGCCCTTAACCCTCTTTGTGCCCTGTAACCACTAAGGTTACAGTACTCGCCCCATCCCTGCTGACTCAGCATTTTGAGTAAGCATCGTTAGGAGGGAGAGCTTGATTTCAGCAGCTGTAAGAATCTCAAGACTCTTGAGTGGGGTGAGAGTCATGGTTCCATCCCTTGGGTGGGGTGAGGGGTCATGGCTCCCTCCCTTGGGTGGGGAAGGGGTCATGGCTCCCTCCCTCGGGTGGGGTGAGGGATCATGGCTCTCTCCCTTGCTTGGACAATCCAACCCTTCTGGACCATTGGCTTTAGTTCAGCTTTGGCCTGCAAAGAAATGGTGCCTGGAGCAATTGTGCACTGAGAGAGAAAGTGTGCACTGAATGAGACAATGAGAGAAGTGTGCACTGACATAGTGTGAGGAGTAAGTGTGTACTGTGTGAGACAGTGTGAGAAACAAATGTGCACTCAGATAATGTAAGGAGCAAGTGTGCACTGAAATAGTGTGAGGAGCAAGTGTGCACTGAATAGTGTGAGGAGTAAGTGTGCATTGAGATAGTGTGAGGAGTGAGTGCGCACTGAGATAGTGTGAGGAGTGAGTGTACACTGAGATAGTGTGAGGAGTGAGTGTACACTGAGATAGTGTGAGGAGTGAGTGCGCACTGAGATAGTGTGAGGAATGAGTGTGCATTGAGATAGTGTGAGGAGTGAGTGCGCACTGAGATAGTGTGAGGAGTGAGTGTGCACTGAGATAGTGTGAGGAGTGAGTGTGCACTGAGATAGTGTGAGGAGTGAGTGTGCATTGAGATAGTGTGAGGAGTGAGTATGCATTGAGATAGTGTGAGGAGTGAGTGTGCACTGAAATAGTGTTAGGAGCAAGTGTGTATTGAGATAAATAATGTGAGGAGCAAGTTGTGTATTGAGATAGTGTGAGGAGTGAGTGTGCACTGAGATAGTGTGAGGAGCGAGTGTGTATTGAGATAGTGTGAGGAGTGAGTGCGCACTGAGATAGTGTGAGGAGTGAGTGTGCATTGAGATAGTGTGAGGAGTGAGTGTGCATTGAGATAGTGTGAGGAGCGAGTGTGCACTGAGATAGTGTGAGGAGTGAGTGTGCACTGAGATAGTGTGAGGAGTGAGTGTGCATTGAGATAGTGTGAGGAGTGAGTATGCATTGAGATAGTGTGAGGAGTGAGTGTGCACTGAAATAGTGTGAGGAGCAAGTGTGTATTGAGATAAATAATGTGAGGAGCAAGTGTGTATTGAGATAGTGTGAGGAGTGAGTGTGCACTGAGATAGTGTGAGGAGCGAGTGTGTATTGAGATAGTGTGAGGAGTGAGTGCGCACTGAGATAGTGTGAGGAGTGAGTGTGCATTGAGATAGTGTGAGGAGTGAGTGCGCACTGAGATAGTGTGAGGAGTGAGTGTGCATTGAGATAGTGTGAGGAGTGAGTGTGCACTGAGATAGTGTGAGGAGTGAGTGCGCACTGAGATAGTGTGAGGAGTGAGTGTGCACTGAGATAGTGTGAGGAGTGAGTGTGCACTGAGATAGTGTGAGGAGTGAGTGCGCACTGAGATAGTGTGAGGAGTGAGTGTGCACTGAGATAGTGTGAGGAGAGGTCAGACCTTGGTGCTAGCATCTGCTCAGCCATTTTGGTTTCACAGTTTTCATAAGACACTTGTGGAAAACTCTGCCTGCTCCCTCTCTCTCAATAGGATATGTGTCTAGTGAATATCTACCTGGCTTGTAGGCCACACACACTGTCGATGCTCTTGCTGATGTCACCATCTTCTAGATGACCATCTGTACTGGAGTTGTCAGGGTTCCTCACCCTTGACGCTCCTGGACCATTAGCCTTTGCCTATTTGGTAATCTAAAGCTGTATTCCAACATAGTTTAAATGTATATTTCCATGATTATTAGTGAGGATGAGAATCTGATACAAGTTTTGATCATTTTGCTCACTTTTCTACAAATGCATCTGTCTTTTAAAAATAATAAAAATTGCATTAGTTAAAGTGCTAGGAATCGAACCCAGGGCCTTGTGCTTGTTAGACAAATGCTCTATGGAGGAGCCTCATTCGTCTTCATCTTACCCTTTGTACAATTGTGTAAGATAGTCCGGATGTTCATGCTTTGTAAGCTATGAATATATAATTGTCTTTCTTCATTTGGTGACACACACAGTTGAAAAGTAAGATAAATCTGTAAAAAAAAGAATAGTTCTTCATTTTAACTCAACCCTGGATTTAGGTTCTGAGCAAATTGTTCTTTTAAAAAATCCATCTCCACACTGAAAATTGTTCATATTTTACAGTACTAAAAAGAAAGAAAGAAAGAAAGAAGGAATGTAAGTAAGTAAGGAAGTTGTAGCCAGATGGTAGTGGCACATACATTTAATCCCAGCACTCGGGAGGCAGAGGCAGCGGAGCTCTATGAGTTCGAGGCCAGCCTGGTCTACAGAGTAAGTTCCAGGACAGCCGGAGCTGCACAGAGAAACCTTGTCTTAAAAAACCCAAACCCAAACCAACAGCAACAGAAAAGAAAATTGTGTCTTCATGATGAACTCCCCTACCTTCCTGTGACTGGCCTTTGTGTAGAATGTGAGATGGGGACTGACTTGCTTCCCCCGACGGGTGGTCAGTACACACAACACTCTGTTGGTCCCCAGAGCTATTTCTGTCAGCGGACGCACTTTGCGAATGAAGGCACTGCTAGCTTATGCCCCCTTTCTCTGTCTTTATTAATTCCTTCTCTTGCCTGCTTCCCAAGACTAAAGCATAATTGGCCTTGAACAAACACAACCACGGTATAACCGGCCTTCTGTGAAAACTGCCTTAATGTATAACATAAAAAGATGTAATTGGAACAATATTTGTTTGTATTCTTGTGTGTTTGCAACAGCTGTTTTGAGGAACATGTTTGTGTGCTCTGGGGCCAACAGCAGCCTTGTTTTAAAAGGAAAATCCCCACATCAACCATCTCGTATTTTGGGGCTCTTGTTTTACAGGCAGCTGTGACTTTTTGTCATTGTGGTCCAAGCTCTCCATGAAACCCGTTGATCTGCTTTCCTTTTCATATCACATGGAAACAGGAAGTGATGTTGCTTTCTCTGGTGAGAACCCAGCAGTCCCATGACAGAGATGGCCTTGGGGAATGGGTCTAGAAATGTTTCTTACAGAGTGACTGTGGTATACAGCCAGGCTGCTGTATGCATTTGGGATGCTTGATGACACATGATGCCTCAGGATGACACATGATGCCTGAGGATGACACAGGATTCCAGAATCCTCAGAACTGTTGGAAACAAGTGCAGGAAACAAAGGTCAAACTTAGAAGTGTGTGTGTGTGTGTGTGTGTGTGTGTGTAGGGGAGGAGTGAACAGGTTTTTCCAAAACTAGAATCTTCAATTCAAGAGCTATCATGGCCTGGTTTCGGGAATGCTCAGTGCTTGAATTTTAGTCAAAGGCATACACTTTTTAATTCCAGTTCTGTCGTAACTTGCATATAATTGCATAGATAGTAGTAAATCCCAGGAAAACAAGGGGCCGAGGCCTCTGTCCACCTCAAGGGTCTGATGTAATCATAAGCTCCCCAGTCTTGACTTTCTAGGTGAGGCCATATGAACGGGGATTTCATCTCCATAGAAGGCACTTGCTCTCCTTTTCTTTCTGTAGCTGTGACAGCTTGCCTGACCCACAGCACCCCAGGGGAGGAAAGGATTTATTCAGTCCACCGTGGAGAGATGTTGAGACAGGAACTCAAGACAGGGACTTGAAGACAGGCCGGCTTCCTCTTCCACACAGTAGTACCTCCAACCCAAGGAAGCCACTCTGTAGCCAAAGATGGAAGGCAGGGAGCCTGGAGGAAAGTGCTGGCTGGCTGGAAGGCAGTGTGGTGGTTTGAATAAGAATGAGCCCCAGGCTCTTGCTGTGATGCTTTGGCCTCAAGTTGGTGGAACTGTTTGGGAAAGATTAGGAGGTGTGGCCCTGTTGGAGGAGGTGTGTCACTGGGGGTGACATTTGAGCTTTTAAACAACCATGCCATTGCTTACTTGCACCCTTCACCCACCTTGTGGTTGTTACAATAAGTCAACTCTCAGCTACTGCTGTAGAGCCCTGCTGTGATGGTCAAGGACTCACCCTCCAAACCAGTGGTCTCAACCTGTGAGTTACTACCCCTTTTCGGGGGGTCACACATCAGATACCCCGCACATCAGATATTTATATTACCATTCATAACAGTAGCAACATTACAGTTATAAAGTAGCAATGAAAATAATTTTATGGTTTAGGGTCACACAACATGAGGAACTGTATTAAAGGGTTGTAGCATTAGGAAGGTTGAGGACCACTGTACTAAACTATAAGCAAGCCCCGCCCCACCCCAATTAAATAATTTTCTTCTTCTTCTTCTTCTTCTTCTTCTTCTTCTTCTTCTTCTTCTTCTTCTTCTTCTTCTTCTTCTTCTTCTTCTTCTTGTTCCTGTTCTTGTTCTTGTTCTTCTCCTCCTCCTCCTCTTCCTCCTCCTCCTCCTTCTTTTTCCCCTAAGTAGCCTTGGTCTTGGTGCTTTGTCATGGCAACTGAAAAGTAACTAAGGCAGGTAGGTTATGCTCAGCTGCGCTTGTCTACAGTTCAGGACCACCTGCCTAGGGAATGGTGTCGCCTGCATTGGCTGGGGCCCTCCTACATCAATTGACAATCTAGGGCCTCATGAACATTGCCACAGGCTAATCTGATCTAGGCTATTTCTCAGTTGAGATTCTCTTCCTGGATACTTCTAGGTTGTGCCAATTACGTCACACTGTGTGGGCATGGATACACTGACTCCTATTTGTGTATGGACGATGATCTGTGAGCACAAGTCATACTCTCTGAAAACCCACACACCAGCTCTTGTGACTTCCTGTACTACTCGCTTCTCTCTCTCCTCATTCATCCTCCTTGTCATCTCTTCTTTCTACCTTCCCCTTTCTTCTTTCTCCCATCTTAAATTGTTCTGAAATGCTCCCTACTCATCACAAGGATTTATAGCTTGGTGTGGTAACAACCCTACAATGTTAGGCGAAGAGGTCTCTCATTTTGTGGGAGTCCAACAAGCTGGGCGACTTTTCGGAATGCCATACTCATCAGTCAATATGATCAATGTCTCAGTCATTTGAGAATCCAGATCTTTTTGTCACTGGCCTCTTCCTATGCCTGCAGACAGCCAAAGGCCGATTTCTTGCTGGGAGGATCATGAGAGCTAGTGGGGCTGAGATGGGGAGCACACTGTTAGTATCCAACCCCTAAGGTACTCACTTTGCCATCTTGCCTAAGAAGGATGTGAACCCTTGAGAAAAGGACCCCAAGATTTTGAGCGAACAGTTTCTGTAGTTCCCTTAAATTTTACCTTATTTCACTTTCTCCAGCACCTCTCTGGAAGTGCCCATTCACAGACTAAGTTACTGTTGAGTGCCTCCTGTGTGCTGGAAGTCCATTGCCACCCAGTCTAATAGGGTACCCAGGTAATTGGAGGACAATTAAAATATAGAACAGTGGGTCTTCCATGGAGCTAGTTCAGGGCAAATAACCTGGCTGTTTTTTGTTTGTTTGTTTGGATTTTTAGTGGCCCTGTGTTGGCTAAAACTACAACTAAGACCCAAGTCTTCATTTAAAAAATAATTAAAATATAATTACATTATTTCCTCCTTTCTTTTCCTCCCTCTACTCACTCTCAAGTCCCTTCCCACCAGCCCCTTCCATGCCCCCTCCCACTCAAACTCATGACTTCTCTCTCTTTGACTATGATTGTTTTATACTCACACACACGTGTATACACACACACACACACACACACACACACACACACACACACACACACTTGAGCACATGCACACATGCACACACAAATACTACCTCCTGAGTTCATTTAGTGTTGCTTGTATGTCTGATTTCAGCGCTGACTCCTTGGTACTGGGTAGGCAGTTAAGGGCCTCATCTTTGGGAAGGTCTGACTTCCCATCTTTCAGCCTGTAGTTCTTTTTTTAGGGGTAGAGTCCTGTACAACTTTCCCCTTCCAGTTTAGCATGTTTATTGATGTCATCACTGTTCTGATCACTTTGTAAACAGCCGTACTGTTGAAGTGTCTTGGGTGTAGCTTCCTTCTCACGTCTAGGAGACACACGCTCACAGCAGAAATCCTGGTCCTCTGGGTCTTACAGTCTACCTACCTCCTCTTCCTCCATGCCCCTGAGCCTGAGGTGCAGGAGTTAGTTGTGTTGTGGATGTGTCAGCTGGGGCTGCTCACCCCATAGTCAGCTCATCTCTACCTTTTGATGGCTTGTGGTTTCCTATTATGGTCTTTATCTGCTGTCAAAGGAGCCACTTGAATGAGGAGTGAATGCCACCCTCATCTGTGGGTATAGGATGTTTAGAATACTGTTAGGAATTGTCCTGGTCTAGTGAAGTGACAGTTGTAGGCCTCCTCTCAGACCTGTGACCTCAGCAGCCCTGGGTAGGTGGGTAAATTTGCAATAACAGGCATGACTCCCCTCTTGCTGAGCAGGCCTGAAGTGTAATTAGAGAGATGCCGGTGACTGTGAAGACACAGATGCCTCTGCTCCACCCTTAGGGATATCTTACTGTGCTGCTCATTGCTGTGGTTTGCCTGTGTCACTGCTGGCTAGGACACTCGATGGCTCCCCTCCACCTGCAGCTTACACAGCACCTTTCAATAGTCTGAAAGGGAGACCTGAGGGAGGGGCCTTTCAGGTCAGATCCAGGGTATTTTTTTGAGTTCTGGTCCAAATTGTGGTATCCTCGGCAACAGGGGCTGACCTTCGACCTCTGTGAGGCAACCGAGGGCAACAGCCATAGCCTTCTCTTGAGCTACCCTGACTGACAACTCCAAAGGAGCTTTCTTATGCCTGGCTCTGGGGTTTTGTTACATAGTCTATGGGTCTCGTGGTGGGCACTGTCAACTGAAATAGCCTAACTTCACTTAAGGTGTGTGTGTGTATGTGAGAGAGAGACAGAGAGAGACAGAGAGAGAGAGAAAGAGAAGAGAGAGAGAGAGAAAGAGAGAGAGAGAGAAAGAGAAAGAGAAAGAGAGAGAGAGAAAGAGAGAGAGAGAGAAAGAGAGAGAAAGAGAGAGAGAGAGAGAGAGAGAGAGAGAGAGAGAGAGAGAGAGAGATTGGGGTAAATATGAAATATGACTCCTTAAGGCTTTTCAAAATCCTTAGTGTTATTTGTCCTTTCTTCCGCCTTCTTCTTCTGCAGTGCAGGTTGTTTACACTGCGTCTTTGAAAAGGCCACGATGATACACTTCTTAGTTACACAGTGGATTTCCAAGTATTTATTTGACTAAAGAAGCCTGGGAACAGATTTTTCTCCTGTCACTTTGACACACTGGTGAATTCTCAGAAAACCTGCATCTGCTCACCATGGTGAAATTTTAAAAGCTTGTCCTCTTCTTGTTCATCAACAAAGCAGGAGGTTGGTGAGACCAGCAAGCCCTTGCGAGTAGGTCAGCGCTACCTCTGCAAAGCGGGACTGTTTTCTAGAAATGACTTGTGGGATAGAAGGCTCTGATGATGGGTCATCAGACGGTGGTTGATGTTCAACGTGGCCTTTGTCCCTGATGGCTCTGTTGTGGAAGATTCTGGACACATTTGTAAAGCTCCTGGGGACAGTCATGGAAATCAGAGCAGGGTGGTTGAGGAACTTTCTCTGGTTAGGGCATTTGAAACCTGTCACGTTACTACCCACTCTGAGAATTTGCGACAACAGATCCATGGAAGATGTACTATTGTCACAGCAAGCTGTCATAGATTTTCAACAGAAAATAGAGGAAACTTTCAGCTTAGGAGTTAATTAATTTACAGCTTTTACAAATGTTTAGGATAAAAAGATAACGAGGGAAAATGCAAAGGATTGATAGGATATTTGGGCCAAGAAAATTTAAATGAGTGAAAATAGTTTTTGAGTTTGTTTTGAGGCCAGTGACTATGGGATTCACTTTCTTAATTTCCCATCATATTATATATTAAATATTTCACTTTATCCCCTCCTTTGGACAATTTGTAGTGGTGGACATCCTGGGCTGTGGCTTCTTCCTAAAGATCAGGCTGTTTAAACTAACCTGAGTACAGCCGCATTACAAGACCCTTCAGCGTGTTACTAGCCCTGGACAAGCTCTGACCCTAAGTAACCCCGTCTCCCCAGCAACATCTGCTGCTACTGCCTAAAAACTTCAGCCAGTCACTCACTCCTCTTAGCAAATACCATCAGAGAGAAAGAAGAGCAGCCACTGTCACTCAGGCCGTAGCACAAAGCGTCTCACAGGCCTCAGCTGAGAACCCAGAGGTCTAGGATGTGTGTGGGGCTTCGTCTGGAACCAGAGAGAAGCACCTGGGAACAAAAGCTCCCTGTCCAGGAGGTGAGACCTAAGAAGGGGGTAAGAGGAGGCCATGCTTGGGTAGCCTCTGGGAACGCAGAAAGGAAAGGAAGACAGAAGAACAGCTTCATAGTTTAACCCGACGGGGTGACCCGCTGTGTTTAAAGTTCTTTTTGTTGTATTGCTTGGTTTTCCTTTTCTCTTTCTTTCTTTCTTTCTTCCTTTCTTTCTTTTTTTAATTTTTATTTTCTGAGGTAGGATCTTGCTAAATAGTCAGGCTGGTCTCAGACACACTGTTTAACCCACAACTGTCCTAGAACTCGTCACTCTTCTGCCTCGGCCTCCTGAGTGCTGGCATCAGCGGCATGTGCCATCCTGCTTGGCCCATGTGAGATGTGCAGGGACATAAGTTCTACAATGAAAAAAAATGTTCTTTTGCCAACTTTTGTTAAGCAGCCATTGCCCTGTGCAGCACATAGTAGGTGGTCATTAAACACGTGAGTGAATGAATGAATGAACGAATGAACGAACCTCTACACAAATCCTGCTATAACAAATGTGTAGTTCTGGAGTGGAGCAACAGCTCAGTGGTTAAGAGCCCATATTGCTGTTACTAAGGACTTGAGTTTGGTTCCAAGCACCCGCATCAGGCAGCTCACAAGTTCCTATAACTCTAGCTCCAGGGGCTGCAACTTCCTCCTCAGGCTTCTGCATGAATCATTCACAGGCTTACAGACCCACTCAGTCATACATGCATATACATAATTAAAGATAAAAAAAAAAAAAAAACAGATCTTAAGGAAAATGTGTAGCTGTGCCCACTATAGCCATGTTTCCAGTTGACTTCTAAAATGGTTTTTTAAATATTTTAAAATATTATTTGCTACTAACAAATAAAAGCACGTCTACCCGGCTGCTACCTCCCACTGCTTAAAATACTTAAAACAGTACGTGTCAGTTCTAGCAACTAAACAGGCTTATTACAGGAATCAATCAATGAAAGATTTATTGACCACAGATCTGAGCCCAGGAACTTTTCTCCTGGAAGACAGAAAGGCCAATCTGTTAATCCATATTTTGCTTTATTCATATAAGAACCTAAGGCAAGCAATTAGGACTGTTACCATTTGAGGATGCAAATGTATGTGATGAAGGGTGGCCATTATTTTAATCTTTCCTGTGCCATTTTATGGTTGCACTATGACCACTTGTCTGATGTATTTAATTTCCTACATTTCTGTTCCATGAAAAATGAAAACTGTATTGATTTAACATCAGAAAAATGTACAGCAGTTAATAGAAAAAAAAAGCTGCACCTAATTTTGTTAATAAACTATAAATGGCAAAATGACGTACCGCGTAGGTTCCCGAAGCACTCGGGACCCACATTGTTTTGTAACATTGGTTGTGTAGTGTTAGTTTTTTGGCAAGAGAAGAGCTCTACATTGCATTATCTCTACCTTATTGTTCCTCAAAGTGGGTCTGAGACGTTAATGCGGATGGCACAGTTTCCCTGGGGAGTTGTGCAGGCGGCTGAGAAGGTGTGACGGTTCCTTCAGAGGGACCTCCTGTAGCCATTTGAAGAGCGGATCCTCTGACTGTGGTGAATACCCTCAGCCCTGACTCACGCAGATGTGTGTGTGTGTGTGTGTGTGTGTGCATGTGTCAATTGATACACATTTGTCTTTGTCCTAAGTTCAAACATAGTTTGTTCATATGATGTGAGGTTTAGTAGTCAGTGCTGGAAGCATGGCTGCAGTCTTGGCTCCTTTACTTGTCCACTGTGCCGTGTTTGCTTAGTTATTATTCCACGTCTCAGTTTCTTTATCTGTAAGATGGGGTCACACATTAAGACCTCAAGTAGAGTAAGAACATATGTATTAAGAGGTCCAGGTGTTCAGTTTTTAGAAGTGGGGAGAGATAAGACTGGCCCGGAAATCTCAGGATCAATCGGAATATATGATGGAGAGATTGGCCATGGACCCAGGACATAGAACGCTGTGGTGGAGCCTGAGTTGGATAGTGCTCTGTTGAGAAGTGTTCTGGGTAACGCTACTGTGGCTAAGTTCAGGAAGTGCATTGGTGGATGCTGGGTAATTAGAGGAAGTGAGTAAAGAGGCAAGGAAGATGGTGGCCAAGATGGTGGCCAAGCTGAGCACAGTGTGTGTGTGTCAGTGGGGGTAGGCAAGTAACAGATTGGACAGCTGTGAAAGATACCGTTATCGGTAGTGGCTGACGGCTGTTTAGATGTGGTGAGCGAGGGAAGGGTAAGTCTTGAATGACAATCAAGGTGTTTGGCAGTGGCCACCCAAGGCACCATTCTTTTCTAGGGACTGGTATGAGGGGTTGGCGGGGACACGTTGTCAGCCAGAGCTGCTGTCTGGGATTGGAGAGTAGACAAGCCAGAAGGACTCGGCCCTCATATTGATGACTTCTCCATCTGACGACCCAAGTAGCCCACATTCTGTTTTGTACAGTCCGGGGACTGCTTTTCCAATAGATGTATTTCCAGCTTTGAATAAGTCAGTTTATTATGTCTATAACAAGGCAGAGTACAAGAATAAATGGCAAGCACCAGATAGGTAGAAAGATGGCTAGAGAGAGAGCAAGACATCATTGAACTAGTACTCAAAACACCTGACAGAAATTGACTTCTAATACAGCTAGCTAACTTCCCAATAGGGAGAGTCGCAGGCACAGAGCAGTCCCTTGGATGACACTTGCCTTAATTAGGGGTTCTATTGTGCTGATAAAACACCATGACCAAAAGCAACTTGGGGAGCAAAGGGTTTGTTTCATCTTACACTTCCACACCACATGCCATCATCAAAGGAAGTCAGGGCAGGAAATTCAAGGTAGAAATCTAGAGTCAGGAAATGAAGAAGAGAAGAAGAGCTTCTTATTGGCTTGCTCCTCATGGTTTGCTCAGCCTGCTTTCTTATACACTCCAGAACCACCTGCCTAGGGGGTAGCGCCGCCCACAATAGGCTGGGCCCCTCACACTGTCAGTCATTTATCAAGAAAATGTTCCACCATCTTGCCTACAGCCTGACATTATAGAGGTGTTTTCTCAGTCAAGGCTTCCTACTTTCTGGTGAGTCAAGCTTGTGTCCATAGCAAGCACAGTGCCGTAGGTACTTTTATACCATGGGATAAACAGCGGTTACCTCTGTCGGAGATGGCTAACAAGATGGCTAGTCCCAAGGGCACACTCTTTTTACTCTTGGGTTGTTTTTAATGTACTCTACTCCGCAATGCAGAGTTAGGTGGCGGTAGGTCATCCCCAGACAAAAGGTCTTCTTGGAGGTCATGAGATATGAATGTAGGGGGGAGCGCCAACCCCACTTCTAGAGCCGAATTCACAATGAGCTCAAATGGCACATGGCAGTTTACCAAGAGAATGCATGCTACACAGTCAAAAATGTTTGGAGAGGAAAATTACGGATGTGCTGAATATGAATGATCTGCTCTCTTGTTATCAGTCCCTAAACAACGCAGGCTAACTCCTTATTAGGGAGCCTTCCCCGGGCACAGGAAGACGTGATGACTTATAAACAAGTAGTGCTTGTGCTGCTTACACAAGGATATTTTGGTATCTAGGGGTCCAAGAATGAATCTCCTGAAGATTCCAAGGGGGTGACTGAATTTGGCCACAGGATAAAAGGTACAGGATGCTTAAGGGAACAGGTAAAAATACGATGTGGGGATAAATCTCTCCCAGTGTCTGTAGGAGCACAGGGAAGTACCACTTCCCATCTCCCATGGCTTGACTAAGCAGTTGATAGCCTTAAAAAAAAAATTTTTTTTTATAAAATTTATTTCAGTTTTTAAAAAAGCACTCCTCTGTCTCTGTGTGGGTGTGTATGGGAGCTTACCGGTGCACATAGAGGTCATAGGACCACCTACTGTGCAGGAGCTGGTTTTCTCCTTCCGTGAAGTAGGCCCCGAGGATTGAATTAGGCTGTCAGGCTTGGTGGCAAGCACCTTTATCCCCTGAGCCATCTCACTGGATCCATCTTTTAATTTATAAAAAAAATTTTTTTAGAGATTTTTGTGACTATATAACATATAATGTGATCATGGAATACTTTCCCCAGAACAGTCTTTCTAGGCTTTAAATGCCCTGGGCGATTTAAGCCTTTGTTGACTTTCCCCTAGTCTGCCCCAGAGCCTTGCTTCTAACCTTAAAGCCTATGGCTCTATCCCTGAGGCCAACTGAAGGTCATCCCAAAATCAGAGTTTCTTAGGCTGACATCTCTAGGCTGTTCATCAGCATCTTTTCTGAGCCAGTGGACCATGAAAAACTAAAGTAGAGCAAGGTGGGGTTTTTTTTTTTTTTCTGTTTGTTTGTTTTTAAAATCTGAGACAAGGTCCCCTGTGTCTCAGTGTGGCCTTAAAGCACTTCTGTTTCTCCTGCCTTTACCTTCTGAGCACTAGGATTACAAGCCCACTCAACCACATCTAGTTTGTATGGCACTGGGTATCAGATCCCGGGCTTCCTGCATGTTCTGCAAGCACTTTGATGCCTGAGTCATATCTCCACCCCCTCCTACTACATTTTATGTTTTAGGTAGATGAGGCAGGATGTCTCTGGGTAGTCTAGCTTGGTCCAGAACTCCCAGTTCTCCTGCCTCCGTTTCATTTTCTATTGGTCCATCTCTGTTTGTGACTTGCCCAGTCTTTACTGCTTGCAGGACTCTTTTAAACCATGTAGGAGAACCTTGAAGCAAGATGCATTTTAGCTGTGTTCTTCTAGAAGATTTCTCTAGAGAAGATTTCAGTTCAATGAGAAAGTTCAACTTCTACTCCCACAAATTCCAGTTGTACACAGAACCCCCCGGACTTCTATAAAAAGACATATCTGATAGACAAGATGGGCAGTATGGGTGGGAATTTAAAAATTAATACCACTCGGAAGTTCCTGAGCCCTCAAGGAATGGGAAAATGGTTCGTTTGTAGGTATGAGGTATGAACCTCCACCCCTGCCCTGCCCCGCACCCCCCCCCCATTTGTTTGATCTTAGAAATTAAAACGACTTCGAGCTTTTCAGAACATTGGGTACCTTAAGATGGTCATCGTGGCGAGCTTTGCAGAAAGCAAATAGATCTTCAGTGGTTCTGCTGAGGATGAAATTAGCAGAGAAAGTATTAAAATATTGATAGCAGTCATTCCGTGTCCAGGCTTAGCCAATTAATAATTAATTTTACCTTGAAGGTAAACTGTTAGAGCAAGCATGGCCACCGCCTTAGCTTTAGTCAGCGGGAGTATGTGCATCTCTTCTTTCCCAGGTTTACTATGTCTCTAATAAACAACCCACGTTCTCCTGTGGGCAGTGGCTGAGAGTTTTGTATGCCTCCCTAAAATGAAAAATGATCACAACCAGCAAGTTTGCTGGGAATGTTTTCCAGATGGACGTGAGCTGCTCATCTCTGACTGATGTCTACACACCTGAAACGGATTTTCACTGTGTTGACTCATTTGTGTACGTTGCATGTGTGTATGTGTGTGTGTGTGCATGTGCAGGTGTATATGCACATGTATACATGTGTGTGAAGGCCACAGGCCAACATTGGATGTCTTTTCAATCACTTTCCACCTTAGTTTTAATTTATTTTATTTTTAATTAAAAAAATATATAACTGCTGGGCTGGAGAGATGGCTTAGCAATTAAGAGCATTGTCTGCTCTTCCAGAGGCCCTGAGTTCAATTCCCAGGAACCACATGGTGCCTCACAACCATCTATAACCTCTAGTGCCCTCTTCCAGCATGCAGGTGTACATGCAGATAGAGCACTCATATACATAAACTAAATAATAAAATACAAATATGTAAATGCACCATTTATCCTACTCTCTTCCCTCTTAAATCCATGGCCTCTTTATTATTGTTACACACACACACACACACACACACACACACACACACGAGTAAATATATAAATACCACTCACTGAGTCTATTTAGTGTTGCTAGAATTATGTCTTTAGGACTGACCAGTCAGTGTTGGGCGCCCTGTCAGGGGTCATCCCCGGGGTAGACTAATGCTCTCTTTGTCAGCAGTTGTTACTTGTCTATAGCTCTTTATATAGCAGTGAGGCCCCACCAGATTTCCTTCATCATGCTGGTATGGCAGTGGTATTGTCACTGTTCAGATCTTGTTTAGGCAGCCATGTTTTTTGAGATTTCATGGGTGCATCTTCACCGGCATATGTAGATGGCACAGCAGAGGTAGTCCTTTGGCTCTCACAATGCAGGGGTGTGGTAGCTGTAATTGCAATGCGGGTCCTTGGAAGGCAGAGACAGGAATAGCCTTGAGGCTGTCTAGCCCACCAGCCTAGCCAAATTGGTGAGCTTCAGACCAGAGAGGGACTCTGTCTCAGAAAACAAAGGTGAGTGGCTCCCAAGGGACACTAGAAGCTGGCCTCTGTCTAACACGTACACATGTACACTCACAAATCTGTACCCTCTCCGCAGTACACACATGTGTAAGCCCCCTTAGCAATACACACACACACACACACACACACACATACATGCGCGCACATACAAAATAAAAGTTCAGGTATAATTGTGTATCACAGTCTTGGAGTTTTCTTTGTTTCTGCTAATGTACAAGGGGACAACAAGGCCGGTGTTCTTTACATTGTTTGTTTGTTTGTTTGTTTGTTTGTTTTTAGGAAGAGTTTCTCTGCATAGGCCTGCCTGTCCTGAAATTCATTCTGTAGACCAAGCTGCCCTTGAACTCAGAGATCCTCTTGCCCCCGACATCTGAATGCTGGGATTAAAGATGTGAGCCACCATGCCTGGCTCAATGTTGTCGTTGTGGTTGTTGTTGTTTTCTTCTTCTTCTTCTTCTTCTTCTTCTTCTTCTTCTTCTTCTTCTTCTTCTTCTTCTTCTTCTATCACTTCTACTACTATTTCTTCTTTTCTGTTTTTTGGTTTTTCTAGACAGGGTTTCTATGTGTAGCCCTGGCTACTCAGGAACTCACTCTGTAGACTAGGCTGGCTTCAAACTCAAAGATCTGCCTGCTCCTGTCTCCTTAGTGCTGAGATTAAAGTCATGTTTATAAGTGGCCCCACCCCCGTGTTTGGGGGCCACGGCTTGGACAGTGCCTGGATTCCATGTTTGTGGCATGCCGAGCACACCACAGTCCCAGGCTGGTGAATCCAGCCCGACTCCTTGTGGCCACATCTTCCTGTTTCGCGTCACCAAGTTGCTTCAGCTCCAGTTTGACCCGGACCTCCTGACCTGCATACTACTTCCTAGGCCATAACACGCAGCTTTCACGGTATCATTGCAGCATCAAGGTAAGACTTTAAATGGTCCGCTACTTGGGTCAAGAGAAAGAATCATGACTAGGAGGTAATACTTTTTATTTGTATGTGACTTTTGTGAACAAACATGAGCCTACTGATGAGATAGCACAAGCCACCAAATTCATTACTGGTAGGATTTGTATGCCTCAAAATGTTTCTAACTTAGCTAATCTAAAGGAACCATGGTAAGAGACCTTTGTGTAAGTTGGGCAGTAATGTAAGGTCTCTGGCTCTGTCTATATTTTAATTTTCTTAATTTTAAGGTCTATAGACATTGACACTTGTGAAATGTAGGTAAGCCAGCATTTCTCGTGGCTTTTAGAAGGTTTCTGTTTTGCATCGTATAGTTACTTGTTGGAGTTGGTTGGGAGAGAGTGAGAGAATGAGAATGAATGAGAACAAATTTGTGAAAACAAAGATGCCTTGAGAGAGTACAGTATTCATCATTTTCCCAGATTAGGAGGCGTGCGCCCTTATAAGTTATTTGTATCGGTCACCGTAGACGTCTCAATGTAAGTTGACAAGAAACACTATAATGTTTTATATCCAACCTTTCAAAACCTTGTTAATTATGCATAGGATAGAGCTCTTCAATAACATCAAGAGTAGACAAATGAAATCATTAGTTTAATATTCCAGAGCTCTGTACACATCTATTAGGGCGGTGTGCGTAAGAAGCTTCCACCCCCGTGTCTCACAATCAGTTTTTCATATGTCGTAATGTGATTGCATAAAGGAATATGAACAGTATCATGGAGTGGATTAAATTACATAGGCAGGCCTTCACATTGGGAGATGATAAACCCAGCTCACAGATGTGTAAGCAACAATTTCTAGCCTGTGACAGTGCAAGGGAAGGTGTGGATCACCGGCCATTGATTTTTATTTCATCCAGCCAGGCTTTTGGCAAAGTTTCCTCCTTTGCATCTGCCACCACGGTGGTGGAAATGAAGGCAGCAAGTCTTTCTGGTGGCCTCTTCCAGGAAAGTGCACGTTAGGTGGCACTGTAGCATCCTACAGAGCAAAGCTGGTTGTGATGGGATGGCCAGGGTGTGTCTGCATCTTCCTTTGAGTTTGAAGTATTCAAGAGAGTTACTCTGAGAGGGAACAGAAGAAATGCACCGTGTACGTTTAAAACGACTTAGTCAAATGATATGATTTGCCAAAATGCACATTACTGTAATTTCACCAAGATAGGTGGCCAATTGAATGGTTCCAGAGATGTAATTACCTACATGCTAGTTGCAAGGCCCTTTCCGATAGAGCTCGCAAAATGCATTTTTTTCTTTCCATATCCATTTGGTTAGAAATACATCCATTACTTATAAATGATGACTTTGGGGGGCTACTATAAATACAGGTAAAAGGTAATTTCCCATAATGGGAGGGTTTTTTTTTTCTATTTTTGTGGTTGTGGAAATTGTTTTAAAATATACTATATGTTATCTTAAAACTCATTGGTAGCTATGTATTTGCTTAAAAAGAAAGGGTATATAATCTGAGAAAGACAGTTGGGCACAAATGGAATCTAGCTGAGTGTTATATTTAACAGGCTGAATTCAGAACATGGCGTGAGCCAGTCTCTATATTTTCTTTATTAACCACTGGTGGATACATTTTTTTCCAAACTTTGTTTTTACTGATTTCATTCAGAAATGATTAAAAACTTCAAAACAGGATCACAGAAACAGTTCTTCTAATAGGAGAAAACCCTGGTGTTGATACTCTGTCTTTCTGTTGTAGAGTATGGCCAGAGGCTGTGACACAACATCTTGGGCCATGCCCATGGTCATGACAGTAGTCCCACTAGGTCACAGAACAGCTGAGACATCCCCATGGCCTACTGTGTGTGTGAGTGTGTGTTTCAAGCTAAGTCCATATGCATAGGAATGAGCTGAGAATTAGAAAGTTTGTAATGAAAAGTGTTTGCACTAAGCTAAGATGAATTCATTACTGCGGAAACAAACAAGGGAAGGTGAGTTTAGCACAGTGGAAGTCCATGGCATTTGTAAAGTCTACAGCGGAGTGTGCTGATGTATCTGCCTGCCACTCACATGCTGGTCACAGTAAATGCCCCCTCATGGGTGTGTGACCTGTTATCATTTATAGCACACACCTTGAATGCGCCTTTTCTGTGTTGAGATTTTTTTCCCCCCCAGATACATAACTGTGTTGCACTTGCCTACAATACATACTGCAGTGGCCTGCTATTCAAGTGTCTGGCCTGCAGGCACAGGAGGCTACAGCAGCTGGCTGAGGTGTGTAGTAGGTGATCATAGCTAGATGAAGGTAAGTTCATCCACTTGTTTGCATAATGGCAGGACCATCTAATAATGCGTTTCTCAGAACTCAGCCTGGCTTTTAAATGACTATACGTGCACACAAACTTAACTAGAGAAAGGAATTTTCTTTGTCATCTATGAATTCTAGTATTATGGTAAATGTTAAATATGGTTTTTGATTGGAATGTCTTAAAATGTTGAGACAAGGTCTCATGTAGCCCAGCTTGGTCTTGAACTTGTGGTGTAGCAGGAGATGGATGGTGTTGCATTCTGCCTCCACTTATAGAATGCTAGAACTATAGGCATGTAAAACCATGATTGGTGTACTGGCTAGTTTTATGTCAACTTGACCAAACAAGAGTCATCAGAGGAGGGAACCTCAGTTGGGAAAATATCTCCATAAGATGGGACTGTAGGCAAGCCTGTAGGGCATTTTCTTAATTAGTGATTGCTGGGGGAGGGCCCAGACCATTGTGGGTGAGGCCCCCTTTAGGCTGGTGGTCCTGGGTTCTATAAGAAATCAGGCTGAGCAGGTCATGGAAAGCAAGCCAGCAAGCAGCGCCTCTTAATAGCCTCTGCATCAGCTCCTACCTCCAGGTTGTTGCCCTGTTTGAGTTCCTGTCCTGACTCCCTTTAGTAATGAACAGTACTGTGGAAGTGTAAGCCAAGTAAACCTTGCCTTCCAAAGTTGCTTTGGTCATGGTGTTTCATCACAGCCTAACTGAGTCACCCAGATTTTAAAATATGTTTTTATCAGATTTTTGAGAATTCCATATATCAATATAATTTTTAAAAATCACATTCACACCCACTCCTCCTCCTCCTCCTTCTGGCCTCCCAACTCCTCTTAGACTCACTGCACACCTATTATCTTTGTCCTCCCTGGTTTTTTCCTCCTATAACCCACCTAGTCAAAACCGTACTGCTCATAAACTCATAAGTATAGCGCCATTCAGTGGAACATGGCTGACCTAACCAGGGGTCACAACAACCATAAGAAATGCAACTCTCCATTCCCAGAAGCGAGCAACTGTCACTGTCTCCTCATCTAGGGATGAGAGGTTCCTGAGCTCCTCTGAGCACCATGCTGAAAAGTTAACTCCTGCCCATTTCTTTTTATATAATGCTGAGGGTTGAACCCAGGGCTTTGATGAGCTAGGAAAGTACTTTACCTAATGAGAGACAGACCCAACCCTTGAATAATTTTACACACACACACACACACAC
This sequence comes from Acomys russatus, assembly GCF_903995435.1. Taxonomy (NCBI): domain Eukaryota; kingdom Metazoa; phylum Chordata; class Mammalia; order Rodentia; family Muridae; genus Acomys; species Acomys russatus. The sequence goes on from NC_067162.1 coordinate 32,425,592, forward strand.
ACACACACACACACACACACACACACACACACCAGAGCAGAGTAATTGTCATAGGTATGATCAGAGTTGTGTTTCCCATGTTTACCCTGTGTTTCGTATCTTCAGGGCATCTGGCTGGTGATGTTCCCATCAGCCTTGCATCCACTAGCTTTTCAATCTAACAGCAGCTACTTATTCTATTTTAACCTCCATACCCCACACTCCTTAGATATAAACCAATGCAGAAGCAGTGTTTTTATTTTTGTTGTTTAACTGTGACAAAGATGTAGTGTTTTAACATAGTTATTTAACATAGGAGTTCAAAAGGGATGTGTCAATGATAATTTTAACCTAGGCTACGTTAATGTAGTCCTCAGCGATCAAAAAGTACATTTTTATTTAAAAAATTTTGAAATCAGAAAGATGTAAAAGAGCATATTAAAACTTGCTCAGTTGGCTCCCACAGGGTTGTGTTTGGCTGTAAGTCATTTCTTGTAGCACATGTATAGTAATGTGGTTCCTCACCAATTTATTTTCAGTGTTATTCTGTCATACCCATTTCTCTAATGGACAACATAAAATAATATTTCAATTATATTCAATTCAATAAGCCATGACCTTTAAAAACATAATTTAAAACATTTGTATTTATTGTGGTAGTAATTAATAAAAAATTTAGTGCCTATGTATTCTTTCCCCCTTTAAGACTATATCTTTTCTTTTTCTATATATCATATATTTTCTTAATTCTCCTATCATTAGCAGAATCTTTTATTTCTCTTGTACTTCTTCTGAATTTGAAGTGTGTATTCTATATCCGTTACTTTCATATTTACCTTAAAAATTGTAACATAGATACTCAATTTTAGATCTTCCTAACAAAGTATCAAACCAATAAAACTTCTTTCTAGTTCTTACATAAAGCAAGAACCCAAGACCCCAAATATCTACTCCTAGTTTGTCATGGTATTACCAAGAATTGTATCATCATTTGAAAAGCTCAAATTGATTTTGACCTTGACTTGCCAATATTTCTACTGATTGTTTTTTTTTTCCTGTTATATCTTAAGTCTCATCTCTTCCAATGGATGTTAGTAGTTCCTTCAGAGTGGATCTGTACTTTGTAACTTTTATTTTTGTAATAAAGTTTGAATAGTTGGTTAGCTCTGTGTGGAGTCTAAGGGCATGCTGTTTTTCCTTGGCACTTTGAAATTACTGCCGTCTTCCAGGACCTTTTGCTGAGAAGACTCCCATTGGACTGACAACACGCTTTTCTCCACTGTAGGACTCACAGTTTTTCTCTCCTTTCCTTGGGCTTTTGTAGCTGCACAGCAGTGTTTTTCTGGTTGCTTTGTGTTTACTCAGCATGGAGTTGATGAGCTCTTTCTTCCTGGTGGTCTGCCTCTCTTCTGTTCTGGGGAATGTTCATATCTGGACCTGTCCCTTCTTTCTCTGCCCTCACCTCTCAGAATGAAGTTTTGTTTTGTTTTGCTTTTTTTGATTTAAGTTGGCTTATTGTTCAGAATGATTTTGTATTGCATCCATGATGGCCGTATCTTATGGTACTGTGCCCACTTTGTGATCTTTTTCCTTTGCGTTCATCAGTAGTAATTACATATTTACAGGTCACGAGCTGGGTTGTGAAGTATCTGTATATAGCAGTTGGTGCTTTGCTCTGACACAGATATATCCGAATTCTTCAGCTTTAGGCCAGTTTTTTTCACCATGCTTTCTAGATTTTGGAACTTATGGGTCAAATCATTTTGCCCTGTGCTTGTATTTTCTACATGCTAAGGGGTTGAAATAGTCATGATTGACTTGCTTCTTGGCCATACCTCCAAACAAGCCCTGTATTTTGGGTGATGAAAAGAGACTTTTAAGTTCTCATTTTTAGTTTGTCTTGCTTAGTGGAGAGACCCTAAAACTAAAGCCATCCCTGGGCTAGGGAGATGGCTCGGTGATTAGAGGCTTGCTGCCTAAGTGTGAGAACCCGACACTAGATACCCAGAACTCAAGTAAATGTTCCCTGGGTATAGCAGCCAGCCTGTTCATACCCTCAGAAAGCAGGGCTGAGATGCCCAGAACAAGCTGCCTGTCTAGACCAGTCTTCTCAGTGAGCTCTGGGTTTTATTGAGAGACCCTGCCTCAATGATGAAGGTGGAGGTGCAACTGAAGATGAATTCCAACATCCAACCTTGTGTTCCTATGTGCACATATGCCCACACACATGTGCCTGCCCATGTGTAAACCTGAGTAGGCATACATGTATACCACACATGTATGATTGACAACGTGGGAAAATCGAGGCAAGCTCAAGATTTGCTATCGTAACTCGTATCAATGTTATTTTTCTGTACTTCATCCTCTGAGGGGGCATGAAAGCCTACTGTTAGGACCACCAGAAATTAAATGTTATTATGTTAAAGTTTAAAGTTCATCTATAAACATTAAATTTTACATATAACTTTTTATTGCTATTAAAGATTTGTTTTAAAATCTTCGTTGTGGTTGTGGTGGGGAATGTGCACGTGAGTGCAGGTACATGTAGAAGCCAGAAGAGGGCATCAGATTCCTTGGAGCTGGAAGCATTGATGCTGGGAACCAAACTTGGGCCCTCTGGAAGGGCAAGTGTGTGCTCTTAGCCACTAAGTCCACTTCCTTTATTTTTAAATTTTGTGTGGAAATTTCCAGTGGGTTTAAAGTAGAAAGAGAGATCCTATACCCTAGCTCATTTGGCTATCTTGGGTGAATGGAATTCCTGTGTTTTTTTTCTTGTGTTATTTTTTTTTTTTTATATAAAATTAAGATCATACACACACACACACACATATACACATATATACTGTTTATAGTACTTGATGACTTTTTAATCTTTATTATGGAGCTTATACAATTTTTAAATAACTTGAGTAGTTTTGTTCTGCAGGATGATTCTATCATTCATGTAGGCATTCCTTATAGATACATTTTAAGTTGTTTGTTTGGTTTATTTTTCTCTTATAAATGATGTTCCCATAAGTATCTTTCTGTATCTTCATAAGCATGTGTACTAGACTACTTGTAAGCAGAATTACAATGCAACAGGATAATATTCTGATAATCTGAATGGCTTATGAAAGAGTCATAGTGGGCTAGAGGATGGATGCGTCATGAAAATTCTGCCACTAGGAAAGAAAGCCAATGGTGTAGGATGAGGACAGAGACCAATGGGGTGGGGCTAACACTTATTCCCATCAGTCCCTCTAGTTCATTCATTCCGTAGGAAGTGGAGTCATGGCACTGAGTGTTGGAACTACTGGAGGTGTGGGGATAAGAAATGAGAAAGGTTAGGTCTCTCTCTGGTCAGAAGATTATAGAAGACTCATCAGCAGAGATGAATAGAAGCAAACGTAGTCTCCCTCTCACAAACTGATAGGCTTCAGTAATTATCAAACACGACAGGAAAGTGCTACGAGATCTCAGACAGAGATTTACTCAATTGAGTTGGCCAAACTGCCATTTTCACTTTATAGTGTATCATCCCAAGGCCTTACTTAAGCAGCAAGTGAATGCAGGAGCCTTCTTTGCTGGTGAAGTGACAATGTTATTTCAATGAACATATCCTTCCATGAGTGAGTAATCTCTTCACAGAGCTCCCTTCTTGTCTGTGCTGGCTAGTTTTATTTCAACTTGACACAGGCTAGAGTCATCAGAGAGGAGGGAACCCCAACTGAGCAAATGCCTCCATAAGATCAGACTGTAGGCAAACCTGTAGGATAGCTTCTTAATTAGTGATTGATGGGGGAGGGCCCAGGCCATTGTGGGAGGGGTTACTGGGGGTTGGTGGTCCTAGGTTCTCTAAGGAGGCAGGCAGAGCAAGCCACAGGGAGCAAGCCAGTAAGCAGCACTCCTCTGAAGCTTCTACTCAGCTCCAGCTTCCAGGTTCCTGCCATGTTTGAGCTCCTGCCCTGACTTCCTTCAGTGATGGACTAAGGCATGGAAGTGCCAACTTAAATAAATCCTTTCTTCCCAAAGTGACTTTGATCATGGTGTTTCATCACAACAATAGTAACCCTAACTAGGACATAGTCTAAATGTCTTGTCACCGTGTCAACAGCCAAAATGACCCCATAACGACTGTGTTCTAGCTTCCTTTCTTCAGCCACACCCTAGCAGTCATTGCTAATGGGAGAGTCAGGGCTCTAGAAGCTCAGCTCACCCCTGCCTCTGGGGTTCCAGTTGAGGCAAGTCGTTGGTAGAGCACCCAGATCTTTGCTATGGAGTAATTAGATGCTGATGCCAATTTGGCAGGAGGAAAGTCCTTCCAAGGACTTTCTTGAAGAGGCTTCCTTGGAGGAAGAGTGATGATAAGATCCTGTCACAGGCCGTCATTGGGTCTGAGTGTTGTATGTGGGGGACATTTGCTGTCACCCTACCACCAGCCTCTGTGGGTGCATCGTGTTGGAGAACATGATATTGCCAATGAGTCAATAAGGCCCTACCTCATGCTCTGTGGAGAAAGCTCATGTGGCTTGGGTGTGCTTCCTCCTACCTATAACTCACGTCTTCCCAAGGAATGAAGGAAGAGAAGTGGCCAAGTGTCTGTTTATCTGGGGCACCTTGGGATTGTCCCTGATGCCTACCACAGGGTCTCAGGAAGGGGCGCAGGCTCTGTTCCAGGTGGCTTGGGCTGGTGGTCCCAATCTGCTGTTTTGAGCAGTTATTGGGTTAACTGGGTGTTTGCTTTCTCAAATCAGTTTTTCTTTCTAACATTTCACTTGCAGTCTATATGGAGGACTTTTCCAGCTGGTTGGACTTTTTTGAGATGGGATACCTGGCTGGCAAAGAATTTGCTAGGTAAAAATGCTGGCCTTGGATTTGTGATAAATTTCCTGCCTTGGCCTCCTAAGTGCTGGAATTAAAAGCATGAGACATCACACTTGAGTTGCAACTAGCTTTTAAAATTTTGTTTGGGCTTGAGAGATAACTCAGTAATTAAGAGCACTGGTCTTCCAGGGGACCTACCTTTGTTGCTGTTGTTGTTGTTTTATTTATTCTTATTAACATGAGGAAAAAAACCCAGGATTTTAGAAAGTACAGTTTGGACATCCACATACTTGTCAAATGTTTCTAGGCACCAAACATGTGCAGAAAAAGGTAAGATATGACAAGAAAGTCACAGTTCTCAGGGACAGAGGTTACAGGTGCAATTACATTGAGCTAAGAAGACAGAAAAATGACATCAATGGGATGTCTGGTTTCTTCTGATGTTCAGGCTGCTTGGAAAGCATTGAAAATGCAGAGAACCAAAATGTGAGAGGTGAGACGGTCACCTTTATGGACTGGAAGAAGTTGTATGGAACACCAGACCCTTGGAAACAGAGGAGAGCCAGATACGGCATAAGGAAGGCAGTCTTTGCTCTGTTTCTGTGTAGGCTTTGACTTAACTCACAAAGAAATACCAAGAACTTTCAGTGTAGGAGCATGCTGATTATCATAAGGATTGACAACAGAGCATCTGTTAAAGAGAACTGTCAGCACAGCTTCCCTGCAGCCACAGTACTAAATAGAGAACACTGGCAAAACAAACAGAATCCAGATATTTCCAGGGCCAGGTGTGTGTGCTCATCTTTCCTGGAAAAGTATCAAGTACAGAGCTGCATTTAAGCCTATGTTTGTGTCTATTTCCTGGGATTTCTTGTTCTAAGGTAATTTTTTTTCCCTTAAAGGTCTTTGACACTGTGGCAAAGTTCTCTGTCAAGCTGGTTAAGTTCAGCTAATTTTAAAATTTTATTTATTCACTTTACATCCCAGTTGTTGTCTCCTCCCTCCTCTCCTCCTAGTCCTACCCTCCCTTGCCAGCTGATCAAGTAGCTTCAGGTCTTAGCCTGTCCTCTTCCCCTGTGGCCTGGCAAGGCAGTCCCATAAGGGAGACATGATTAAAAAAAAAAAAAAAAAAAAAAAAAAGCAGGCAACAGAGTCTATGATGGAGACAGCAACCCCCCTCCCCTTACTAGTGGACCCACATGAAGCCTGAGCTGCCCATCAGCTACATCTGTGTAGGAGGCCTAGGTCCAGTCCATTCATGGTCCCTGGTTGTGCTTCAGACTCCACAGGCCCCTCTGGGCTCTGGTCAGTTGGCTCTGTTGGTCTTCTTATGGAGCTCTTGTCACCTCTAGGTCCTTTTTTCCTTCCTCTCACTTTCCCACTAGACTCCTTATGCTTCACCCAATGTTTGGCTGTGAGTCTCAGCGTCTGTTTCAAACTGCTGCTGGGTGAAGCCTCTCAGAGGACAGCTCTGACAGGCTCCTGTCTGCAAGCATAGCAGAGTATGATTAATAGTGTCAGGACTTGGCTCCCTTCCATGGGGGTGGGTCTTGGGTTGGGCCAGGCATTGGTTGGACATTTCCCTCATTCTCTGCTCTGTCTGTTCTTTCTGTATCCCTGCACATCTTGTAGGCAGGGTAAGTTTTGGATCCAAGTTTTTGTGGATGGGTTGGTGTTCTCCATCCTCCACTGGGAGTATTGTCTGGTTAGAGGTTGTATGAAGATCTATCTTAAATTTAGGATTTCTTTTTTTTTTTTTTCAGAATTAATCCACTTTATTTTTCTTGTAAAAACCCTTATGTGGTAGCCACAGCTGGAGCCTGGGTCCTCTGACCAGACACTCGGGTGTAGGTTTTCACAAGATGATCAGTGAATTCCTGATAAGGAGACTTGGTGAACACAGTTTCTTTCCGGAGGTCGGGTGTCAGGTAGCTGTAGGTCTTGGAAATGGCATCAAAAGTGGCCTTGGCAAAGTTGCCCAGGGTGGCAGTACAGCCCCTGGCTGATGTGTAGCAGTCATCATTACCGGCCATCGTCAGTAGCTTCTTGGGCACAGTAGCTGAGACAATGCCAGTGCCTCTGGGGGCAGGGATGAGACGTACCAAAACAGAGCCACAGTGGCCTGTCACCTTGCATGGAGCAGTGTGTGGCTTGCCAATCTTGTTCCCCCAGTAGCCTCTCCGCACAGGGACAATGGAAAGCTTAGCCAAGATGATGGCCCCTCGGATAGCAGTGGCTACCTCCTTGGAGCACTTAACACCAAGACCAATGTGACCATTATAGTCCCCAATAGCGACAAAAGCCTTGAACCTGGTCCGCTGGCCAGCCGGTGTCTGCTTCTGCACTGGCATGATCTTGAGAACCTCATCCTTTAGGGATGCGCCCAGGAAAAAGTCAATAATCTCGGACTCCTTAATGGGCAGGGAGAACAGATAAATCTCCTCCAAGGACTTGATCTTCATATCCTTAACCAGGCGGCCCAGTTTGGTGACGGGGATCCACTCCTTGTCTTCGGCTTTTCCTCCACGAGCCCCGCGGCCTCGACCATGGCCACGGCCTCGGCCACGACCGCGGCCCCTAAGACCGCTGCCGAATCCTCCGCGGAAGCCGCCTCGCCCTCCTAATCCTGGGCCCCTGGGTCCTCCGGGCCCTCCCGCTGCACCGGCATTATGAGCCATTTGGTGTTTTCCCGAGGAGGAAGAAGCAAATTTAGGATTTCTATTGCTGTGATGAAACACCACGACCAAAACAATTTGGGGAGGAAAGGGTTTATTTTTATCTTACAGCTTGGAGTCCATTATCCAGAGAGGTCAGGGTGGAAGCTCGAAGCAGGAACAATTACAGAGGCCATGGAGGAGTGATGATCAGTGTCTTGCTTCTCATGGCTTGCTCACTCTGCCTCCTTATGCAACCAAGGACCGTCATCATCCACAGTGAGCTGGGTCCCTCCATCAACCATCAACCAAGATGCCTGCCCACAGGGCATTCTATTGGAAGCATTTCTTTTTCAATTGAGTTTCCTACTTCTCAAATGAGTCTCGCTTTTGTCAACCAGCGAGCACAGGACCTGAATTTGGATCCTTCAGAACCCATGCAAGAAAGCTGGGCATTGTGGTCCCACATAGCAGTAAATCCAGCTCTGATGGTATTGTCCCTGAAGAGATAGGCAGATCCTTGGAGCTCAGTGTCCCGCCAACCTCGTTAAATCCATAAGCCTCAGGTTCAGGGAGAGGGACTGTCACAACTCTAGCCCTCAAATACGCTCACACTAAAAAGCAAAACCAAGAAAGAACGAGAACCTCCACTGGACAAGTCCATCCAGTGGCGGGCCTTCTGTGATTGTATGCCTGTGCACGTTCAAAAGAAACATTTTAGACATGATCACTGTTTAAATGAAGTTAGAATGACCTGTCTTTTGCAGTCCCTGGGTGACTTCAGCACAAGTGCAATGTAAAGATCACTGGTTTTGTGAATTGATTTTTTTTTTTTTTTAAGAATGCTTGTCACAGGGTATATTGGTTATTTGATGACCTCCTAGTCTCCCTGGCAGGCATTGTGTCTCATTTGTCTGTGTCTCTGGTACTCTCAAATTTATTATGTATACAGTGTTTTGCTTACATGTACGCATCCATGCCAGAAGAGGGCACTGGATCTCATTATAGATGGTCGTGAGCCACTATGTAGTTGATGGGAATTGAACTCTGGACCTTTGGAAGAGCAGCCAATGCTCTTAACCTCTGAGCTATCTCTCAATTTTTTATTTTTACATGGCTGTCTTATCCTTAGAGCAGCTGAGAACATATCAGGGCTACCATCCACCTCCACATGTCACATGGTCCCACTACGTCCACCAGTGAGTTGGTTTAGATGCTGGGATGTTTTTTTGTCTTTTTCTGGTCATTTCAGTTTACAAAAGACTGAATTAAAGCCAACTTTACGATCTCGAGGGTGTAGATGTGTGTCCACATATGGTGACTTCTCTTGGTTCTCTACACTTTGAGACAAGTTGTTGGTCATTGTAGAAAATCAGAAAAAGAATTTACAAAGAAAGTAATCACCATAGAATGTCTGCATTTCCTTCCAGTCTTTGTCCTGCAGGGGATAGATTCTAAGAGTAGTCAGACACCCACATCTGTAGGTGCCAGGCCTCTTACATAAAATGGCATAATTTTTGGCTATGACCTCTGTCCACTCCCTTAATTAGCTCACCATTTTTAGATTACTTAAGAGTCCTAACTCAAAATAAATGCTATAGAAACACTTGCTATGTTCTATTGTCTAGGGAATAAGGACAAGAAAAAAAGTACCATACATATTCAGTGAGTTTTTTAAAGGATTGTTTGTTTTGTGTGTGTGTTGGTGTTTGAGTGTATACGTGTGGTACGGGTGCCTTCGGAGGCTAGAAGGAGGCAGCAGATCCCCCAGAGCGAGAGCTGCCGGCAGTTGTGAGCTACGCAATGCAGGTGCTGGAACCTGAACTCCCACCGTTCTACGAGAACAATGCACCTTCTTACCTGCTGAACCATCTGCTCAGTCCCTGAAAAATGTTGTTTCAGTACTGTGGATTAAACTCAGGGCTTTGCACACGCCAATCACGCACTGCACTACCACACTACATCCCTGTCCGATACTGTCCTATTCAGCCACATCCGTAACCCTTTTCTGAATAGTTTCAACAACAGTTAGCTTTCTGCATACATAGAGCCATGATCCCGGTGGCTAATTGGATTACTTAAATAAACAACCCCCAAATCTGCTGTTACTTTTGGTAACAGACAAATTGTATTTCTCCCCACCATTAAAAACTGTTTATGAGGAGCGGGAGAGATGGCTCAGAGGTTAAGAACGCTGCCTGTTCTTCCAAAGGCCCTGAGTTCAAATCCCAGCAAGCACATGGTGGCTCGATACCATCTGTAATGAGATCTGGTGCCCTCTTCTGGCATGTAGGCACACATGCAAACAGAATACTTGCTGTACAAATAATAAATAAATCTTTAAAAAAAAAACTTTTTATGAAGCTGGGCCATGGTGGTGTACACCTTTAGTCCCAGCACTTGGGAGGCAGAGGCAGATGGATTTTGCCTTGTTTGAGGCCAGCCTGGTCTACAGAGTGATGCCTTGTCTGAGGCCAGCCTGGTCTACAGAGTGAGTTCTAGGACAAGCAGAGATACACAGAGGAACCTTGACTTGAAAAAAACTTTTAAAAAAGTTTTCATGAATTTAATTTCAATAGTTTTGTCAACTATTTCATCTTATGAAAATACTGTGAGCTTAAAATGCACCTCGTGTTTCTGGACATCCAATTTCTTTCTTTCTTTTTGGTTTTTCAGGACAGAGTTTGTCTGTGTTACCCTAGCTGTCCTTTGCAGACCAGGCTGGCCTTGAACTCACAGAGATCCACCTGCCTCTGCCTCCTGAGTGCTGGGATTAAAGGCATGAGCCATGACCAGCTCTTCTTTGACATCTGCTCTTTTGAGTGATGTATTTGCATATGACGGGACGTTTCTGCTGGTGTCAAGCGTGCAAACATTAACCCGTGGAAGAGAAATCCTTCAAGCAAATGAAAAAGTACTAGGTCACAAGTATAAGCGTTTCCAAGGCTCCTTTTCCTTTAGGTACAATTTAAAATGTACCTATGATATCGGAGATGTGATATCTGTCTGCTTATAGTCAAGTAATTGTTCCTAAGAGGAGAAACGTGCCACCGTGCTCCTTAAGGAAATTGGCTTTGAGACTCTCTTGAGGCATGGCTCCCCAAGGATTCGGCCATCTATCTGGTTCTTGCTGGATTTACTGGTCTGAGTTTCATTTGCATCTGGCTAGAGGTACAACAAAGACCCAGCAGCCAGGGATGGTCCCCTGGCTCAGCAGGAGTGAGTGACTGGTGGGACTGAGTTTAGCATGCCGCTGGGCTGCCAGCCTCAGCTTCGGGTGTCTGTGCCTTTCGCTCCCAGTTTCTCCTCGGAGTTGAGGTAACGTGGGTGTGAAGTCTTGATGTAGCGGGGACGTCCTTTCGTTTCAGGGAGAGGATAATTTATATAAAAGGAAATGTCCGAAACTGAATTTTTATATATTTAAAGAATTTAAGCTATTTACCCAGAGGCAGAAATGGTTTGAGGCTTAGGAAAAACCATCTTGGATAATTTGAAATTCATGCATTATTATTAGATTCAAAGGCACATCTTTCTTTATCTGCATTACACCCATCTAACTGTAAGAGAAGCTTCCAAGGGGGTTTGAATGGACTTTTTATTACTATTTTTTACTGTAAAGAAATGGCACCCCTTAAAAAAACCCTTGATTTTTCACAGTAGCCAAATTGCAGCAAAGAACTAATGCTATAACAACTAATATTTACCCACATATTTCCCAAATGAAATATGATATATTTAGGTCTATCTTCTGATAAAGCAACACACACACACATACACACACACCCCAAAAACAAAAACAAAAAAACAAAAAACAACAACTACTACAACAACAACAGCAGCAACAACAACAAAAACAAAAAACCAAAATCACCACAAGGGTTAAGGGAGGTGAGAATGAAAAGGCCAGATGCAGAGAATGTGAGTGACTGTATAGAAGGTTCATTTGGGATGGAATGGAACATCGATTTGATGAGCTTGGAGCAGCCTAAAACTTAGCTCAGCATCTGAGTATTGCCTTGGAGACCCGATGAGTCCTTCTGAACCAGCCACGCTTGCCTTATCCATGCTTGGGAGTGGAGGGTCCCCTGAGCACCATCCCAGACATTCCTTCCTTGGGATTAAATCCTTAGGATTAAAAAACAACAACAACAACAAATTCTGTTTAGTATTGCTGTGTAAATTCTATCACCCTCTCCCCTCCTTCCTTCATAATTCTTTCCCCAAGGGTAAAAGAAGGTGGGGGTTTTGTTTGTTTGTTGTTTATTTTGTTTTTGCATTCACCTGACTTTGAATTAAAGACAAGAACTGACTCTTGCAGTGACGGAGAACCTAGATTGCTAGTGTGGCCTGCCAGAGCATCTCCCAGCTTGCATTTTTTTTTTTTTTGAGAATCCCATTAAATATTATTCAGGAGTCCCTTCCCAGCCAAATGTATTGTTTCCATGGATACAATTAATGGGGAAAGCAATTTATAAGACTGATGTAAAAAATGAGCACTCTCTCAGCCCCCCTGCTGGTCGCATTTAGAGACTAGAGGAAGGAGGCCTAGGTCTGGCTGAAGCTCCTGCGGGAAGCACAGCAGTGAAAGTCAGAGGCGGAAGTGTCTGGTGAAGTGTAAGGAGTCACCCAGAAAGATGTGAGGAAGAGGAAACTGTCATCAGATTGAGACATCTCTTCACGCACTTCCTATTTACAGAACAACAGCGCGTGACAACCTTTAAAAAACATCCTTAAAACAATAGAAGCCAAGGCATCCCTTCCCTTTTTATGGATGAAAGGGGGTATTTGGTGCAAGACAGGTGGAGTCAAGATAGGATGGGACCGTGGAGAAAACCACGTCATTAACTCACACCCTGATATGTAAAGTTATTAGGACCCATTCAGATTTTCTCATTTTATATCTTTATCTCTTGAAAAACACGGTGAAGTGACGTGGCATCGGTCACCTCACCACCTCAAACCTTGAAGTGAACTCTGGTTTTATAGGCATCTAAAGATGTCTTACCTGGCCTGCTACACCAACCTCCAAGCTGCTGAACCCCAGCTCAGGACCAGAGAAAATATCTCGAGAGATATGATGTAAAAACCCCAGCCCTCAGTGTATGCAGCTTACATAGTTGGAATGACGGCTAGAGATGTGTTGTCTGTTTTCTTCTTTGCTCACTCTGATTTGAGGAAAGAAGTAAGTCCGAACCACTGTGCTGATTTTAATAGCACCTTGCAACGTGTCCACTAAGAAAACACCCCTTTCTTACTCTCTTGGACAATTAGATCCTTTCTGGAGTCAGCCAGTATAGAAGCAGAGAGGGTGGATGAGTCACGCAGAGGGAGAATAAGTGCAGTTTAATTGCTGATAAGCAAACATACTTCGGAAACTATTTGTTTATATTTAGCACCCCAGCTGCCTTGTTTTGTTGACTGCCTGAAAGATGCAGTTTTAAAACGTTTCTTCCCTGCAGAGGGCAGTCTGCCTCCACAAAACAAACCCCAGTGCCCAGCAGCAGAGCGTGCAGAGACCATGCGTTGTAATTATTTTTAAGCTGTGAATGTAAATAATTCCCCATTTTTTCCCCTTTTGGATGGGGCCATAGGAGGAGGGTGGAAAAAAACCTGTTCTACATTGGAAAATTATAGATTGCGCATAGCTCGTGTGCGTTTTCCTGTCGTCCTTTTGTATATTGCCTTGCTGACCAATTTTTTTTTCAAAAAAGAGATTGAATGCATTTTTGAATAAGCATTGAGCGAGAGATAACAAGTAAGGTCCCAGATGGAGGGGGCCATGGTAGTTAGGAAAATAAGAGACCCATCAGGCTGGGCTGTAGATTAAAAATACACTTATAATAAGAACTTGAGAGCCTGCAAATTGCCCCACCAGTGCGACCAAAGCAAAACACCACAAGCTGTTAGGTTTTTAAATACAGAAATTAATTCTGCTTTAAAGAGGGTTCTATCAGAGGCTGGAGGTATTTAATCTGGAAAGTGTGAGAAAATAGATGTTTCTCTTGGTCATAATTCTCTCCTGTTTGATGTGTGTCTCTGGCAGGGAGAGGAGTGGATTAAATAGAGGCCGGGTAGTCCAGAGAAACACCGGAACCATCCCAGTAAGGATGCTCAGACACGCCTAACCCATGCCTAGATAAATGCGATCCAGCAGAACCCTCAAACAGATCAAACTGCTTTTCCTGGACTCTAAGAGGAGAGATCCTTTTTGCTGACCACAAGAACAGCTCCTAGAGATATTCAGAGAGATGCTGAGGGGGTGGGAAAACAACGCTCTAAGTGACCATTTCAGGCCTTCATCCTCAGTGGGAAAAATCAGCCACAATCATCTGGGTGTAGAAATTCATAACCCCCCCATCCCAAATATTTTTTACATGATTTTTTTTAAAACTGAAAAACATAAAAAAGAAATATGTAAAAGGCTCTTAATGCACACAGTCACTCGCATGAGTGAAAATGTGCAGAAATGGGTGCCCAGGGGAAACTGCAGGAATCTGCAGTTCACACCGGGTTTTCATGATCCGCAGGCGAGTTTGGAAATGGCTCTGAGAATCCCTTTCCCGCCCGCCTATTAACTTGCAAGCATTTCCCCAGCCTTTCCTAAGGCAGCTCAAAATGTGATTTAAAAAAAAAACAACAACAAAAAACTATGTCTGTAATGTCCAGATGATTTTGCAAAAGTGTCATTTATTTATTCACCCCTCGCTGCATGTTTCTGTTCAGGTACAGCTACATGCTGGAAGATAAAGCGAGCACGAAGACGTATTGTCTCCCACTGAAGAGGAAGACCTGGAAGTGATTTAAATTATAAAAAAAAAAAAAAAAAAAAACAACTTATATTTTTGGAGCTGACTCTCTTAAATCTTGCAGCTGTGTCACCTGCGATTTATGACAGCTTCACCCGAGCCAGGTGGAGCAGCAGCGGCAAAATGGCAGAAAAATGACTGTGTGAGGGAGGGCTCGGACTGGTCTGGTCTCCCCCATGTGAAGTTTAATCAGGTTACATAGAGTGACGTGATCTGTCTTGGTAGCCGTTGGAAAACTCGTTTGAAAAGATAAATGATCAACCTTTCAAAAACTTAAAGCACAGAGAGGCTGCAGAAGTGCAGGTGGCCCAGACGCGCTTTCGGCTGCTACAAATGTTCCTGTTAGTGTGCTCATTTTGACCAAATGATCCATTCTATGCTATAGTGATATTCTCCATACAATCATGGCTATTATGGCTAACTGGAGATATTTTTCACTGTATCCAGTAGATTAGGATCCAAAGGCAGATTCTGTTTCATATTGACACCATCTCCTTGTTGTCCAGGTCAACATATAATTGTACTGTTCAAGAATTATAGAATAAGATAGTCCTATGTGTCAACATGGCTTGTCTCTGAGAGTTAAAGAATTCTGTCTTAGTGAGTTAATAATGAGAAAACCTCTATACTGTGTTATACTGACATCATCCTATCATAGTTAATATTGGCAGGCTACATAAAATGCTTTTCTAAAATTTCAAAACAAGCATAAAATATTTGCTCCTATCCCTCTTCAGGGACAGTCCTTGGGCTGCTGGTAATAGTGGACACAGATTTTGCTCTTTCACCCAAACACATGTCACCTCGGCTTGAGTCTGTCCTCTTGTTTGAAGTGGACACTGATTAAAACCCCTCAACATTAAACACATTGAATGTGAGAACAAATGTGTGAAGGATTTTGAAGGCTTCCCAATAGCTGAAGAAGTAGGAAATTGGACAGAAAGGTTGTTTTGCTTAAAAGAAGAAGAAGGAGGAGGAAGAGGAGGAGGAGGAAGAGGAGGAGGAGGAGGAGGAAGAGAAAGGTTTCCAACCTGTGAAATTCATGGGTGGTGAGTGCCAGTTAATATTGATATAACTTAGGACAACATATGCTCTCTCTAGACACACGAATGGATATGTGTTTGTGCGCACACATGCATGTACAAAGCTAGGAGTCTTTTGTGTTAAACACCGTCTAGTTTCTCCTGTGGCTAGTGAGTGAGGTATACCTCGTCAACTCTGTGAGTTAGTGTCTTTGCTGAATAATATGAATTCGAGGTGCCTGCTATAAATACTTGGTTTTGTTTTTCCTGAGATCTGGGACAACTTTTGTCAGACTTGAAATTTTAAAAATGACATCTGAACTCGTGCATGTGCATCTTCTGTGGTGATTTGAAAGCTTTGACTTTTAAATGGAGCTTTCTTAGAATTTTAGGACCAGGCTTAAGTTGTATATATGTATATATATATATAAAACATTAAAACAATTTTTCTTTGCTCCCCTCAAAAAAATGTGCACACATGAATTTTCCGACTTGATTGGAAGAGCAGAAGCACCCAGCTTTGTAGTGCCCATCTTTGAGTGAGGGCGGCTTTATGCTAGGTTTTCCTTGCCACCTTCCATAGACCAGTGCAAACGAATCCACACTGGGAACTTGGATTTTCCAGCCATTCTGGGTCTTTGCTGCTGCCAGACTCTTAATTCCTCTTGAGTGTATAACATTGCATTTGCTCTTATTACACCAAAGACATCCTTTGGAATGGTTCCTCACTTTCTTCCCATTCCTTTCATTTGCAGATGAAAGGCCAATGCATATTTTAAAAAATATAAATAAATACAAGGTGGTTAGGGCCATTCATCACACTCCTTGTCTGCTGGGTCTTTGTGTCTGCCCCTGCTGCGTGCATTACATTACATTTCTGAACCTGGTGTGACTGCGTATTCCTTCCTAGCATTTTTTCCCCTTTTGTAGTCTATTAAAATAAAAATATTTTCATCCAGCAGAAACCTCCATTGGTTCTTCTACAGTGCTGCCCACAAGCCTTTGCAGGACAAGAAACAGTTATATGGGGCCTAATTTTGAGCATTTTTTTAAAAAAGAAATATTTTTTTTATGAGGAAATCAAAAGTATAATTGTTAAAACCCATTGTGTCCTTTAATGTGTCAGAAAAGGAGAATTAAATTGCTGGTGGCAAAGCAACAGGGAACAGAGAGAGAGTGAGAAGGCAGATTCAAGGTGGGCCCTCTGGAATTGGGGGTTTGGGGCTGAGAGTGATGAGAGAACACACACTTCTGAGTGGCAGGTGAAGTGCTTTTGGCCGGTGGGTCTGGGGGGGCCAGCGCCTGTGGCACAAGGGGAGCTGGACACGCAATAAATGACAGTCCTCTAATCCCGGCCCCTCGGCTTGCCGCTGCTGTTAAACTATTTCTTAAACGTCGTCATTTGCAAATGGTCCCAGGGACACTGATGTAAACCCAGGAGGTGGACTATCACCTACATATCCCACGCTAGGATCAGAATCATTACAAGTGTGGTTTACGGAGGAGGCACTGGCCCTCTTTGCCACCTTGGCTTCCCTTTCTGATTCAGAGGGGAAGGCAGCTAGAGGATCCCTCCTCATTGACTGCTCCCCCTGCTTCTTGGGTTGGGTAGTTATAATGGGGCACCCTGATTAGGAACTTGAATTAAGATTGTTCTAGGCTGCTTTAAAAAAAAAAAAAAAGCTGTGTCCTCAGATTGCCTTCAGAGATTGGTCTGCCACCAGAGTCCTCAATTTTGACTTTTGCCTAGGTGGCGTTTGGCAGCCCTGTGTATTTCAGGGTACAGATATGGGGCACAAGGTCACAGAGCCCTCCCTGCTTCCGTTTTAATTGGAATGTAACAGAATAGACTTTTTTTTTTTTTTTTAAAGGAAAGTGCAGCGGACCTTGCCAAGACCTGGAGTTACATCTCAGCACACAAATAGTTAAAATATCCGCTCATCAGAGTATGAAGGCAGTCGCTCAGGCTGCCAGACCGGTTGACCAGTGTCAGACTACCCTGACAGAGCAGCATACCTTCATTGCATCATAAATAAAACAGACAAATTACTCCCCCCACCCCAACTCCCCTTAGGATGGAAAAAGCATGAGGAGAGAGTGGGGAGTAGGGAGGATTAAGGGGGGGGGAGGGGTGATTTGGAGGGTGTGTTGGGGGAGTGAAGAATTAGAGGGAAAGAGGGAAAAAAAATCCTTTCAGCCCCCCCATGAATCTCAGCGTGGCAGCCGAGAACAATGAGAAAACCAGGCAATTACCTAGAATCCCGTTCTCTTATCGAGACATAGAAAATATATTCTTGCTTCCTCCAGCCTTCCTTCCTTCCTCCAGCCCCCACCACAGCTGCCCCTCCCCTCCCCCCAGCAGCTTTCTAATTCAGTTCTTTCCAGGAAGGCCCAGCAGATGTAACAAAAGGGGGAAGGTTTCCGAGGATGGGCACTCAGGCAGGACTTCAGGGCCCAGCCTATCACGAAGGAAATGGGAAACACTTTTCCTTTTTAATTTTGTGCCTTCCCAGACTTTGATAACCTCTAATGTTGTCACAGTGAAAAAAAAAAAAAAAAAAGAAGAAAAAAGAAAAAAAAAAAAAAACTGATGCAGCGGGGATGTCTTACAGCCTGAACTCTCTCCCCGAAAGTCGAATGGTAAGAGTACTAAAAAAATCACCTCACCCTTATGCTAAGAGGCAGCCACATCCTACAGGCCTTAGAGATTGCAGCCTGTGGTGGTGCAGCTGGCCATTCTGGGGGAATTGTGGGATGGGAAAGGCTAACCCCAAGAGGCTCCCCAAAGTCCCTGGAGGACTTCATTTTTTTGTTTCTTATGCAATTGGTGCAACTGCCAAGAGATTGCCCTAGTATCCAGTGATTTTCCTCTCAGGATAAAGATGTTGCTGGCCCCAGTCATCTGGCAGGTTTAATGCTCTAGACACAATTCAGAAGGGCAAAATGTTGGTTCCAGGTCAAGCAGGGGCATTTGACGAACCCATCTGTGGAAAAATGACGTTGGAGCAAGAAAGCATGTGCATGAAGTCTTCAGCACTTGCACTCCTTCAAGGCTAGAGTGGACTTATCCTACATCTGTTTCCACCCCCTGTCCAAGGCAGGACTCTTTTTGCTGAGGTGTTAAAAGGCGAGGCTTTCTAATGCATCATCCACACTTCTTGCCTTGACCGGTAGTTCAGTAGTTCGTAAAGGGACAGACAGCTGCCCGGGATGCGGTGTGACTGACAGCTGCTTACAAAGAGTCCTCCCTGCTACAAAACGTGGCGTGCTCGGGCTTTCCCATGGCAACGCTTACTCAAGATAGTGCTTGAAAGGGACTTAAATTTCTCCTTGGACAAACAATTTTTCCCCCCTTGGACAAACAATTAACCAACTCTCCCAGGGTAGGAGATTGCCAAGACCGTCTCCCCGCCTTAGCCACTGCTAACACTTGTTAGCATTCAGGGCTTATTTAACCTTTTAAGTAAAGCAGAGTTACTGGAAAGGCCATTGTTTCAGTGGAGTGTTGGTGTTTGGTTTCAAAGTGGATGCCTAGTGCTTTGACATCTATTATTCCTTTAAAGTGTGGTTTACATCTCAAATTATATAGTTTTCACCATATCTGTTTTCACGGCGTAGTCACGGAGGGCTGAAACCCTCGCTTGGACTTGAATCATATTCTAAGAGCCGAACATTTGGATTCAGAGTCTGGTTCAAATTGCAGCTTCGCCTCTTGATCGGTGTGGTAGTTTATTTCCTCATGTCCATGACCTGCCAGGAGCAACTTAAGGGAGGAAGGTCTGATTTTTCGTTCGCAGTTTCAGAAATCGAGTCTGGTGCGGTAGGGAGAGCAATGAAGAAAGATTCAGTCTGGGGTAGTGGTAGCTTGGAGTCACAACCAGAGATGGGTATCATCAACAGGGCTGGCTCCCTGTGACTCACATGCATATTCGTTCCATCACAGTCCCAGTGGTTCCCAGTAGCCACCAGCTGGGTAACCAAGTGTTTAAACACAAGAGTCTGCTGGGCACTGTGCACATCCAAACCATCATAGGTGGCTCCGTGTCTGGAAATGAATCATGCAGACTGAGCTTTATTTAGCCCTTTCAAACCCCAGAGTCTGTTGAAGCTTTAGGAAAAATGAAAGCGAGCCCTATCATTTGGTGACCTTAGACGCCTGGCAGAGTTGGCTGTCATTACTGTTGCATGCGTGTGTTGTCCGTCCGTGGCTGTGGGTTTTGAACCCACAGACTTCGTCAACCTCAGATGATAACTTCTGAGAAGTCATTATTGAACATGCATAGACTCCCCCCATCCCCCGGACGCCCCTACCACCTGCCATCACTATTTTCTATACTGTGTGGTAGGACAGTGCTTTAGTTAACGTCGTGTTAGGCATAATGTAAAAGCCAGAGTTGATTTAGAGTATGTGGGAGATGCGCACGCATTATGCACAGATCATAGACACACTAGTAATTAATAAACTTGAATCTTCTTGGATTTTGCTATTTTTAGGGGTGAGGGGAGGGACAAGTTAAATTCCTAAGTATGAATAAAATGAAGACATCCCCTAAGCCAAGAGACAGCATGAGGCAGAACGACCTTTGTGACCAGTGATGGGCCTGAAAAGCCCAAAATTTGTCTTGCTGGAAACTGAAAATGGCCCAGAAGACATCCAGCCAGCCAAAATTATGAACTTCAGTGACTGGACAGTAATTGTCATGACTACTTTTAAGATGACCTAAAGCAACCACCCTGTTTTTTTTGTTTTTGTTTTTGTTTTTTTACACTAGTGTTCCTGGTTTCTAAACACACAGCCCATGAATCAAAACTGAGCTTCAGTTTTTGTGAAACTCAGGACAAATGGATAACTGAGATGCCTGTTAAACATACCGAAGCCGACTCTGACCGCTCCTCTCCCTCAGTCCCTACCTGGTACTAGGTCCTCCTGGCTGGCACACCCTGTCCCCTAGGCTGGGCTAGGCTTCTCATCCCCCATCATCCGATCCCTAGAACACCTTAGCCATTTTGGCTACAGATCCTCTTGGGAGGCTTCTAGCCTCTTGGTCTCTCTGTCCTTGGCTTCTCTCTTGGTCCCCTCTTCCTTCTTCATGCCCCAATCTCTCTTTCCTTCCAAGGCTTGGTTCACTCTTCCAGATGCCTCTGGCTGTGCTCTCCCTCGCCTCTATGATAAACCTTCTCCTTAGTCCTAACCTAGTAGAATGATCGTGTCCTCTTCCCCGCCCCCCTCCCCCATTTACTTTGATAAACAAGTGGAGAGGCATGGTGGCGCACGCCTTTAATCCCAGCACTTGGGAAGCAGAGGCAGGTGGATCTCTGCGAGTTCGAGGCCAGCCTGGTCTACAAAGCACGTCCAGGACAGCCAGGGCTGTTACACAGAGAAATCCTCCTGTCTCAAAAGACAGAAAGGAAAAAAAAAAAAAAAAAAAAAAAAAAAAAAAAAAGCAGCAGATAAACAAGTGGAGGAAGAGGGTTAAAGATAATACGTTCTTTAAATATACATTAACTTTTTTTTTTTTTACTATGCTCTTTGGGCATCTGAGATTTATTTATTTTTACATCTAGGGGGAATTACAGATCATTCTATAGGGACAGCAGGGCAGGGGCTGCCGTTTTTTGTGGCGCTTTGCAAGGCTTCTCCCTAATGCGATGTTAAGTTTGTAAGCTGTCATCTCCCTGCGCGGTAGGCTGTGTTTTACACAAAGCCCTTCAGCATCATTGACACCGACCTGGATGTCGCTATCATTGCTATTTACAGTCCTGAGTTAGTAGTGGTAAGCCTGAGCGGCATTAATAAAATAATTAACTGATAGAGATTTGGGATGCTTGCAACAATTGGTACCCACTTCTTGACAGCACACATACAAATGGCCTGCCATTAGCCAGCCTTTCTAGAAATTTGTTTTGCTAACCCTTTCTCTTCAAAAGACTTCTCTTACACTTTGACCTTTGACTTCCTTTTCTTTCTTCCCAGTTCCCTCTCCTTGCTCCTAGTGCCCATCTTTTAATCTCCTTCCTCTTTTCTTTGCCTCCTTCCTGCATTTTTTTTTTTTTTTTTTTTTTTTATCTTCTCGGCCTTCCCTTCATCCTCTTTGCCCCTGCCCTCCCTTCTTTCTCCTCCTTGCCTGCTCCCCCCCTTCCTTCTGACCTCTCCATTCTCTCTCCCCCCCTCCCTCCTTCCCCCTCTCTTCCTTCCCTTTCTTTCCATCTTTTTGCCCCCCCCCTTCAGTCCCTTTTTCTCTTGTTGCCATGTCTCTGTGTGAGACGTATTCTTCACAATGTTCCATCTTCACCGCTTTTGTAGTTTACTCTGCGTTGATTGTGTGGAAATTGGCCACCGCCTAGCAGTCCCGAGTGCCGCTCCTGCCAGCGAGCCTGAGTGGCCCAGCCTCCTTCCCTCCACAGTGCTCTGCCTTCCTGGGCTAGCTCTTCTTCACTCCCACTGTCTGCTGCCTTCCACCTCAGCGCTGCTCGCTCGCATCCTCCCAGATGCTTCCTAGGGTTCCTTTTGAAATTGATGCTAGCCTTTTGTTCCAGGCGCACTCTGAGCTACTGGGTCAGGCAGCTTGCAGCCTCCCTGGGGCAGTGCTGTGATGAATTTTGGCATGGCCAGGCTGTTTAACAACTCCATTGCAGAAAGTGCCAGATTCCTCCTAGACTGAAAGGAGCTGGGATGAGCTTTTTCCAAAGGCTCCACCAGGTTCCAAAATACTAAAGATTCCCGCAGATCTCTAGAGTGTGTGGCAGTTTTTTAAAGCCACACCTACCCAATAGAAGTGAAATTTCTGTTGCAAGAAATGTAGCTACCTCTGTGATCTTATTAGTTGGGGGATGGGATCTTCTTGAGACACATGTTGTTTCTTTCAATGATTTGCTATGTTTCCAGTCCTGTGAATCTTTCCACTTGTGTGATTGTCAGCTGTGCCTCATCTTTATCAAGATAATTGACAAGATATTTACAAGTCATAACTGCTATGAAAGATTCTGTCTTTTCAGAAACTTTCAGGAAGTTGTCCATACTGAATATACATATTTTTTAAAAGAATGACTTAGTTTAGGTTATCTGTATGGGTGTCTTGCCTAAATGTATATATGTGCACTACATGGGTGCCTAGTGCCCTCAGAGGCCAGAGACGGTCTTGGATTCCCTGGAACTACAGTTGCAGGCAGTTGCGAGTCACCATGTGGGTGCTGGGAGCTGAACCCAGATCTTGTGTAAGAGTGGTAAGTGCTCTTACCCGTGGCGCCGTCTCTCCAGCCTCCGCCACGACATATTTTTGAGGGCTGAGCCAGGTATTTTAGAGCCAGGAATTTAGAACCGCTTCTGCTCGGATCTGAAGACTTATTTAAATTAGGGCCAGCCTTCCATATCTGTGAGTTCTGCACTCATGGGCTTTGACAGCGTACAAACAATATTAGGGCAAGAGTTGTGTCTGCTATAGACAGGTGTAGACTGTTTTTCCTTGTCATAATTCTTGAAACAGTCCACTGTAGGAAGTGTTTACAGAACAGTCTACCCAGGAGTTAAGTACACAAAAGATGGGCTGAGGGTGAATCTCATTCAGTGGTAGAGCATATGTACATAGGTTGTAATGTAACACATTGCCATTTTGTTGTTTTTTGTTTATTTCTTTTGAGACCTGATTTCTCTATGTAGCCCAGGATGGCCTAGAATTCACCCCTCTATAATCCTCTCGTCTCAGCCTTCCAAGTGCTGAGATTACAGGTCCTACTTTTTCTGACATCTAAAGATGTATTTTTAAACAGTGTGTGTGTATGTGTGTTTGTGTGTGTATATGTATGTGTTCGTATGTGTATGTGTGTGTGCATGTGTGTGTTTGTATGTGTATGTGTGTGTGCACATGCATGTGTTTGCATGGGTGTGTGGGGGCCTGTGTACAATGGTGTTTCTGTGGAGGTCAGAGGACAACTTTCTGGAGTTGGTTCTGCCATGTGGGGTTTTGAGAATTGAACTTGAGGTATCAAACTTAGTGGCAAGCACCATAACCCACTGAGCTATCTGGCTGGGCCGCTTTTTGAAATGTTGTTGTTGAAACATCACTCTGTCGTTTTATAGGCTATTGGCAGATTTTTGCTGTGGTATTGAAACTTTATCTTTAAAAATAATTTTATCTTTGTTTTCCTAGTACCTGACATTGAACGTAGGACCTTGCCCGTACTAGGATGTACCATACTGCCCGGCTACATCTCTAGCTTCCTTTCCAGGATAATTTGTATTTGAATTTATCCAGCCTGGCCTTGAACTTCTGAATTCTCCTACCCTAGCCTCCTGAGTAGCTGAGACTGTAGGCCTGTAAGGCCAGGCCCAGCTTCTGTCTCCTTCCAGCTCCTGAAACAACATGGTCACTAAAAAGCAACTGATGACTTTTTAAAAAGATTTATTTATGTAGCTATACAGTGTTTTGCCTACATGTACACCTGCACACCAGAAGAAGGCACCAGATCTCTTTATAGATGGTTGTGAGCCAGCATGTGGTTGCTGGGAATTGAACTCAGGACCTTTGGAAGAGCATCTGAGCCATCTCTCCAGCCCGCAAATAATGGTTTTTAATTAAAGCAACTTTCATGCTGTGTAGCCAGAGAAAGCAACACCACTGGGGACCTTTCTGTGTTATTCATAAATAAGAAAACATGTAAAGCAGCGGTTCTCAACCTGCTGTAGCGACCCCTGAGGGTGGGGGTGGGGTGGGGCGTCTTTCACAGAGGTCTCCTAAGACCATCAGAAAACACAGATATTCACATTACAATTCATAACAGTAGCAAAATTACAGTTATGAAGTAGCAACAAAAGTAATTTTATGGTTGGAGGTCACCACAACAGCAGGCACTGTATTAAAGGGTGGCAGCATTAGGAAAGTTGAGAGCCTCAGCTTCAAACTTAGTTTATGTGATCACACTGTGTGCCTGTCACAAGACCTCTTTGTAAAACTGGGTTCTGCCTTTGGACTTGACTTCATTGTGGTCCCCGCACCTCCAAGGCCCCACATCAAGTATCTCTACAATAAAAAGAAAATGGGAGAAAAGCACATGTCTGTCTGTTTTCACCGCCCGAGATGAGTGCACTTAGGGAGGATAACTTGGGCGGAGTTAATAGTCTCCTCTTCCTTATTCTTTCTGGAATTCATTAAGTTAATATACTGTTGCCTGCATGGGGCTCCTGCTTTGAGTACAGTTAAATGCCTATTTAGACATGTCACTGACTAACTGATGCAAGGAGGTGCATGAAGTGTGGCTGGCTGCGGGGGTGGGGGCAGAGGGGAAAGAAGTGTCGCTCTTTATATATATTTTTTTCTCTTAAAAATGTTTCTTAAAAATCCCTTACAGGTGGCAGAAGGCTAAGGTTTCTCACACTCCAAAAGGAAGTCAGGCCATAAATAACCCAAGCAGACAACCTGGAAAGAATAATGCTTTTCTAGGCTGTCCACTGGATTCAGGACAGATGCCAGCCTGGCGAGTGTGCTCACGTGGCACGGAAGGTCGCGTAAATGCCATGTTAGCATGAAGCTGGGCAAACATTTCCATTTTATTATTTATTATTTATTAATTTATGTTTGTTATTGTTTTTGTTTGTACATTTCCATTTTTATTATTTATTTATTTGTTTCTTTGTTTTTGTTTTTCTTTTTACATTTCCATTTTTAATCTCCACGCTTTCAGCTCATAGGTTAAGGGGCGGGCAGGGCGGGGGGAGGTGAAGAAAGATGTTTGCAGAACTTCAATGCAGTGTCATCTTGTTCTGTGTGACAGATTCTTTGAACCAGAACTTGCTGTGGAACTTTCCAGAATTTGTTATGATTATGGCACTTAGGGATGGGACTCAGTGGGCAAAGAGGAGCCATACTTTCTTCATTTGGAACACGAAAGAACTTGTGTTGGTGCGAGGTAGCTCAGTCAGTAACTGCTTACCCAGCCCCTATGGAGGGAAAAAACCTGAGCTTGGTGGCACATGCATGTAGTCCTAGCATTAGGGAGGTGGAGACTGGATGACCCCCAGGGCTTGAAAGACAGCCATGTAGCATGCTAGTGAAGTCCAGGTTGAGTGAGAGACCCTGCCTCAAAATAAAGTGAACATTCGAGGAAGATACCGGACATTGCGTTCTGGTTTCCATGTCTACACATGCATGCATACCTCACCCTTGCATTCAAGAACATGTCTACACACAAAACAAAACAATGGGGAAAAACAACACCTAGTGACGAAGTGGTTTATCCATCCTTTAAGGTGACACAGGATGTTTGGTCAGTGTGCTAAGTAAGTATAGGTCTGCTGGGAATCATGGGTGCTTCTGTAGTCTCCTGGGTGCTTCTGGGGAGCCACTTGACTATTGATACTAGCTGAGGTTCAGCCCCTCCCCCGCCGTAGGCCCTTCACAGATTTTAAGCTGGAGTCTCCCAGTCTCCCTGGGAGCAAGGCTCAGCTGAAACTAGTCTTAGCCTGCATTGCTTTCCTCTGGAAAGTGTGCACACTGCCTCGTTTCTATGTGCTGGAGGTGGGTGGGGGTGGGTGGGGGTGGGTGGGGGTGGGGGGGAGGGAGGGGTAGGGGTCATGCCAAGACCACAAGAGAGAATGAAAGTGTGCTACACGTTCACACTGGGTGTGACTGTGGACGATTCCCTTCCTAGGTGGGAAGAAGGGGCTGGTCCCCCTCAGCTCCTTCCTTATTTGGCTGACTCTGAACTTAGTCCAGATGGGAAAGAAGAGCCTTTTATGTTTTGCGCTCAGTGCATTTGTAGCATTGACAGATGCAGCAGGGGAGGGAAAACGAGTGGGTTTGGGTCAATGGGAACCAGAGTCAGAATCTTCCCTCTTTCTCAAGTTGAACCCCCCCCTCCCTTGCAGCCCCCCTCCCCCCCGCACCCTGCCATTAGTTGACTCCAGTTCCTGGCGGATTGAGATTCATGTGTCTCCAAAAGCAAACCTCTGCCTTGGTGTACCTTGGTGCAGAGAGAGAGCATCATGCCTTGAGAGCCCAGAGAGCCTCATGAGATGTCCCTGCAGGTTTACCACTTGGTCCAAGATCTAGGCTGTGGCTCCCGCTGTGAAGCCAGGTGGGGATGGGATAATGATTAAATACTTGTCACCTGACAGGTGGGACCTGGACCTGTTGCTGCTGCTGCTTCCTCTTCCTCTCCTCTTCTTTCCTCCTCTCCTGTCTCCCTTCTTCCCTCATTTTCTCCTCCTCCTCCTCCTCTTCCTCCTTCTGCTGTTGCTGTCACTGTGGTTTAATTGTAGAGTCCTTTTTGTTGTTGTTGTTCTTTGTTTGTTTGTTTGATTGATTGATTGATAAAGACTTTTTGAAGGAAGTCACTGCCTCCTGAACTCTGAAGAACTAATATTTTTCCATGGTTGCATTGTTCCAGACACACTATTAGGATTCTCTATGTTGTTATACAATTAAATACCTCCATGGGAAGGAAGGTCTGAACAGTTGGCCTTTAAAATACCAACTTATAAGTCCCTCTAAACAAAGGAGTACAGAGAAAAACAAAAGACAGAAAGCTATTTTCAATTTGCTTTCTCTGTGGGGGAAAAATGAGTCACACATTGCCCTTGTTACTTTTCTTTGTGTGAGAAAATACTCGACAGAAGCAACTTAAGAGAAGAAAAGAACCTTTAAAGAACATGTATGCTTCCATGAATTTATATGTGCCATGTGTGTGCAGGTACCCAGGAGGCCAAAGGGTATGTGTCAGATCCCCAGAACTGGAGTTACAACTGTGAACCACCTTGTATGGGTGCTAGGAACTGAACACAGGTGCTCTGGGAGAAGCCAAAGTTCTCTTACCTGCAGAGCATTTCTCTAGATGTCACTATTAGAATGTGGTTCTAGACAGGCTCAAGAAAAGATGAAGCATTTTATTTATTTAAAAATTCTTTTCTGTGTATGTATGCATGTATGTATGTGTGTGTATGTATGTGTGTGTGTGTATGCGTGTGTGTGTATGTATGATATATGAGAACACATGTTCTGGTAAGTGAACCTCTGTACATATTCAGACTCCAGAAGAGGACCTTGGGTGTCCTACCTCATCGGTCTCTGTCTTTTCTCCTTGAGGTAGACTCTTTCAGTGACCCTGAAGCTGGGCGGCCAGCAAGCCCCGCTTGCTAGTTTCTGATCTCTGCCAACTACAGCACTGAGATTACGGGGGGTTGTGCAGCTATGCACAGCTTTTGACCTGGATGCTGGGATCTGAGTTCAGATCTTCATGTGAGCACTGTTACCCATGGAGCCATCTCTCCAGCCTATGGTTTCGGCTCACAGTTTTAGAGATGTCAGTTCATCATGGCAGTGGGAGCAAGGAACAGCTGTGCTCATATAGTTTGACAGGAAGTAGAAAATTCAGGTGGATAGACCAAGAGGCAGGTATAACTTTCAAAAGTCCATCCCCTTAGTGACCTACTTCCTCCAGCCTGGCCCCACATTTTGAAGGATCCCTAGCTTACCAAGAAAGTCCCGCTGGTAGGGATAAGTGCTGAAAATGTGATTCACGTGGGGGCCACCCCAGACCCAAACCATGATACCTAACTCAATATGTCATCCATCCATCCACTCCCCCACCCACCTGCCTGCCCGCCTGCCAGTCTGTCCAACTCTATGTCCGTCTGTCTGTCCATTTATGTCCATTTATCAATCCATTCATCCATCCATCCATCCATTCATCCATCCACTCACCCACCCACCCGCCTGCCTGCCTGCCCACCTGCCCACCCGCCCATCTGTCCATCTGTCCGTCTGTTTGTCTGTCCGTCCGTCCATCCACCCATCTACCCACCCACCCATCCATCCATCAATCCATCCATTCATCCATTCATCTACTTTTCGCACTCAATAACTATGCATTGGGCATTTCTTTATGCAAAGTATTCATGGTGCCACAGGGAAATTTAAGAATTGCAAGGCCTGGACTTTATCTTCTGCAGAGGTTCACCCTAATATGTATCATGTGTTATAATTTTCATGCATGTCAATCACATAGTAGTCTAGATCAAGAGGGTTTTTTCGTTTAGTTTTTTTTTTTAAACAGTGAAATAAAGAAACCGATGACTATATTTGCTTTTCTTCTTTTTCAGAAATGATGAAAGTTGCAACTGATTTTAAGTTAAAACGCATTTGACTTTGAATGTTGAAGAAGACTTTTTATTGTTCCATTAATTCAACAAATAAAAATTACAGACTGTGTGCGCTCTGCGTGATTTTAAAAGGAATAATTCTTTTTAGCAACAGGTTGTGAACTGAAACTTTGCTTAAATTATAGTTGAAGCCCAGAATCTTTTGCTATTTCTTTGCAGATCAAAGACCGAGAGTATACATACTTACAGCAAAGATGTGATCTGCAGCCCAGAGTATTGCTGTGCACCTGAGAGAAGAGCAACATTCTAACAGTGAGGAGCTGCTGCTGTTACCGTGTTGCTCTTCTGAGAAGACCCTTTATTTTCCCCAAAGGGGAAACTAGACCTTCTAACCTTTGCTTCTGCAGCCAGCAGTAATTGAGAATTTTTTTTTTTATCTTTGGGGGGGAAATGTCTCAAATATTTCAAGAATGGCAAATGTTGTGGCATAGCACTTATTTATATTATTATTATTACTTTTTAGCTTTAGTGTTAGGGAAGAGGAAAGGAATAACTGAAAACTATTTTCTTGTGCCAGTGGGATGGCTCAGTGGGTAAAATGCTTGCCACCAAATCAGATCACCTGAATTTGATCTGTTTATATGGTATAAAATAAATAGCATATAATAAAAAATTGAAAAAGAACATTTTCTAAAGTGATCAAAGCAGGAACAAATTTAATGAAGAGATCAATGGGATGGTCTTGGAGCCATGAACATTTCTTATGTTTGCATTTTATTGGATGATTTTGGAAGCAAATCTATTTTGTGATCCGTTGTTGAGGGTTTTTTTTAAAAAAAGTTAACATAGTTTTAGTTCAATCTGTGTGTGTGTGTGTGTGTGTGTTTGTACACATGCTCATGTAGGTATGCATATGTGTATATGTGTGGATGTGGACTTTAGGTGTTGTGCTGGCTAGTGTTTTGCCAACTTGATACAAGCTAGAGTCATTTTGGAAGAGATAAGCTTAATGAAGAAAATGGCCCCACCAGATTAGCTTTTGGCAAGCCTGTAGGGCATTTTCTTGGTTGATGATTGGTGAGGGCAAACCCAGCCCATGGTGGACAGGGTTGCCCCTGGGCAGATGGTCCTGAAGATTATGAGAAAGTAGACTGATAACTAGGCAGTGGTGGTGCATGCTTTTAATCCCACTATTTGGGAGACAGAGGCAGGCAG
Organism: Acomys russatus; assembly: GCF_903995435.1. NCBI lineage: Eukaryota > Metazoa > Chordata > Mammalia > Rodentia > Muridae > Acomys > Acomys russatus. The sequence continues at coordinate 32,455,167 of NC_067162.1, forward strand.
ACCTGTGAGTTCGAGGCAAGCTAGGTCTACAGAGTGAATTCCAGGCCAGCCAGGGCTACACAGAGAAACTCTTTCTTGATGCCCCTGCCCCACACCCCCCAAAAGAAAGTAAGGCTGAGCAAACTACAAGGAGCAAACCAGTAAATAGCACTTCTCCATGGCCTCTGCATCAGTTCCTGCCATCAGGCTCCTGGTATGACTTTCATTCATGGTTGGTAGGATAAATGTGGTGAAGGTGGAGGTACCTTTGAGGGACTGTGCCAAGGTGTGCTGCTAAGAACTTACTCCACACAACAGATCTAGTGTGAGAGGTTTATTAGGGTAGAGAGGGGAGAGATAACGGCCTTTTCTGAGTGGGGATATGAAGGAGAGAAAGAGACAGGCTGATAGGCAGAAAGAGGGAATGAGAGACAGGGGGTGGGGGAGATCTGGGGTGCCTGGATCCTTTTAAGGCACACCTGGCACACCTGGTGACAGCAGGTGATGATGCAAGTTGCTGCAGTTAGGTCCCTGTGGAAATGTCTGATTACTAACAATGATGAAATGTGACATGGACGCATAAAATGAAATAAACCCTGAAGTTCCTTTTGGTCACGGCGTTTTATCACAGCAATAAAATCCTAACTAAGACAGGTGTCTACCATAATGGTTTATTTTTTGAGACAGAGTCTCTCACTGCATCTGGGTCAACTTGGCTGGGTCAGTCCCTGGCCACCAAGCCCAGGGATCCCATCTGCCTTCCCACCACTGGGATGACAGGCGCGCACCTCTGCACTTGACTTTTTCACGTGGGAGCAAGCTCAGGTCTTCATGGCTGTGTGGCAAACACTTTATTGACCAAGCCATCTCTCCAGGAACTAGTTCATCTTTTAGTTTGGCTTATAATCAAATGGAGAAACCCAACACACAGGCAAAAGGACAGTCTCGTCAGTTAGTAATGTCATATGGCACAGGTGGGTGTCATAGGTTGTGGTGTTATACAGGTAAATCTCTGTGGGGGTCTATAACTTTACTGTCACCCGAGGGTGACACTCTGTAGGTAAAGGCATCTTAACAGAAGGGAGATTTACAAAACCAAACCGGAAAGGAAAACACCATGGAGCAGTTCTCATTTTCCTAAGCACAGTTTTTACATTTGTATGTCTTCTAAAATGGCACTATGATTTTTTTTAAGCACTGAATTTGACAAGCAATAGGTTTAATTACTGCTGAGCATATGAAATAAATGAAATATATATACATACATATATATGCACATAATACAAGAGAGCTGGCATCTAAATATTTAGCTTTCGCCTTCATGAGATATTTGTTAACAAAGTTTCATAAGGATTTAAAAATCACTACCTATCACAGTTGTACCTCTAATAAACTAATTACATTTGTTGTTTCTACTCTATAATTAGGTATAATTACACTAATTGCATAAACAGATGCTAACCAGGGTGGAATTACTTTATAAAATAAGAGCATTTACACAATAATAATGCCATTAAAAAACATAAGCCCCCCAAAAGGAGACAAAGGACACGCCACCAGGAAGTTCTGTGAGGGATTAACTGTCTGGGACCTAGGTATAATAGGGACCCTGTCACCGGCCCATTACCCTAATGCACTCCATTCCTCTTAGATATAGTATGTTTAAATCCGGACTGTGAATTTCCAGGCCTTTGTGCCTTTGTCTCCCCCACCTTAACATTTTTAATGTAGTTTTTGTTGTGTAAATCTATATAAGTGCCATCACCCATCAGCTGTGACATCCGATGGCACGAGGCCGACCCAGTCTGCATGTATTAGGGCTTTTTTTTGTGTTTGTGCAGGGAAACCACTTAAACAAATTCCAGCTGAAGGAATAAACCTGTAAAAAAGAATACATTTTCCCCTGTCTCTGAAACAATAGCTCCGTGCTGACTCCATACCCACGAGGAGAAGAAATCGCATGGAAGCAGAAAGTTCTTTTCTTCCAGAAGGCAAGGGGCAAAGTAACGAAGAGGACTTTGACTTCTGGACAAAATAAATCTCTTGATTTATCAGCTTAAAGGTGAGGACGCAATCTAGAATGCACGAGGGAAAGCCTCTGTGAAGGGATTGCTAAATTTTCCATTGCCCGAAAAAGAATCTCAAATGACAGAAAACAATACTGACAACTCACCAATTCCACAAAAACACTGAAGCCTCCACCCAGGCTGAAGCCCTCTGGACATGCCTTTGTAGCTCTTTGAAGCTCTGCAGGTCTGTCAATGCTAGACACTAGTAAACCGAACACTGGAAGGCATTGGATGGGGGTAAACCAGCGTAGTTAAAATACAGTGTTCGTGTGTGGCAGCTGACCTTCTGTGTCGCCTGCGAACAGTGGCTTAGGAACTTGAGACTTGTTACTGGATCCACCTTGAATAGGATTTGCCGTTGTTGACAATGAATTTGGAGCCTTAGGAATGAGTGAGTATTTCGGCCTTCGGCTCCTAACACTCTGGGAGTTGTACACTGTAGAGGTGCAGGCCTTTGTCCCTTGACTCTGTACCCAGCGACTGGAATGCAGTTAAGAGCATTTGGGACTGAAGAGGTTGTCTCAAGCGAAACCGGACAACTTTAAGATGGGAACTTAAGCATCTTGGATTCTCCAGCAATAAGCTGTACATAGTTGGCAAAAAGAGGAGAAATAACTCCTTGCTGCACTGGCTGATGTTACAGTGATTTGGGCTCAATGGGTAACTGATGAAGGGATATAGGAATAAAAGGAGGAAGAGAAAAAACAATATCAGGTACAAAAAGAAAGAAATAGGTCCTAAGAGAAGGTAGGGTTTAAGCTTTGGTTTACCTGAAGGCTTGATAATACTATTTGAATTTTGGGACAGTGCTTTATTTTCTTTGATTATAAGATACTGTGTACCGCTAACATTCCAGAAAATGATAGATTGGCACAATAGAAGACTTGGAAGGCCTTAGATAATGTGCTACTTGCTGCTGCCCAGGATGCCTGCTGCTCTGCAGGGAAAAAGTCCATTTTCCATTATTGTGGTTTCAGTGTGGAATGTTCCCTTGGGCTCACATGGTCGAACACTTGGTCCTCAGCTGGCGGGCTTGAGGCTTTCTCTTCCAGGTTTGCTTTCTGTCTGCTGAGTCCTGGTGCAATGTGACCCGCCAGTCTCCTGTTCTGTCCTAAGCCTTCCCTGCTGTTGTCATGTCTCCTCTACCATGGTAGACTGTAGTCCTTTGGAACTGTGAGCCAAATAGAACCTTTCTCTTTTAAATTTGGTTTTGAAGTATTGTTATCACTGCAAAGAGAAAGTAATGGTGACACACATACCTTCCCAGCAAAGAGTGGTCTGTAAAGCCTACTTTTCATCTCTCTCCTCTCTCTTTTTCTCTCTGTCTCTGTCTGTCTGTCTGTCTGTCTGTCTGTCTGTCTCCTCTCTTTTGTTTTTTTGAGACAGGGTCTATCCTAGACTCACTTTGTAGACCAGGCTGGCCTTGAACTCACAGAGATCTGTCTGCCTGTCTCCTTGAGTGCATGGATTAAAGGCATGCACCACCCCGTCTGGCTACTTTCAATTTATTTACCATATATAAGCTTTACGGCGAGAGGATTGTTATAGGTCTGCAGGCAAAGAAGTCCTTCCTAAAAGGAGACAGGCCAGAGTCTACAGCACCATTCTCAAATTCCCTACTGAGAAACGGGGGACACAGTAAGATAGCTCACTAGGGAGAGAGGGATCAGGAGAGAACTTACAAATGCTTAAAATTAAAATACATACATATACACATTTAATTTTATGTGTATGAGTGTTTGTCTACATGTATATATGTGCACTTCTTGCATGCCTGGTGCCTTGGAGGCTAGAAGAGGGCATTGGATCCTCTGGAACTGGAGTTACAGGTGGTTATGAGTCATTATGTGGGTGCTGGGAGCTGAACCTAGGTCCTCTGCACGAGCAGCAAGTGTTTTTTTTAACTGCCGAGCCATCTCTCCAGCCTATGGTTTAACTTTTTAAATTTATATCTATTTGGGGCACACAACATGATGTGAGATACATATAAAGTGCTTAGGGGAACAAATGCGTCAGTCACCACCATATCATTCCCCAACAAGGCCAGGGCTGTTGAATCTTTTGGCAATAATCCTGGATACGCCACACTATTAATCGTTGTCTTTATTTTTCAACTCTGTCATATTTCTAGGAAGAGAACTACTTTTTTTTTTTTTTTTTAACTCTAGAAAACCACTTTTGATATCTGTAGCTCTTTCATTCTGTGGCTATAGTTAGTGTTAAGGTAAGTCCCTTCTTTCTTTCCTCCCTTCCTTCCTTCCTTCCTTCCTTCCATCACTTTACAGCCTGATTCCAGCCCCCTCCCTCCTCTTCTCCCAGTCCCACCCCCAGGGTTCAGAGTCCTATGGGCAGACCCTTCTTGCTGGAGAAAGGGCAGGTTTGCAAAGTCGCCTCACAGAATACAGAGGTGTTCCCAGGGTCTGCTCCAGGATGTACCCACTTGAGTCCCAGTGACAGCTGAAGAAAGTCCCTGGGGAGCAGAAGCGGTTGTGCTGACTATGCATGTGTCTGGTTTGTAGTGAAAGAGCTAAAGAAGCCCCATGTTGTCTTCATGTTTGGCCGTCGCATGATTGGAATTACAAATGAGCTGAATGCCTTGCCGGCTGTGAAGAAGTTGTTCCTTCAGAAAGAGAGGTTGAGAAGGGTTAGATGGTGCAGCGGACAGCGAGAGCCCAGTCCTATAGGTCTTATTTGTTGGAGGAAATCGTCTTCTTAGCTTGAAAACCAGAATGACCTCTTCACTAAGGGAGTTTCAGTATCTGCATGGCTCACTGTCAACATCTCCAGGTCTGTATATTTAGACAGACCAGCCCAGCAATGACCATCACAAGGCAAACATGTATGATTTTGTTTACTTATAAAAATATACAATTATGTGCAGAAGGGAATTCTAGAGGTAAAATAAGGAAGGAATAGCGGGATTTTAAATGTGGCTGCATTCATGGGCATGCATTCATTTAGCAGAGAGTCTAGGATCAATGTGATAGCTCAAGTTAGCATGTTCAGTGCCACCCTAGGCATTCAGCTGGCCAGAAATTATAAAGGATACAAATGATATTTGCCACGTTTTCCTGACTCAACCATGTCTTCTAAAATGATCTAGGAGATAATCTCTTTAGGCGCTTAAGAACACATTAAGCCAGGTGGTGGCGGTGGCGGTGGTGGCAGTGGTGGCAGTGGCGCACGCCCTTAATCCCAGCACTTGAGAGGCAGAGGCAGGTTGATCTCTGTGAGTTCAAGGCTTGCCTAGTCTACAGAGTTGGGTTCTAAGACAGTCAGGGCTACACAGAGAAACCCTGTCTTGACCCCCCAAACATTAAATAGAATATTTATTCTGTGTCTTTGAAGAGTGCTAAGATGGCCATTCTCTCTAAGCCAAGGGTGCTGGTAGAAGAAAGATGCATCAAGGTTCTGTGACTTCAATGAGGTGACGTGGATCCCAGATTGCTGGTGATCAAGTATCTAAGAACCACAAGTAGACAAAGCAGGGTGTGTATTAGTCTGGGTTCTTTAGAAGAACAGAACGTACAGAATAAATATATATGTGTATATATACACACATACGTGTATATGATTATTAGGATGGTAGAATGGCTTACAGGCTGCGGGCCAGCTAGTCCAACAATGGCTGCCTACAAAATGGAAGGTCTGTGAATCCGGGAGTTGTTCAGTCCACGAGGCTGATTTTCAGTACAAATCAGAATTCCTAAGAAGTAAGCGCTGGCGGGCAAACAGGCAAAGAGCTAGCCCCCCCCCCCCCCCCCCCCAATCCGGCGTGGCCGGAATTAAAGGTGGATCTTCTCAGCTCAAAAGACCTAGATTAAAAGAGGGTCTTCCCACTTCAAATGATTTAACTAAAGGAAAAATACCCCTCACAGGTGTAGCCAGCCATTTTGTATTTTAATTCCAGATGTAGTCAAGTTGACATTGAGGATGGCCACCATGGCGTGGTTTTTATAATCTACAACACAGAGGGAAAGTGGTAGTGGTTTCAACAGTCTCAATATTTGATGAGGTATTAAAGGAGCTGAGCAGCTCAAACGGGTTTTTAATACTGAGAAAAAAATTCACTCCTGGCGAACCAAGGCCAGGTGGGAGGAGCCATGACTTTTTAACAAGGCTTCAGCTCATTAGATGTTTCATGTGAAGAAAAGCCAGATAAGAGTAAGAAATGAGAACTGGGGCAACATCTCAGTGCCTGTCAATGCTCTAATCTTTCTATAAGTGCCTGATGCAGTTTTCAGGGTGTAACTAGAAAGTTGGGAGAGAGAAGTCTAACCAGGCTTTCCATAGACTATCAGACATTAGCTCTCAGCTCACACTGCGTCCTGGGGAGCAGGAACACACAGGAAGAACACAGGGTTTCTAGAATTCAGGGACATAAAGATTTAATTACATCATAGAGTATTTGACTACATCAAATAGTCCTAGGGGGACTTAATTATTTATTTAGAACAAGGGGAAGGCGCTGTGTCTGAATGTTTCACCTGAATGTATGTATGTGTACCAGGTGTGACCAGAAGAGGGCACTGGACTCTCTGGAACTGGGATTATAGGTGGTTGTGATATGCCATATGGGTGCTGAGAACTGAACACGGGTCCTTCGTTAGAGCAGCCAGTGCACTTAGCCACCAAGCCACATCTCCATGTCTCCGCCACCTCCTCTGCCCAGGGGACTTCGATGCATCCTCCATATATTAAAGGAATAAGTGAAATTGCTGGGATATGACTCATCAGCCATGACAGAACCTCATGATGGCTCTTGACCTGTTAGCAAGGACTGAGTAGAAGCTGCTGTATTGATTGCCCTCATTTGGAGGGTAGAGGAAAACATGGTTACATCCTTTGGGAAACAGTAGACACGTCCTCCCAATCACGCGAAGGAGGAGGAAATGTTGACTCTTCTGACTTTGTGATAGAAGCCACTATCTTGGGTCTTGGGTCTTGGGTAATGTTGGCAGGTCATCTTAAATTTAGTCATGGTGGCATTGGTTAAATCAAATGTTTCAGAGACTTCTTTACTGAAGTAAATGACACAGCCTCAACTACTGACCTTGCAAATCTTTATTAAAAAAAAAAAAAAATACAGGACAGCAATAGAATTTTGCTCAGGCTTGGAATGGGTGGCAATATACTCTGCCTCTTGCCGAAGTCAAGTCAAAGCATGTATTAGTGGAAGCATGCCTGCAAAAATGAGTAAGTAATGAATAGTTTTCTGCCTTTACTGCTGTGATGACATTTGTGGTAGTTAGAAGGTGGACCAGTGAAAACAGTTTATAGCCACTTTGTGACACTTTCTAGCTGTGGGGTCTTGAGCAAATCATAAGGCTCCTTGGTGCTGGGTTTCCTTACCTGTGAAATGTGGGTTACTATCAAATCAAGTTTGTAGTACGGCTATGAGAAGTAGATGAGTAATTATTTGGAATAATATCACGCAAATATTAACCGTGTACATGCAAGAAAGTGGGATTATGGAGAATATAATTTATCTCCATTGGATTACAAAAAACTCACATCTCCTATGTTATCATTTATAAAATCTCATCACATGAGAAGTTCTTCCTGGCATTCTGTAGACCAGGCTGGCTTCAAGCTCACAGAGATCCACCTGCCTCTGCCCCCTGAGTGCTGCTGCCACCGCCACCGCCACCACCACCACCACCACCACCACCACCACCGCCACCTGGCAGTTTGTAGTAGTTTCTATTATGCTAGTCACTGCTTTCCTTGTTCCCCCCTTTTAATCTCAAAGAAGTCATGCTTGTTTCATATAGACTCTTCCCCCACTGTTTCCTGCATCGTCTTTTGGTATTTTTTTCTTATTACCTAAAACAAATTAATATCTTTCAGTGGTTGCCAAAGATGACTGTGCATTCAGACCACTGTATTAATAATATAGACCTGGTGGCTTGATCTTGTAATCCCGGCTCTGGGAAGGCAGAGACAAGAGGGTTCCTCGGGTGTGCTGGACAGCCAGTCTAACCCCAAAACCATGTCTCCTGGGTCCTAATGAAGGATCTTGTCCCCCAAAATAAGATAGATGGCTGCTGAGGAGTGACCCCCAAAGTTGACCTCTGACTTCTGCATAAATCCACACACGTATACACATCTAAACACTGACATACATATGAACACCACACACACACAGGCGTGTGCCCGTGTGTCTTTTCCATGTATGCGTGTTTCGCCTACATGCGCTTATGTCCACCGTGTGTCTGTCTTTTCCCCAGCTGTCAGCCCAGCAGGCATTGACAGTTATTTTCACGTTCTTTTCAGTGCATTTCCAAAGGCACAGGCACCGCTGGCTCCCTTGTACCTTGCCTTTCACCGTGCTTGCCCATTCATTTGATACTTTGTTGATCTTTGCTTTTTACCGATTCTGATGGAGAAGCAATGAATTCTTCTTTATTGTTAGTCTGTTACATATTTGTCTTATACCTTTCTCTAACACTCTCCAAGTTTTTAAGCAATCTGTTTAATTAAAAAAGCAATAAAAACAATTCACTGCAATAGGTTTTTATTTATTTATTTATTTATTTATTTATTTTGCTGGGTGTTACTATTTTTGTGTTACCTCATACATGTGTGTGTTGGCTTTAGATCTTTATGCTAGAAAAAATGTTGGCCCTTTTTCTGTCTTTTGATCCTTTCTGTCTGTATTTCAGGCTCTTGAAATTATTTAGTTGTCTGACACTTATCATGCTTTCCTGAAAGTTATTTATTACTTATATGGTTTTTTTTTTTCTAATTTTTCAAAGCTGGTCAGTATGGCAGCATTTTCTGAGTCAATGAGTAGGGAATGCAAACTTTTTCTCGACTCCCACCAGTTTCTAAAGGAAGCAGCCATGGGAAGCAGCAGCCACTGCTGTGAGGGTGGCAGGAGGTACTGCCTTTAGGATGACAGAGATATGAGTCATCTAACAGTTAGTACAGGAGGAGTCAGCTGCCTTCAGACCAGACTAAACCTGATCCAAGGAGAACCACCCCATGGCAGTTTTTTTCCTTCCTTCCTTCCTTTCTTTTTTAAAGAATTGTTTATTTGTTTATTGTGTATGTGGGGGAATTTTGTCTGAAACTATGTCTGTGCACCATGCGCATGCCTGCTGCTTAGAGAAGAGAAAATTCAAGTCTGAGCTACCACACGGGTGCTAGAAACTGAACCAGGGTCACTGCAAGAGCAGTCAGAGCTCTTTTTTTTCCTTGACAGAGTTTCTTCATGTATCCCCAGTTGTCCTGCCTGGACTTGCTTTGTAGACCAGGCTGGCTTTGAACTCACAGAGTGCTGGGGTTAAAGGCGTGCACCACCACACCCGGAGTTGCAGCCAGTGCTCTTAACTACTGACCAATCTCTTTAACCTGGAACATTAGTTTTCTTGTCTTTCTGAAATTGAATAAAAATGCAATAGAAGCCGGGCATGGTAGTGTATGCCTTTAATCGCAGCACTCAGGAGGCAGAGGCAGGTGGATCTCTGAAGACGAGGCCAGCATGGTCCAGAACAGCCAGGGCTACACAGAGACAGGATTTCTCAAAGTAATAATAATAATAATAATAATAATAATAATAATAATAATAATAATAATAATAATAAACAGTTGAAAAACTTCCAATAATAAATCCTCTTTTATGATGTTTACTCTTTGAGGCAGGGTTTCATTTTGTATTAGGTTTGCTAATATTGAACCTATAAAAAATAAATTAAAAAATTTGATTATGTATATGTGTGTATGTGTGAACATGAATATAGGTGCCTGACCAGTTCCGAAGCAGGTGACACGTTCTCTGGAGCTAGAGGAGTCACGTGCGGTTGTGAACTGCCTGATGTGGATGCTGGAAACTGAACTCAAGTTCTCTGCTTGAGTAGTACCTGTGTTTAACTTCTGAGCCATGGCTCTAGCCTCTAATCTTGAACTCATAACCCTCCTGTATCAGGCTCCCAAGACCTGGGGATACAGGTCTGCTCTACAATGCTCAGCGTTAAAAGGAAATCTGTACCTTCATTGCAAGCACAGGATATTGAAGGCACAGAGAGAGTACCTCAAGTTGAGTTGCTTTCGATATCACTCACTTTAAACTGTTTAATGAAGACACTCTCTCTCTCTCTCTCTCTCTCTCTCTCTCTCTCTCTCTCTCTCTCTCTCTCTTCTCTCTCAGACAGGGTCTTACTATATAGCTCTAGCTGTCCTGGAACTCACTTTATAGACAAGACTGGCCTCGAACTCACAAAGTTCTGGCTTCCCCTGTCCCCAAGTGCTAGTTATACATCCCATGGGATATAGGGATGATTTCTCATTTAACCAGATATAGAAAAGTGAGCTAATGTTTTATTGCATTTTTGTTTTGATGCAGAACCTAGGAAAAACACTGAGAAGACAGTGCTGTGAGTTAGAAGTGATCAGAAATAATTCATGCCGTTATCAAAACTAGTCTTTGAGTTGAGTTCAGTACCTAGTTAGGAGATTTTTTTTTTCTTAGATGCTCGAAGCTAACATTTCTGCTTAGAGATGCCATGGAATAGTGCAAGATAAAGACAGAGAAAACAGAAATATGTTTGTTTTTGGCAGTGCTGGAAGTCAAATCCAGGAGGTTGTACATGCTAGGCTGGCACTCTACCTCCGAGCTACGTCTCCAGCGCTAAGCAAACATTTACAGAAAGCGCTGACAAGCAGATGAAAAGCGTGGACTGACTTATTAGTTGTACGACTTTTGCTTACTCGGTGTGGCCCCACTGTGGGGACCCTACAGATAACGGTGCTTTTATTTTTCTGCAACTTTCCAATAAACTGGCTGTGTGACATCGCTTACCTCTGGCATTGCTAAGCAAGAAATCCTGACGAGAGAGAGAGAGAGAGAGAGAGAAGCCACTGTATGACGCATGCTCGTAACCCCAGACGGTGGAGGCGGGGCAGTGAGGAGCTCAAGACCAGTGTTAGATATTTAGAAAGTCTGAGGCCAATCTGGGTCATATGAGACCTTGTTTAAAAACAAGACAAAACCAACCAATCAAACAAACAAACAACAACAACAACAAAAAGAAATTACTATCGGAATGTATGCATATTGCAACCCCATAATACCATGCTATCTTACATGTAGATAATATCCTATGCAAGATTCTATAGTTTACCTTTTTCTTCATTCCCAAATACATTTTTTGAGTTTATAAACTTGAAACAAGATGTAGTGACTCATGTATGTCATCCCAGTGTCTTGAGGCCAGCCTGGGCTTAAAAAAAAAATGCAGCCAACATGGGCTACAGAATGAGTCTCCAATCTTAAAAAAAAAAAAAAAAAAAAAAACCTGTTAATAAAAATTAAATTTAGACTATGTAATACTATGACAGTTTTTTTCAATAGTTCATTATTTATAGCCATGGGTAATTTCACTCAGTAGATTGTTCTGTCAAGCGGCAGATCCACTGTTTGGAAACTGAATCTCACTCACCGTGTAGCTTGGGCGTCGGATTCATCATCTTCCTATCTCAGGCTCCCAAGTGCACCCAGCAGTTCTGGTTATTGGCCGATTTATCTGAAAACAATTACAGGGCACATTTGTGGATTGGTCACCATGCCACGAACCGATTATACAACCTGCTTATCAATAGAAAAGGAAGACCCAGAAAACAAATTTGGAACCCCTGCCATCTCTGAGTGTAAGCTGGTGGAGGGGAAGAAGACAGATGCACAGGGTTTCTGGATGCTTGCGCGCCTTCAGAAGCCCACACATTTCTGAGTTTAAAAAGGTCCGACCATCCCTTTGAGCGGGTTTTGTCTTTTTCTCATCTCTCTAGCCATGGTACACGGTGTCCTTATCCAGCTCTGTATCCAGAGAGCTGAAGCTGAGTGGGAGTTCTTGGGAGCATCAGTTGATGGAGGAGACTAGCATGTGACAGGCATCTCTGATGCTCGGATTCTTTCTCCCTGTGCAGTTGTCACCTGGGGATAAAGGTAAGCGAGCTGCAAGGTGGCTCGTCCTGATGTCCTCTCAGAAGATGTACTGTGTTTTGCTCTGTCTCGAGTTTATTGAGAAAGACATTTCACCAGAGCTTCCACTTAGGTACCCCTAATCACCATACCCCCCCCCAAAGTTGAACTGTAATTTTTTTTTCCAGGTAGCAGAAAAAGTGCTGGCTATCGAGGACCACCTGTGTCTGGGAAATACTGGAAAGACAATACTGAGGATCTTTCAGAAACACAGTGAACGTGAATTTGAGGTAAATTTAAAGACTGACTGCAAGTATTTCAGATGTCTTGAAGCATGCACACTTATTTATGTTCCATGGTTTGTGACATAACAGGTGATGTCACCCGGTGCTGGTCCCTGGAGGGGACCCTAAGTGTACCCAGCCTTAAACATCCAGGGGCGGACTTGCCAGAAGTTTAAAGAGAAACACATGACTCCTGGGTTGTTCTGGTATCTAATTAGATACCCAGCGGTGGAAGAATGTTGAATGCTAAGAGCAGAGAGGGAAGAAAATCTGGCATGTCTTTTGTTGAAATTCAATCCCCTGGCTCCCCCTACCCCGAGTCTCTGCAACAGCCTGCAAACTTTTCAATCTTTTTAAAAGGGATACAGTGAATTTTATCACAATTTTGTCAATCAAAACCACATGGGCTCGCTCCATTGATGACAGGGAAAAACAAAATCGTATTTGTTAAGACTGAAACTCAGGTAATAAATAACGGAGCAGGGTGCAATGCGAGATCTACGGTTCTTTACAAAAGAACAATGAATCTTGCCTAAACACTTAATTTGGAGAGGAAAATGAACTTTTGGGAGAGAAAACCTTATAAGGCTGCCCTTGCGACTCACAGTGACTTTCTCCTCAGCCTCAAACCCATTCTATTTTTCTGTCCTGAGGCCACAGTGTTCAGCAAGAATGTCCCACATGCTGCTCAACGTAGAAGGAATGCAACAGCAAACTGCCCAGCTCAGAGGGGCTCATCCCGTAAAATGGTCGAGTGCAGGTTCTGGTTATGATAGTTTCAGAGCAGGGCTCAGAAAAGGCTTGGTGCTTGGCCTAATTTGGACGGAAGCCCGCTTCTGTAATAGAGAGTTAATGGGCCAAAGCCACGCCCACTCATTTGCATACCCATCTGTAATTCTTTCATGGTACAGCTGAAGTGAGCACTTGTAAAAGTCAGAGACGCTATAATCTGACCTTTTATAGACATTTCCTAAACCCTCTTCATGAGCTACGAGATCCCGACAGCACACAGTGAGAACAGCTTGCTGCGAGGAAGTGGGGATTAAGACTTGTGATAATAAGGAACATTTCCAACGAAGACGTATTATCCTTGCGCACTGACATTGTTGTTTTTTTTTTTTTTTCTCATGGCATAGAGAAAAGGAGTCTTTTTTTAATCTAAGAGGGGTCACCAGCTACTACTCAAAGGTCTCCATCTTTTGGTACCAAAGTTATTTGCTTTGAGTCCGTTTTGGTAAAAAGCCAGGGCTCCCCCCACCCCCCGCACTCCCTCGACCCCCCTTACCCTTATCCTGGTTTGGAAGGAGTCTGCCTTCAGCCCAAATGCCTTGAGGGTACAGGGAGGCTTCCGTTCCATCTTTTTTTTTTTTTTCTCCCCTAGCACGTGTATCCTTGCTATGAGACGTGATGAATGTGAGTACCTTGCTTTGTCCCTTTTTATTCTTAGCTCCGGCTTTTACAGTGCTATCCATTTTAATACAACGGTGCAAAGAGAACAAAAGAAATGTAACCGTAACTCAAGCAAGATCTTTGATCACTTAATTGATGAATTAAAGACCACAGAGGCCGTGCACCAGGCCGAGTGCTTCAGATTTAGCGGTAATTTTAGAAGCGCCTTGTGTTCAGATCCTCATATCCAGCCGTCCTGCAAGGAGGTATTTCCAAATGTGTGTTAACGTCAAAGCTAAGTTGCCTTCTTTCCCCAGCGGCTTCAGAGCTCCGGGGAACTTTTTCCTAAGAAGGCCATGTCAGAATACTTGGAAAGGTTAATTCATCTCTAGGTGATAGGAACCAGGTTGGACCATTTGAACGGAATGAGCTAGAGGAAGGAGGGGTCAAAATGAGACAGTAGGAGAAAAAAGACGTCTGCATAACTAGAGAAAATAACCATGAAATGTGTAAAGCCTGTGCGTCTTGGCTCAAAAGGAATCAGGCTGGGGGCAGTTAAGAATCGTAATGGTCATGGAAAAGCTATCTCCTCTGATGAGGCAGTCTCAGGTGATTAATGTCCCCACGGTTCCCCGCATCCTTCTTGGCCAGGATGGAGATGGTAAGAGTTTCAGCACACTGTTTTGATTTTGTATTTTGCTCGGCTAACCAAGCTGAGACGGCACGTCTGTACCTCAGCGGCCTCTTCCAGTCTTGTCTTGCTCCTGAGTCCGAATCTGGGCTCTAGAGCACTCTTTGGGGCTGGGAAGATGGTTCAGTGGGTAAAGGTCCTGCGCGTGCCCGAGGACCTGAGGTTGGATCTCCAGCACCCATGGAAAAATCAGGCGTGGTAGCCTAACCCATGCAGTGAGCTACAGATTAACTGGAGAGCAAATAGAGGAAGAAGACATGTCTCTGAAGACTGTTCGCATTTATGCATAAGGGAGTGAAAGCACACACACAGCCATAAACTGCACACACACACACACACACACACACACACACACACACATGGGGTGGAGGGGGGGAGGATTTTTCTTTTTGTTTTTTTGAGACAGGGTTTCTTTGTGTAGCCTTGGCTGTCCTGGATCCACTTTGTAGACCAGGCTGTCCTTGAACTCACAGAGTTCCCGCTTGCTTCTGCTTCCCAGAGTGCTGGGATTTCAGGCATGTGCCACCTCAACAGGTGAGAATCTTTGGAATTAACAGTTGTCATTTAGAAAATACACCAATTCTGATGTGTTCCCAGTAACACCAAGGTACCAGAAACTTCCTGGTGCCTTTGGATTTCCAGTAGGGATAGAGGTCAGGATATACTTCATTTGCAACTTGTAGGCATGGTAACAGACCTACCTCTAGGTAAGATGCTGTCATCTTTTTACTTGGGGACCAGAGTTTAGTTGGAAGCCTTTTTGCCTGATGCAGGCTTATATTCTGGCACACATATGTTAGGCGTCTGTATTCAGATTCCTCTTTAATGTGTGATTGTATAGGCTACTATAACAAAATACCAGAAACCGAGTAGGTTATAAACCACAGAAATGTGTTTCTCACAGTTCTGCAGGCTGGAGAGTCTGAGATGAAGACAGATTCTATATTTGGTGAGGACTCTTCCTGATAAAGACTCCTCACTGGTAGGGCTGAGAAGGGGCAGGTGGTCTCTCTCCAGCCTTTTTTTAAAAAGGCACTAATCCAAAAACTCAGGATGAAGTCCTGATGTTCAAGGTGATGGTGTGAGGGAGCTGGGGTTGTTGGGTAGTAAGTAACGATGGGATAAGTGTCTCTATAGTCGGCAGCAAGGCCCTTAAGGAGCTGGCACAGGACTCTAGTGTCTGAGATCTTACTAAACAGGTAAAGAAAGGTAGGTTAATCTTTTTGTACCTCAGCATTTCCTATTTGTCTATTTCCTATCTCAGGCCTAGTTCTTGCTGCAAGATGAGTCATATTAGTGTGTTTGATATAAAAGCCAGTGAATTCACTGTTGTGTGCCTTGAAACCTTCCATTCTCTTGCTTTTCATTTATCCATTCATTTTTTTACAGACACATTTACTTCTTGGATTTCCAGGTACCCACCTTGTTCTGTCTTTCTGTCCTACAGAGCCTGGTATTGTACTTTCACTGTACAATCAATTTAAAGTCTTGTTTAACTTCAAGTTATTGAGGATTTTAGAGATCTTAATTCAGAGAAAATTCTCAAAGTTTTCTTGATATCTCTGTATTTTCTTTCTTTCCTTTCTTCTTCTTCCTCCTTTTCCTTCTCCTCCTCCTCCTCCTCCTTCTCTCTCTCTCTCTCTCTCTCTCTCTCTCTCTCTCTCTCTCTCTCTCATTGAGTATGCCAGACTAGCTGGCCAGCGAGCTTCTGGGCTTCTCCTCTCTCTGCCTCCCATCTCTTGATAGCCTCTGACCATATAGTGGGGGAGGAGGTCCCCCTCGGTCTTAGACCTAAGGGAGAGGAATAGGGTGAAAGCAGGAGCAAGGGAAGAACGGGAGAATACAAGTGATAGGATAACAATTTAGTTGTAATCTGAATAAATTAAAAAAAAAAAAAGTGCTGGGATTCTAGGCACAAACACTAGTGCATCAGGTTTTAGAATCTGGGGATTTGAACTTAGGTCCTCACTGGGAGGCCAGTCCTTGGCCCATTGAGCCACATCCCCAGCCTCAGCCCACCCCTAATGACCTCATCCTTTTACCATTGCCAGGCAATAAATAAATGTCTTTTTTAAAAATCATGTACAACAAACATAAAGGAATTATGTGTTCTTTAAATTATTTATTTATTGTATATGAGTACTTTATCTGCAGAAGAGGGCACCAGATCACATTATAGATGTTTGTGAGCAATTATGTGGTTGCTGGGAATTGAACTCAGGACCTCTGGAAGAGCAGGCAGTGCTCTTAACCACTGAGCCATCTCTCCAGCCTGGAACTATGTATTATAAATTTATCTACTTTTAATTGGGATTATCTCTGGAATACACAGTTTGTATAAGGGCTCATGAGATCATTCATCACAGCGTATCATTGTTCATATTTCCTTCCTATTTCATCTTTCACGGTTTCCATGGTGTGACTTCTCATTCACCAGTGGTCACCTCACTCTAAGCAATGACATCATTGGGATATTCACTCCCCACTAGGTCCAGAGCAAATTCCTGATGGTCACAATCTGTTGGTTTGTTTTAAAATCCCTGATCTATTTTCCTGCTTGTATGGAAGGGTGTTTCCCATCCTGGTGTGGGATGACGCTTTTGTGATGTGCAGACAGACCCGTAGGCAAAGCCATCTTTCTCTATTTCCTATCTTGTTGTAAAAACTATTCTTCTATCTTCTTCTTCCAAGAAGCTCATCACCAGAGACCCTTTGTTCATATGCAAGGAGACAGAGGCTTGCAAAGGAACAGAATAGTTGAACGAACAGATGGAGAAGCCACGCCTGAAAAGGAATCCTGAGGGCCTGGCAGTCATTTCTAAGACAGTACTCACTTTTCTCAGGCTAACGTGGTGATTTCAGGAAATCTTGCTGCTATCGTTTTTCTTTTTCCTTTTAAGCATTCCTGTGAGGCGATATCTCCGCATGTGAGGTAGAAACTTGGATGTTTTGTGGGTGCTCAAAGCCCCAGAGGCAGGCAGAGACAGTAGCGGCTGAGGATGTGCAGGAGCACCCCTGGACAGACTACAGAGCTTCCTCCATGAAGGCAGGAAGGTAGACATTTTGTAGCTACAATGTGTGAACCCAAAGATGCTGAGATTCCAGAACAGAACACTGATGACAAAGGCAAAGAAAGAAATACAAATAGTCATTAAGCTCTTCCCAGCTAATGAAATTGTTAATAGTGCATATTTTTCCGAAAGGCTGATTTATTTTGAGTCTACATGTATGTTTGCATGCATATATATATGTGTGTGGTGTGTGTGTGGAACTTGGTGGAGGCCAGAGACGGGCACCAGGTCTCTTGGATCTAAAGCTAGACGCTGCTGTGAGCTAGCTGCTATGTAGGTGCTAGCATCTGAACCTGGGTCCTCTGCCAGAGCAATAGCGCTCTTAGTCACTGGGCCGTTTCTCTGCCCTGTTCCTATTTTAGTTATGCCCTGTAAGGATTTCATAATCCTTGCCTTAGTTTCCTGTAACAACTACCTTGAAAAGCTTTTATGAATCTTCATTTTGTGTATTGCGAAACAAAATAGAACTAACAAATAAAACAGACCCCCTCAAACTAAATGGGGCCTGAGGAGATGTTGCAGTGGGTAAAGTGTTGCTGGACAAGTGTGAGGCCCTTAGTCTACATTGCCAGCGTCCATGTAAAAGGCTGGTGTGTGCTGCATGCCTGTGACCCCAGCGCTGGGGAGCGGAAGCAGGCCAATCCCTGGGCTGCCTTAGCCACCAGTCCGAACCTCGAGGGCCAGTGACAGACTGTTCAAAAACATGAGACGGAGAACAAGAGGGAAATCAGCCTCTGGCCTCTACACACACACACACACACACACACACACACACACACACACACGGAGGCAAGCACCTTTTACACACACACATATATATATATGCACTCATACATACACATGCACACACACACACACACACACACACACACACACACACACAGTGCAAACTAAAAGAAGGTCACTATTTGTCACCAATCGGGTCACTTTATAAAATTCATCTCGCGTAGTCAGCACCACGTGATTGAAACAGCTGTTATTGCCATTTTGCAGCTGAGGAGACTGAGGTCACAGGTGCCGAGTGACCTGCCCAGGGTTGTACGTCATGAAGCAAGGGAATAGCTCCATTTGGTTTTCTTCCTGTTATCAATGTAAATTTCTAGACATTCTTAACTTAAAGGAATGCCTTATGTTGCTGTTTACGCTCCCTCATTCATTCATTCATTCATTCATTCATTCATTCATAGTACTAGACACTGAAAGTAGTGCCTTACACGTGTTAGTCATGCACTAACTAAACTAGCTGCCCCGCTCTTGCCCTTTTACCTTTATTTGATTTAAAAAAAAAAAAAAAACTCTGTGTGCCTGTGCCTGTGTCTGTCTCGCGTTTGTGTCTGTCTTGTGTTTGTGTGTGTGTGTGTGTGTGTGCTTGTGATGTGTGTTTGCATGTGGGAGCGCATGTGTTACCTGGAGGTCAGAAGACAAACTTTCAGGAGTTGGTTCTCTCTTTCCTTTGTGGGGACCAGGGATGGAAGGTGGGTCACCAGGCCTGCACAGCAATTGCTTTTGCCTGCCGAGTTGTCACTGGGCCTTTTATATTTTATTTTGGACAGTGTCTTGTCAAATTGCCTAGACTAGTAGTGCTGAACTCGCTCTATGCCCCAGACGGGCCTTGAACTTCTGATTGCCCTGCATTTGCCTCTTAGGTAGAGCTGGGATTGCAGGCCTGTGCCTGGTACAGAACCAGATAGGAACAAATGGAAGCAAAGCTAAAGAAAATTCAAGAATACTGCCTTACCAGCCACACTCTGGGGGCTCGGTTGTCTTCTTGGCTGTTGGCCTTCAGTCCTCACAGAGTAGCTGTGGGGATGCTTGGTTCTGCTCTGTGGCTATTTTATATTACATGGCTTCTAAGAGAGCCTGCCTCAAATGCTTGGGAACTTTGTGTCACACTTGTGCACCTGTTGAAGAGTGAGAAAAAGTGTAATTAAGGAAAGGAGGATGGAATTAGTTTGTTCTGCTGATTCGGAGTCTGAGGCATATATTATACATGAGGAAAAGACCGAGTCTCTTCCTCAGAGGCCAGCGAAAGCAATGCGGGGCGGCTGCGTTCGAAATGCAGTGGTTAGAGAGTGCATGCGTATTCATGTCCGTAGGACGTGGCTTCTGCGCCGGATGCTTGAGGGTCCATATTAAAGGCAGGCTTGGCCTGGTGCACGGTTTGTGGATCCTGTGATTTTTCAGAACTCCCAGAAAAGCTGACAGGAACCGTGCAGATAGAAACCATTCATTCCGTCAACAGTCATGAGCGAATATTGGCTATTATTTTCTTCCTCAACAAATGTGGGAGATAGATTGCCTCGGGCAAAATAGTATTTTACACATGGTTTCCCCAAAGCCCTGTGCATATCCAGCGCTCTTCTCAAAATGTTTGCATTTCTCCTTCCAAAAAGGAATTTGCATGACATTTCAGACTCACATTCTGTCTAGAAAGCAAATCCTGGCTTTTCATATTTAAATTCAAAGCTTTCTGATGTAAAAATCTGCCAAGGCGATGTATGTTCCAAATTAGGTTCTTACAGCACAGGAGATTTTTTTTTTTTGACCATTAAAATAATTTTTGGGGAAAATTTCTAACATCATGTCATCCTTCTTTCTTGGTTAAGGACAATCATTGGTGTTGACTGAATGCTCTATCTGGTCGTCTACTTAGAGAAAATTGAGCCTGAATTTCATTTTGGTGGCATCGCTCAGAGACACAGGCATGTGCTGTCATTGGCTAGCCACATGATGACACAGGCGCTCTATTTTAAAGGCCATTTATAGCCTATTTGACAGCGGTTGCAAAGAGAAAAACAAAATACAAGAAACAAACAAAAATACCCTTGGGGGGGGGGTTGATTGAAAAGCAATGTAATTAGCAAAGACGGACAAGTTACTGAGTTTGAATGAGAGAGCTAGCGAGATTCATCCAGTGTACCTTTCACAGTGACTTCTTAGCCCTTTGTTATTGATGAATATTAAATTTTATAATGCTGAGGGTTTTGACTGCATCTCTTTACCAGAGGCACTATTTTGAGATTTTGATATGTACATAGTATGTAAGTGTGTATGCATGTGTGTATGTATGTATCTATCTACCTACCTATCTATCTATTTGCATGTTTGGGGGTGGGGGGTGGGAAGGCATATATGCTATAATGTGTGTATAAAGGACAACTTGCGGGAGCTGGTTCTCTCCTTCCACCACGTGGGTCCCTGCCTGGCAGCAAGCACCTTTAGCAGCTCAGCCATCTCGCAGGCCCACTGTGCATAGTCCTGAGAGGAAACTATATACTTAGCAGCTACCTCTTTGAGTGGATGCCAATATTTTAGTGTTAGCTACACATTGTTTTCAGTAACATGCCAACATCCAGTTGGGTTTGGGGTTGGGAGGTCTAGTTAATATGCAGGGCGGACCAAAGCACTTGTTGTTAGTGTGCTTGACATGGCTGACTGGCGGCCGGAACTCACTTTGCTTGAGAAGGTTGGAGTTCATTTTGTTGAGCCTGAAGACTTTGCTTAGCCTGTGGCTCTGAGGCTGACCAATGCCTTAACCAACTGAAACAAACAGTTCTCTGGTCTTTAAGATGGTCAGAGGTGGAGCTTGGCTTAAAAGCAGGTATCAGAGTATATGTCTTCCTTCCAGGATCGTTTGAAGGTGTCATTTCCTTGTTCACTTATGCATGGACAGCACAGCATCTTTCCCTTTAACAGTCGGCAACAGGTTAAACAAATGCTATATATATTTTTCACACTCTATTTGTCTATGACTTGAAAATGTGGCTAGACTCAAGCAGCATTCTATATTTGAGCAGCTGTGAGTGGGACTGGGACCCAGGCTGAAGAAATAATCTCGCTCTCTTGGTGCCATTACCCCTCCCCTGCTCAGGACTTGGCCATATGAGTTGGATGGCCCAAGGCTATGACAACAAAGTGTCCAAAGCAGAGACCAGAGAACCCCACATGCTTTTAGGCCCCTCACACCTCTTCATGCTCTTCCCAACTTGGGGATGGTTATCTGCCAGGGCTGGAGAATAAGAGACGTGGTGGAACAGAGTCCAGTAGTCTGCTGGGAGCCCCAAACTGGAAACTGGCCAGGCACAAGAGTGAGGCCATCTGGCCTCATCCAATTCACTAGGTGACCTTAAAGGTCAGGGATGTTGGCTCTGTGGCTCACCCACAGTCTATCCAAAGAGCCAGCCTTTGCTTCTGCTCATCCCTAGTGTTTATGTATTACCTGCAGTTTCTTCTCTCAGGCCCTTCATGGGTTAGGTGCTTCTCTTCCTCACTTGTAGTCCTCTAAGGAGTTTGAGAAAACTTGTCTTGGGGAGGGTTGGAAGGAGTTGGCATTGGATGAGCTGGGTGGGAGGGGGGCAGGAGGAAGAGACTCAGAAGCCCTTGAATGAGGTGAAGTACAGGTATTAGAACACATTTAGATTGGCATTTTCTTGGCTCTGGGGAGCCCAGATTGTCACCCCATTTGTGTCAGCTCAGCTGCAACAGAGGTCTTTTCAGCTGCCAAGCAGAGTGTCACATGGTAGGTGGCTTTCGCTATCTCTGTGTAAGATGAGCTCTGGCCTAACAGCATCATTGCCGAACTGAACGAGATAGCGAAAGAACTGCATTCAAACTAAGTATAATATACCATTATTCTAGTTATTAGATAGGCATAGTGCCTATCTCAGCACAGAAGTTTGCAGTGACTACCACGATGAGCCTGGCAGGGGCTGTCACTAAAGTGGCGACCCAAGTCACTGATCTACCTTGTCAAACTCAAGAGCACTTAATTATTAATATTTTGTGTATATTGGTGTGGGGTGGGGTGGTATACCATGGTGTAAGCGTGGAGGGTAGAGGACATCTCTGGGGAGTCAGCCCTTTCCTACATTTCCATAGGTTTGGGGAATCAAATTTTAAGCGGTGAGGAACTCAGATTTTGCACGTCTAGTGCCTTAGTGATGAGCCACTGACTGCACCGACCTTAGTCTTAGTTCTTGGCCTTGTTGTATTTTGCATGTCAACCACATCTTCTGCGCTCATTAGCTCTTGTCCTCTGGTGTCACGGTTCAGTGGTTCATCACCATCTCTTTGTGTTCCGAATGGAGATACAGAGTGAACCGCATAGTCATGGCATTGAAACGACACACCTGCATTTCATGGTGTCGTTCCAGGTCCCAAGATCTGATTACTTTTGAAAATTCCCTAAGCCATTAAAGATATGCATGGAAATTTTTTAAAAAATTTCTGTTTTGTGGGCAGAGTCTGCCTCACATCCCTCTGCACAGGTATTGGCTATCCTTCCAATCGGGTTCAGTTAGGAACTGGGGGGAGGGGGGTCTTGTGGGCCAGGTCAGGCTGTTGACCCCATCCCTCTCTGTCCCCTGCAGCTTTGTCCCAGAACAGCTTTCTTAGCTCTTTGTTCTTGAATTCCATTTCCTCCTCAGAAAGTTCCTTTCTTTTCTTCTGTTAGAAAGCCTTTCCCTCCTTTCCTCTCGGGCTCTCTCAGTAATTACAATTCTTTATGTTTAACCCGTGGTCCAAGCATGAGGTCTTGTGTTTGAACCCTCGTGTGGTACTTTTTATTAGCTCTTGCCCGGCTTCCACCAGGAATACCTCTTAATTCTCTTTGAGGTAGATGGAAGGTCTGCCCATCAGGTCCTGCGACTGCAGAAGTATATTGGATAGCTCTGGGTGCCCTGTTGGTGCCCAACAAATAAGTTGTAATACTGATGAGAATAAGCAGACCAGGGGACAGCCATCCATCACCTCCCTCTGTTGTGCAGCATTGAGGCAGAATGACAGAAAGACAGGGGACACGGAGGAGCGGGCAGGGTACCAGGCCCAAGCTGCATGGGCTGGATCTTACAGGGAAGGAAAATGACTCTACCCCATCTTTGATCCTTGCATCTGATTACTGGCAGCACAGAGAACACCTATCGTGGGGGAGGAGAGCTGTGGATGGATGTAGTTCAGTTGGTAGCGCGCTTGTCTAGCGGGCGGGAATCTGGAGTTCCATTCTCCAACCTTCCAACTGGGTGTGGCGATGAGCCTGTAACCTTTATGAAAGGAGAGGCAGGAGGATCAGAGGTTTTAGGGCATCTTCAGTTGCAAACAGAAAGCAAGCATCCACCTCACCTACCCTGTCCTGCACAGAATTCCCACTTAGTTTGTGTGTCTCTTATAGGGCACAGAAAGGGTAGCTAGTGGGGATGCTAGCGTCTCGTCTGGCATAGTGGGCCTCTTTTGGTACTTGAAGGTTAGAAAAGCTCCCTTGACTTGAGCGAGATTTCTCTCTGGGCAGAGCAAGGTGGAAAATGTAGAGCTGCTCAATGACTTATTTTCTCTCTTGGGTCTGAGAACAGGACATGAACCACCCACCCATGACAGGGAAAGCACATTTCCTGCCGCCATTTCCAGCCCCGAATTGTCTCTTGCTGTTTTGAACCCACAGAGCTCAGAAGTGAGTTTCTTATTCCAGGTTTGCAGATTTCTTCCCTTTCTGCTTTTCTCTTGATAGAAACTAGACATTGTCTTAATAAGGTGGCTGATTCCATTCCACGTCTTTAAAACAAAACAAAACAAAACAAAACAAAACAAAACAAACAAACAAAAAAAACAGATTAGGTAGGCCCTGCACTTAAGCATTTAAAAGTGTTCTACCTGCCACTCACACCAGTGTGGAGCTGAAAGACACTCTCAAAGGACTCTGTTTCCACAAATGACTGTGTTCTGTCATAACAGGAAGTGCTGCCCTCCCTCAAGGTAATTCCGAGATGCCATGGTCAGCTTTACATCTCAGGTGCCACAAAAACAAGAGCTTCATTCTCTAAGTACTTGAAAGAAAACCTGTGCTTTCTTCCATAGCTGCCTCCATTGGAGAAGCCAAGATCCTTTTAAAACAGCACCTTCCAGGTTGGAGCGATGGAGGGACATTCACCGGGCGTCTCTGGCAGGACCTAGGAGTGGCACTAATGGGGCTGGGGGGCTGGGAGCAGAGATTCCTGCAGTTGGAAGAAATAACTACTTAAAGCAAATGCTAATGATTGAAAATGTTATCCCTTCTGCGCTTTTAGAAAAAAAAAAATAAAATTAAAGTAATAAAGGCTCACTGCCTGTACCTCATCTCCAGTCACTTGGCTGAAATTCCCAGGAGGGGCTTGGCTCCCCTCTCCTCCCTTTAAAAATGGTGGACCTGGAACCACTTATTGGAGAGGTTTAATAAGAGGCAAATGTGTTTTATATTTTGTATCTTGTTAAGTGAAAAAAGATGGGTTCTCACAAGTAGTCTCTTGGTGCAGATTTGCGTGGTCTGTGCAGGCAAGCGAGGGGATGCTTTGCCAGCTAGCATCTCTGTTCTGATCCCCCATGGCTACTTACAATCTCCCCTTCTATGCCACCGTCCACCCACCCCCACAACACCCCCCCCCCCATCGCAGAGCCGGCAGAGATGAAATGGCTTCGTCTGTAGACTGGATCTGCAGATGCAAGAAACTTGTTTTGTATCTTTTATTAATAATTTACTTCTCATTTGATTGAAAAGGGAAGGGGAGGAGGAGGAGGAAAGGAGGAAGAGGAAGAAGAGGAAGAGGAGGAAGAGGAAGAAGAGGAAGAAGGCAGCTGTGGCAGCAGCATCGATGACCTTCCTAGGCTCACACAGTCTTAAAACACAGGAAAACGGGGATTGCTGTACAGGATGGAACACATCACGATAGCCAGCAACTGAAACAATTTGCAGAGATTTATGCAGAGGTTGTGCATTTATTAGAGGCAAAGCTGGGGAAGGCTTGCACCTGTGACAAAATGACTCCCCCTACCCCCACCAATAACAGATCTACACCATAAGAGCTCACTGGAAGCTGCATGAGGGGAATGATTTTTTAAAAATGTATTTTATCTTAGATATATAATTTTACAATGAGATACGTTCCCTTTCTTGTAATTTTTTTTTTTATGACCTTTGGGTGCCAGATAACGCCGTTCCTGCTGTCTGCTTTCACTATGCAGAGTCAAGGAAGCCCATTATATCTGTCTTTGATCCGGAGATCGGGGCTGCTAAAACTGATGGCCACAATTAAAGACAGTCCTGTTGAAAACCTGACCTCCGTCTGCTCTCAACTGCATGTAAACTTTTCAATATGGATGTAATTTGGTATTAAATTACCCATGCTTTATTGCTTCTTAGTACAGCCTTGTCTGTTGCCTTTTAAAGATAAAGGTAACATAAAAGAAAAATTGTGGTGTGGCTGCATAATTATGTAATTATAAACTTGTTTTCCTACATTCAGAAAATCCTTTGTGTGTGTGTGTGTGTGTGTGTGTGTGTGTGTGTGTGTGTGTCTATTGAAAAGTAATAGGCTGGTAGGATCTGAGACGTTGTGTGCGTGTGTGCATGCACATGTGTTTTTCCTCTTCTGATCTTTTTAACTTAGACATCCACTGTGCAAGATAGGTCATCGTATTTAACTGTTTCCATCTACATTCTCAGATAGTAGTCTTCACTTAGGTGGGAGGGAGGTATTAAAAGCTGGTCTTCTGCTGTGTGTTTAGAATCAGCCTGACCGGGATGGAGTTTGCACCAGGGGTCTAGGGTAAGCCTACTTAGCTATTGTAAAGCTGAGACCCCGTCGGAGCCATCTGGCAGCTCCCAAGTGTCTGGTATGAATTCTTGGGTTATTTCAGCCTCACTGTGCTTGAAATGAAAAGCGATGGCTGCGATTTTTTTTTTTTTTAAACGTGTACTGTTTTCCTTTGTGATGAATCGTAGGTATATGGTAATATAACGTTTTGTAGCGAGGGGCCGGAACAGACTCCTTCTAGCTTCACATTCCTGCGTGTGAAGAGCTATCTTGCAGAAGGATGCACCTCTAGCCCAGTGCTGGTTTTGTTATTTCAGCACGAGGAGGAGCTGAAGTTAGGTAGACTGTGAGACAGCTTTGGCATTTGATAGAGAAAGGCACTTCATGACCACTGACAGAACATCTGTGTGTGTGTGGATGGAGGGTTGAGACCTGAGATCATGGTCCCATTATAAAATGTGTAGGAAGAGCAACAGAGATGGATCAGTGGTTAGAGCACATTGGCACTCTTGTGGAGGGCACGGGTTCTGTTTCCAGCCCCGCATAGAGAGGCTCACAACCATCTGTACCTCCAGCTTCAGGGGACTTGGTGCCCTTTTCTGGATTCTGCAGGCACTATACTCATGTGGTGCACCAGGCAAGACAACCACACACATAAAATAGAAACAAACAAATCTTTTAGAAATGGGGAGAAACACCTGGAGACCCATGGGATTGAAGAATAGTGCTGATGTGTGCAAATGGAGACGTGGGGGGCCCTGAACCCTTTTCTTGTTAAATGTCCTGTGGTAAGAGTTTCTAATGGAAGACACACAAAACCAACAGGATGAAAAGCTGATGTTGGAACAAGCCAAGAGAAGCCCAGTGGAATTTTCTAGAAAGCTGAAGACTTGAGAAAGTAAAGGCTCCACGCTGGGGGCCTGTGGCATGGAAACCATCTCATTTTGCCTGCCCTCCAGAGCTCCTGTCAAGCTGTGTCCGGTCTGTGGTCCCTCCCCGACCCCCCAGCCCCATTCTTACAGCACACTGAGGAACCTAACCCTGACTCATGCTGTAATTCATGTGGTTGCTCTGTAAAAGTTGCATCCCGTGGAAAACATATGCTCGATATAGTTTTGTTGGCTCTTAATGCAAAGAGGCAATTCCAGAATAGCAAGAAGCCATTGGAAATAGATTCTGGTTAAAATTTAAATTGCATCCCCCAGCAGCACTTGCTTTAGGGCCTGAAACCAAACAGAGGGCTTTGCTTCTGGTGAACTTCCGTGGAGCTACTGTCTGAACAGGGCATGGCCCTCTCGCCTCTGCGGTTGCTCATAGCAGTGGTAAACGTGCTTTGGGTATGAGACACTGAAGGGATTGGAGACTGGCTCGTGGAACTAGATCTGAGCTCTCCAAGATGGTGGCCACTGTATCCCAGGCCTACATGTGTAAAGCTACAGGATAATCAGACTTTCAGTTGCGCAGTCGCACGCTGTTAGTCAGTGTTCTGTAAAACCCACCTGCAATGATTCCTCGGCCACTGTTTGAGAAGCTTCGGTTCATCGATGGGCCTTGCTTTCAGCTCATCATTGCTCAGAACATTGTGCTGAGATGGTGTGGTAGGATCAGACTTCTCACGACGGGGGAGGGAGGGAGGGAGGGAGAAGGGAGGAAGTGGCCAGAGTGGCAGATTCTGCTTTAAGGTCACACTCCGAGTGACTTTAGACCTTTTACCAAACTCTACCTCTCAAAAGTTCTGCCATCTCCAAGTTGGCACCATAGGTTGGGACCACCCCTCTAACGCAAGGACTTTGGGGGACAGTCCAGATCCACGTTGTACCCCTACATTTTAGTTCCATCGTCATATGGAGACAGTGGTTACAGTATCAGGCAATGCAGCCATGGGCCTTTCAGTTCTCAGAGATGAGGAGTCTGCATGGTAGGGGCCTAGTTCCCTTCCCCCTCCCCCACATCGTCACGCCTCAGTTTATTCTTCTGTACCGTGGGGATGATAGTGATGCCTACTTCTTAAGGTGGTTGTCTGGATAATAAGCAAGGTATATATGGGGCCCTGTATGGAGCTAGCCTACTACTGCCTATGGAATGTTCTGCGGTGAGAACACTGCTCTGTAAGTACATTGCTCCCCTTTGGAAACTATTGGCCGAATATGGCAACTGGATACTTACCATTGGTTTCAGGGAGGAATAAAATAGAAGTTTTAAGTTTTCTTACTCCCAATTAAGTAAAATAAAAATTGAAGTAGTCCCCCCGTGGAGCTAGGGCCTGGTCTTAGAACACAGAGGCCATTGCTGATGGAACAGCATTTTGATTTTTTGAGACAGCTCAGAAGTTAGCTTGAGATTTGCCTTGTAGCCCAGGCTAGTTTTAAACTAGTGGTCCTTCTACTCAGCCCCTGGAGTGATGGGACCATAGGTTTGTGGTCCTTCTACTCAGCCCTCAGAGTGATGGGACCACAGGTTTGGGCACCCCTGTGCCCAGCCATTAACTTTTCTTTTTATTGAGCCTTTCCACAAGGTTGGGAAGGGGGAATAGTTAGCTACTACAAGTTTGTTCTGCAGTTAAGAGCACTAAAGCACTCTTGATTATATTATTTACCATAGTGTTCATTACAAATAAATAATAGTTCCCATTTATTTAATATTTTATCACCGTGAACCAAATTTGTTTTAAAGCTATGGAAACAGAAAAGTTATGAATGGTACTCAGCAGGCATTTTGAGGTGATTAAGACCATATACTATAGTTGTCTTTTGTTTAACTATCCCTGTTGACTTAAATTCTGTGAGAGTTAAAACGCATAAATTACTTCAAAAGACTAGCGAGAGCATCATTATTTCCTTTTTCACTTTACGTTAGCTCTAATACAAAGACCAAATTTGATATTTTAAAAATGGCGGCTGAGTCAGTTGAGTTACTGCCTAGCGTTAAATAGTTTCATCTGTCAGCGTCCTTGCATATTCTGAGTAGAGCCACAGATCTGACGGAGATAGACCCCTTCACTCTGAAGGAAGGAGAGATTGTCTTTGGTGCCAGAGCGCTAGCTGTCCTGCGTAGCAGGCTAGCCTGCTCCCACTCTCCTCCTTTGCACAGTCTGGGGCAGGGTGTTGCTCTTCGGTTGCTGTGATAAAACGCTGGGACCCAAAGCAATCTGTGGGAGAAAGGGTTCACTTTGGCTTAGGGTTCCAGAAGGCTCAGAGTCCATCAAGGCAAGGAAGCATGGCAGCAAGCAGCAGGCACAGAGGCAGGAGAAGGGAGCAGCGAGCTCAGTCTTCAACTGCAAACAGGAAGCAGAGAGAGGGAACCAGAAGTTGGTTGAGGCTGTGAACTCTCAAGAGTCCAGCCCCAGTGCCGTACCTCCTCCAGCAAGGCTATGCCTCCCGGCCTCCTCAAACAACACTGCTGACTGGGGGACCAAATGTTCCAGTATAGGAACCTACTATGTATGTGGAGGAACATTTCTCATTCAAAGCGCCACATTTGAAATTGGGATTCCTAAATTTCACTTAGTGCTTGGTAAGGACATAAATGACGAGTGTCTTGACGGCGAAGCTGGGGGCTTTGTGCTCCTCTTGCCTCTGAGGAAGCTAGAGGTCAGCATTCTGACCACACTAACTGGCGGGGGCTGGGAAAGCACCTAAACTGAGTTCAGATCTCATTAGCCACATCAAGGAAAAGAAAAGCGAGCTACTGCAGTCTATACTTAGAATCGCAGGGAGGCAGAGAGAGAGAGAGAAAGAGCCCTGAGGCTTTCTGCCAGCCAGTCTAGCTAAGCCCATGATCTCCAGGCTCAGAGAGAGAACTTGCCTCAAAATATAAGGTGGAGACCAACGAGAAAGAGGACCAGTGCTGACCTCTGACCTCCACCTCCACACGCATGCTCACACACGAACACATGCATTGACTGTTTTGATTTAATTCTGGACTTTTCTTCTTCTTCTTCTTCTTCTTCTTCTTCTTCTTCTTCTTCTTCTTCTTCTTCTTCTTCTTCTTCTTCTTCTTCTTCTTCTTTTGAGACAGAGTTTCTTTGTGTAGTCTTGACAATACTGGACTCCCTTTGTAGACCAGGGTGGCCTTGAACTCACAGTGATCTGCCTGCCTCTGCCTCCCAAGTGCTGGGATTAAAGGCGTGTGCCTCGAGGCCCGGCCTTCTGTCTTCTTTTTTAACAGAACATCTGACTAGGCAGTTGTGACAAAGTGACTAAGAATTCCTTACTCCTTTCTACTTCTTGACCTTGGCACCCTGTTTCTTCCTGCAGCCCAAGAACTCTGACCTATCTGAAGCCTCTGTGAGTGAATTCAGATTGTCAGGGAGGTCAGCATGGCTCAGAAGTACTCTGTACAGACTGCCATCACCAGGGTTGTCTTCTAGTCTTTGTGGGGGGGAAAAAAGCTCACCTTTTTTGAAACATATTCTAAAAGTGACCGCGTTTATTTGAAAGAAATGCATATCAATTAAAACTGTGGGGGATGGATGGGAATACAGGACAGTGGTAGGATACTTGTCTACCATATCAAGGTGGTAAATTCAAACACACACACACACACACACACACACACACACACACACACACACACACACGCACACACACCAGGGTGTTCATATGGAAGAGTGGCTATCTGTCTTTGAGGATAACTTGAAAGACCAAAATCCGTGAAGTTTTGAGAACAGTTTAGCTTCTTTACTCCAACACCTTATGGATTATCCTCATCTATATTCACGTGAACATTTTTTGTTGTTGTTGTTTTGTTTTTTTTGAGACAGGGTTTCTCTGTGTAGCCTTAGCTGTCCTGGACTCCCTTTGTAGACCAGGCTGGCCTCGAACTCACAGCGATCCGCCTGCCTCTGCCTCCCTAGTGCTGGGATTACAGGTGTGTGCCACCACCACGCCCTGGCTAACATTTCTTTAAAACAAAACCAAAAAACCTTTTAAACCACCCTTGCCCTTCTCCAGAGGAGTCAACTGTCAAAGATGCCTCTTAGTCATAGCGACCTGGACTCGGAAGAAGAAACCTGAGTCCAAAAGGACTTTGCAGGTCAAGTGTCCTGCAATTGTAAAGCTACCAAACGGAATCACAGATAAATCCAAGTTCAGGTTCAGTTCAGCTCTGAAGGGCCCACAGCTTGCCTTTGTAGACGTGAGACTTGATTCGCTTCCGTGAAAATGCGCCAGGAGCTCGATGCTGGGTAAGGCCAGGTTTTACAATTGTGCTACCGTGTGGGGGCCTTGGCTGTGTTTTTATGAATCCCTAACTCCTCATTGAGATTACTTTATTTAAATGTCATCACCTAGATCTAAAATACGCTTTCAAAATAACCGTGGTGGCCATGGGATACAAAGTATTGGGAGAAGAAAAGGACTCCGTGAAACCAACTTGTGTTTGATATGTAGACACTTTTCAGTGCTCTGGGGCCCCGGTGGTGGGACCGAGTCAGCTTTACAGCTGGGCCTGGCCATCCCAGCTGTGCACGCCATTCAGAGGGGGACTGCCATCACCACTGGCAGGGTTGTGCCTTGGAGGCATTTGGGTCATTGGCGGAGTAGGATCAGAGGAAAGGTATAAAAAGTGAGCTGAAGCAAAAGAGGTCTATAAACTAAAGTCTTATGATGCAAGGTGGGGTGGGGGAGGCTCCTGGCATTCGACAGATGGAAGATCAGAGTCGGTTAATAAGTTTGGGGTGCTGGCGACTGAAACCAGATCACTGTTGCCTGTCAGCTGGAGAGAGGCGTCATCCCAGGTGGACCGCGACCTGGTCAGCTCTGCTCCAGCGTGTGCCCGAGTATTCATTTCTTTCCACTCTTGTTCATTTTTTTTTCAATCCTTTGTCAGGAGACAGTGACGGGTTGGCCTTTCCTCCCCCATGCTGTTCTGGGTAAAGGCAGAGACTGACGGTGCCAGCCTTAATTCCCCAAAGAAAAGGGCATCCAGATTTGTGTGAATTTGCTTTAGTTCTGAAACAAGAAAAGATAAAACAGGGTGCATTCACGTATTCATGAAGCAGGCAGAGAGAGAGAGAGTGTGTGTGTGTGTGTGTGTGTGTGCGCGCGTGTGCGCACGCGTCGGCACATTCTGCACAAATTCATTTATTGTTCCTGTCCTCTTATTTCTGTGGACCCCGGGCTCATTTTTCCTCAATAACATGAAAGCAGTTTCAGCACATGTGAATTTTCAAACTTAAACTAGGTATCCACACTTCAAACATGCCCCTGGTGTGCGTGTTTGTGTGCCACAAGTTGATTAAAAGAACAGTGTGGTTCTATCAGGAACAAAAGCACCCCTGCCCCACCACCACCCTGGCTCAGGAGATTTCTCTATCTGTTAAACTAAGCAGCCTTTTCCAGTTAGGAGAACTGTGCCCTCTATTTTGACATCTCCAGAAAAGATGAGGAATCCTGGGACCAGTATCTGACTTCCCTTTTTGGATTTCTGTCACTGGTCCTCCCTTTCAGCTGGTGAGTGCTCTAGTTTTGATAGCAAGAATGGTATCTTGTGGGGAGACTGTAGGGGGTGGGTGGGTGGGGGAATGGGTCCAAGATGGTGTCCTTCAGATGTTGGTTATGTGCACACGCCAGACAGGGCAGTTCGTTTTTACAGTAGGCGATGCTGGTGTAAGCATCAGACACAGACAAAAACAAACAGCGAATGGTCCAGGTTTGGTCCATAGACAGTTCACAGTTCACACACCTTCATCCCAGGCCAGCATCCCTCTGTGCATGGCTGCAGAGCAGAATCCTGAAGAGAAGAGTCACGGGCTGTGTCCCACACTTAGATCTCTGCTCACAGTGATCCAGGAGCCAGACTTGTGGCAATAGCTAAGTGACTTAAACACATGGAGCCTCCTTTTCCTAGTCTGGGCAAAGGGGCTGGTGACAGAACCTACTCATGAGCTTGCTGTGAATCAGGGAAGTGTTTGGTGTTATGCCTGGGCATGGTGGGTGCTTAGTGGACACTGGCTTTTCATGCCATGCACATGTGGCAGGTAGCTATGGATCTGCAGAACGCTGAGTCAGCAGGTTACAGTTTTGTCTATCTAGGTTCTATGATGTAATGGCATTTGCACTCTGGATGGCCCAGACCCTGAGCCTGTCCACTCTGAGCCAGACATGTTTGCAGGCGTGGACTTCTCTTACTAAATGTCACTTCTGATTTTCTCGTTGAATACTCAATTTCAAGGAAGTGTCTGCACCTTTGGAAGTGGTTATCCCAATCTCTTTTGAAAAATATTGCTTAATCGTGGCCATGAAACCCTGTTTCTCATCAAAAGTTCCATCAAACAACAGAGGCAATGTATGGCAAATTAAGATAAGAATGGCAGAGAACAGGCTGCTGTGCTGTGCTGCCTTCAGTCCTCTGTGAGTCACGGATGGTGGAAAAGATCCAAATGTGGATTTCATAGGAAGTGAAAAGATCTGCCTCTATTCCAGTGGTCATTTCCCCGGTGCTCAGCCTGTTATTAGCCATGGGCTACAGAAAGAAAAGAAAAATCTTAATCACAGATGCAAGTTAAATGGTGTCCCTGACTTATTTAGAAACAGGCTGAATCTGCCCTTGAATAAAGAACAAAAATGTGTCATCGACGTTGTCATCATCATCATCGTCGTCGTCGTGGTCATCAGCATCAGCATCAGCACCACCACCACCAGCACCACCAGCACCAGCACCATCATTACTGATATGGAAGAATTTTTGCCTATCTCCCAGGAATATTTTGGTTTTTACAGCTAGGGTGGGGATCAGGGTGGCAGGACCACAGTTGGGGTTTGCTGAGCAGAGGCAAGGATGCTGCTAGCTGGCATCCATTTTCTCCCTAACAAAGAATGGCCTCCTTCTGCAGAGTTAATCACACTCCTATTAGAGACCTCTGCTCCTGGGGGAGAGAGATTGGAGTCTTCCCATTGTAAGACAGGTTTCTGAGTCAGGAAGCAGCAACTAAATACCATCCATGTCTCTTCTTGAGAGCACCAGGAAGGTTTTTTATTTTAATTTTTTTTGAGAATGTCTCCATGTGCTTGGTTCACAATTCCTCCCACTTCCATGCCCCCCGAAGTTTAGGTCTCTTTTTTCTTTTTTAAATAACCCACGGACTCCAACTTGTGCTGACGATATATTCCTGGGTTGGGGAGAGAGGCATGCAGTGGCATATGGTTGGCCTACGGGAGGCACATTCTTGATAGAAACAGTCTCCCACTCCTTCGGAAGCCAACAGTGGTCCATAGATCCTCAGTTAGTGATGCTCCAAGGAAGTTTCTAACAGAGAATTAATGACTCAATTGGGATTGTAGAGGCAGCTAAGTCCTCACTCTCATGCTCATCGTGGCCACACCCCATGGGGATTCAAAATGAGTTTTTACTTCCTCCTCCTTGTTTCTAATTTTTACTGCAACAGACATCACACAACAGTCATCCTCATCATCTGCCTTCTAAGCATGTGTGGTTATTTTTCTAGGGTTGCTTCATCTTTAGAGCCTGAGTACTGTTTATTTCGGACTATAAGATGCACCTGACCATAAGATGCACCCAGTTTTTAGAGCAGTAAAACAAGAAAAATGGTAAAAAAAAAAAAAAACAGCAATGGGACCCCTACTTTTGGGGGGGGGGGAGAAGAGTGTATCTTATGGTCCAAAAAATACAGCATCTCTTCATCAATGTGGGGCTCATGTGGAAAGCTTTTATTGATCAGCCGTTTATTTTCTTTGTCCATTTCTTTTCTCCAATTGTCTTTTCTTCGTTATGAAGGCATAAGATATCATTATACGTTCAGAGCCCCAGTGCTAAGCTATGTATATGGCAATATTTTCATCTTGTTTAAGGTATGCCTTATCAGGTAGAAGTTTAAGTTTTAACCGAGGCTCAAATCATCATCTTTATTTTACAGTTTTTAATTATGTATATAAATGTGTGCCTGCTTGTTTGGCTGTGTTCTGTGCTCACTCCCTCTGAGGTCAGGGAGGGTGTCAAAACCCTTAGACGTGGTTACAGATGGTTGTGAACTTCCTGATAGGGGTTTTGGGACCAAACTTGGTTCCTTTGGAAGAGCAGCAAGTGCCATCTTGCTAGACCCTCAGGTGGTGGTGGTGGTGGTGCTGCTGCTGCTGCTGCTGTTTCTGCTGCTGCTGTTCTTCTTCTTCTTCTTCTTCTTCTTCTTCTTCTTCTTCTTCTTCTTCTTCTTCTTCTTCTTCTTCTTCTTCTTCTTCTTCTTCTTTTTTTTCTTCTTCTTCTTCTCCTCTTCCTCCTCCTCCTCCTTTTTCTTCAGCTTATAATTTTTTTGGTTTTATCCAAGAAATTGCGAACCTTCAAAACAGGAAACAAAAGCACCTATGGGCAAAAGGGACCACGTTGAACAGAAAAGCTTTTGCAGAACAAATGAGGTCAGCATAGGCAAGGGCAAACCTACTCCAAGGGAGACGCTGCCTGAATCCACTCATAGGTAGGATCTGCAAACATCGATTTATAGATGCCTACAGTGAAGTGATGGTTGCCAGGGGCTGGGCTGGATGGAGGGAAATGAGAGAGCTGTTGGTTGGAGTATTCATTTAGACCAGAGGGGTGAGCCTGAGGCACTTATATATGGCATGGGGGCTGTAGCTAATGAAAATGCATTTTATTCTAAAAAAAATGCTAAGAACCCAGATGAAAAAAAGTGTCAACATCACAAAAATGTGATAGCCATGAACGCATAGGTGACCAGTTAGATTATGGCCCATCCTGTATGTGTTATGTGTAATAAATACACAGAACTTTACATCAACTTACAAAACACAGATGTCTCAGGAATTAAGGGTACATCCTCCAGCATGAGTACTCGAGTTCAAATCCCCAGCATGCATGCAGTAAGATGAGCATTAACTCCAGTGTTGTGGGTTAGAGACAGTGGGATTCTGGGAGCTCATTGGCTGGCCAAGGCAACAGAACAGCACCATTCTAGCTCAGGACAACAAGGTAGAGAAGACCCCTAATGTCCACCTCTGACCTCTGCATGCGCACATAATGGGTGTGCACATCCACACAACATATCACACACACACTATAAATACACA
This sequence comes from Acomys russatus, assembly GCF_903995435.1. Classification (NCBI taxonomy): domain Eukaryota; kingdom Metazoa; phylum Chordata; class Mammalia; order Rodentia; family Muridae; genus Acomys; species Acomys russatus. The sequence goes on from NC_067162.1 coordinate 32,491,167, forward strand.
GAGATTCTCTCCTATTGGAATGCCATAAGCATGTTTTCTCATGGTATATTCGAGTGAAATGACTTCATTTTTTTTTAAAAAAAATTTATTTACATGCATTTTTTTCTTTTTTCTTCCCTTTTTCCCACGCCTCCTCCTCTTCCTTTCTCCTCCTCCTTTGCATTTTCAGGGAAAGCCATGTAGTGTAATTATGTCCCTACCTCATATCCATCCCACCATGGTTCATTGTTAGTGGAGCAGTCTCCATCTCTGTTGGACTGCAGAGCCCTGTGTCACATAACCAGCTGCCAGTTGTCTACAAGACTTCATGAGTCTGTTCTGCACTGACATTAAGCTGTTGTGTTTACTGTAAGGAGGCTTGGTATCTGGCAAGGCTGGGGCTCTTTCCTCCATTATTCTTCCAAGCATGCTTGGATGCTCTTGACTTTTTGCTTGTGCTTGAATATTAGGAGCTGCTAATCATAAATTACTCACCAGTGCTCCTCTCGGGGTTGGGCTGTGGCTCGGTGGGGCAGGCTTTCCCAGCCTTAGGGTCAGTCCCTTCTGTTGAAAAGAAAAATCAGAAAAAGAACTGTTGGGTTTTGGCTGCTTTTACATTTAGTTCACAGGTTATTCCGAGGTCAGTTTCCCTCTTAAAACCAAATCTCGCCACCCCCGAATAGATAGAGTATAAGCCTCTGCATTCAGGTTTTTAAGTTAATTCTAACGTCATCTAATTTTAAAATTGATGGATTGATATTTTTTTGGGTAGGGCAGGCAGCATCTCATTATGTTGCTTCCGTCTGGCCTGGACATCACTGTGCAGCTGAGGACTTCCCTGAACCTGAGTTCCCTGGATCTCTGGTGATAGTTTTGTAGCCCCGTGTCCAGGGTTTATCAACTCCATCCTCTGCCTAGGGGGCTCAATCTGATAGGTTTTTCAGGAGGTGTCATTAGCTGCCACTTGCCTGCTGAGCCTACGAAAGTGTGGTTTCCCTTGGGCATGCTCTATTCTTGTGGTCATGTTCCAGGTACCCTGCAATGGGGCTTCCTTTGTTTCTGGCCAGCATACTACCAAGCACCTCAGGGTTAAGTCCAGTTGCTATGATGGGAGCAGAATGGAGGAGCTAGCACCAAGCAGCTGGTCTGTGGAAAGTCCCCGGGGAGAAGAGTTCTTGAGTAAACTGTTCCTTCCTGAGCCAGTTTCTCTGTGCTGTCAGTGTTCGGTGTACCTGCATTGGGTCAGTCTCCTGCACACTCTGCTTGGGTTCAAAACTGTCTCTCCTTCATTCAATCCTGGGAAAGCCCACCAACTCATTCATTCCTCGGTTTCTTCTTGTGATAAGTAGAGAACTTCACCAAGTTGGCACGAGCCAGAGGTATCATCAGGGAAGTGTGGAGAGTGGTGCTGTGGTCATGAGAGCTTTCTCGCTCTCTGTCTCTTCTGTTATTACTATCACCTTTGACCACACAGAGTCCATATTTTCCTATCTGTGCTTTCTCTTGACATGAGCCACTGGTACATACTCTGCCTAACCTGTGGGAATTCAACACCACCGTCAGCATCTCTCCAGTTCTACGCAGACTATAGTGAAGAAAGGCAATCATGGCCCAGCCTTTGTTTTCCAGACTCACCTGTCTGACACATTCCCTCATGAACTATCTTGCCAGCTCTCAAGAAGATAAAGTCTTGACAGAGGGTTTAAAAACAGAAGCTGGCTAAACCATAGAGTCCTCTATGGGTAGAAAAACTTACTGGGGAAAATATATCCTTTTGTTGTATCCAAAACATCTAGATTGTACATGAACGAGACAGCTTCACACTTGTGCTGTGGGGAAAAGAGACAAGTAAGTTTTGTTTTGAAGGTAAAAGCTTTTTAATTTTAAGTGCTATTTTGGTGTGTGTGTGTGTGTGTGTGTGTGTGTGTGTGTGTGTGTGTGTGTGTGTGTGTGCGCGCGCGCGCGTATGTGTTTGCATGTTGAGGCCCTGGAAAATGTATGGAAAAGGAATATTGGTTCTCATTGCTTTGCTTGTATGTAGGTGTATGTGCCTGCTAGTTTTTGTTGACTTGGTGACTGGGATGGACATGTGCTTGCTGTCTTGATGGTCACATTAGATGGCTCCCTCACTAGCTTGTGCCTTTGTTTGTTGAGGTGGGGTTCACTCTCTGTAAATGTGGACCTTGCTAGTCCTTGCTAGCCAGCCAGCTCACTTCCCAGGAATGCTCAGTTGTCCCTCCTGTGCAGTTTCTGGAGATCTGAAGGCTGTCCTCCCTGGCACACAGGCACTTTTTACTTGCTGAACCGGCTCTTCGGCTTCCTTTAGATTCCCTCTATCCTCCACTTTCGGTGCTATTTGTTGCCAGGGCAATGTTTGATTTTACAACCACACGAGATCTCTCAGTAAATGAGGAAAATGAGGTAAGAACAGGTTAAGCAAATCTCCCAGTTAGTAAGCAGTGCAGGTGGGATTTGAGGCTAGGTAATTCAACATGAGGCCGTATTCCACAAAACGGACTCCACAGGGCGTCTTCATGGATTTGGTACTCCTCTCTCTCTCTCTCTCTCTCTGATACAAGTATCCTAGGTTGCCTCAGTCTCCGCAGTGCTGGGATCACAGAGTGGGCTTCCACACACACTGCTCCTATGCAATGTTGTTGATCCCACCCAGGGCTTCTGGCAGGATAAGGAGGGACTCTACCAACTGACCTACAGCACAGTTCATTTACTGCCTGTGTTTGTGTCTTGGATGAACTTAGGTCAATGCTGGGAATGGCTTTGGGGGTGTGGGAAATGCTGTCACGATGGAAACTGCCACTCTGCTCCTTGGCCTTCTCTGGTGTGTGTGTGTGTGTGTGTGTGTGTGTTAGCCTTCTTTCTTTCCAAAACAACCCATGAAAATGTTTGATTGCTCAACCGTGAATTAAGAAGGATATATCAAGACACAACGAAGAGATGGTACCCAGTCTTGCTTTCTGATGAGCTCTGGAGTCAGGCATCCGCTGGCATGGGAGGTGGCACATTTTGGGAAGGAGCCTGGGAACAGTTCTCTTGGCAGAGTCACCAGCCAGGCTCACTCTTCTTTTCAAAGAGTTCTCACTTCCATCAGCTTAGGGAAGCCTTAATTAATTAATTAATTCTATTTTTATTTTTATCAGAGAAAGCAAAGACTCAGACCTCCATGATTGGCTGATAGGCTATGATATCACTAGTTTCACATGTGTTAAAATACAACTCCTAATTTGCATTGTGCAAACACTTCGGATTTAAAGCTAGTTTATAGTCTTGGTTTCCTGGCTTGTGTTGTATACTCTCAGCACATTCCTGCTAAATAAGATGTCTTAGGCTAACACGAGTTAGGAGTGCTTTGCTGTTTTACAGCTGTATAAATGAAGTTTTAGAAATGTGTTACCATGTTTTTTTTTTCTAAAATAAGCTTCTTAAAAAATACAGATTCTTAGACATGAAACTAAAGAAATATCTCTGGGCTTACATGTAAAAATATACACCACTCTCAGTCTCTGTCTGTCTCTCTGTTCCTCTGTCTTTGTGTCTCTGTCTCTCTCTGTGAGTGTGTGTGTGTGTGTGTGTGTGTGTGTGTGTGTGTGTGTGTGTAATGGGACTAATCACCATTGTACAAGCAAAGGAGGGTTGTTTTTCAATTATAAAGGAAAGGAACTGGTAACACTAGCAATGTGTAAATATTGTTTCCTAGCAAATTGTAATCGCATTACTCTTGAATTACATGTTAGACCATGTTAAAGCTGAAAGGCCAGTTCTGTGTGATGTCATTGCTTGGAGTAGGAGTAGGCAAGGTGACTTGCAGTGACTCGAGTAGGGCTAGCTTTTTTTGGAAACAGGCTTTTCTTTTCTTTTCTTTCTTTCTTTCTTTCTTCCTTCCTTCCTTCCTTCCTTCCTTTCTTTCTTTTTTTTTGGAGACACTATCATTTCTTCCAGTTGAACCCTGAGGCAAAATTCATTAGACACAGACATTTTTTTCAATATCAGGACGCCGCCTGGTATGTTTCTCTGCGTATCCTTAACCTTACAGGAGGCTCCTACGAAGAGTTGAGCTTTGTGGAACAAAGCTTTTCTCTTTATACGCACCAGCCTCATCGCCGTATGGAAACGATAAGAATCAAGTGGCCACGTCAATACTTCGTATATCAGACGCATTTTACTTTATGTTCTTTTGTTCATTTTTTTTATTTTACACTTCCGTGATGAACACACTTGGTTTGTTCAATGTAAGCTGGGGACAGGATGCTGCTGTGGTTCCAGCGTGTCCACTAGTGGGCGCTGCAGTGCTACCAACATTGTGAGCTTGTGGATATATTTTTAATCCTAGCACAGTATTAAACACACACACACACACACACACACACACACACACACACACACACACACACACACACACACACACACAGAGTAAACGGTGAGTTTTCTTCCCTTCAGAGTGACTCTCCTGTCAAGAAAGACACCAAAAATATAGCTGGAAGATGCTACCTACTGAAATGATTTACTAAAATTTTAGAACAGAACGGCAGGGTGGGGATGAGCCCCGTTTCTGCCAACATTCATTTATATTTGCCAATTGTCACATGTATTCTTGTTTGATAGGCATGTACTCTGAAGTCCGCATTATGCAGACTGGGAAGGTACTTAATGGCCCAGTCCAAAATTAACACCACTTATTAGGCGAACGCCCTGCCTTTTCCTATCAAAGAAAACCCGTTCACGTGTTCAGTCTACGTGATTTTGAGTAGGAAGCAGTGTGGTTGGGGCTGAGATGTCTGTTTGATATTTAGAGCCAAATTTGATGCTTTAATAAGGGAATCCTCTGTCTCCCTCATCCATCATCTTGCATCTTCATCCATCCAAACACCACTGTAAAGTTGTCAGAGCCTTTTCCATATTCAGTACTTGTATAAATAATGGCTGCTGTGATTTGGGGGGGGGACAAGAAGGGCGGTGTGCATTTCCTGGCCATGTTATATATCTGATCACTGCCCTGGCGACACCTCGGAGTTTTTGTTTAAGCACGCTGCAGCCTCGTGCATATCATTTAAGCCTTAGAGTCAAAGGCCATTTTGTATGTTGGCCGTTACTGTGGTTAGTGCTTGCCCAAATGAAATCAGTTTTGTAATGGAGGTGGTGATGTGTGTGTGTGTGTGTGTGTGTGTGTGTGTGTGTGTGCATTGTACAAGCATGATTGAACACAGCCTCTGCCCCATCACTACATTAAAAAAAATTTTTTTTTTATCATTGCCCATCCCCTTTCCTTCTCTTCTTTGCTGTCTTAGGGATTATGTGGGTTCAGTGCAATATTCTGAAATTAATCAAAGCAAGCAAAATCCCGTGCCTTATTATCTATGTCAGGGGAGAGAGAGGTTTCCAGGACCCACAGAGCTTTGTGATGCAGTCTGGTTATATAGCTAGAATTTTATACATTATCTTACAAAAAAAAAAAAAAAAAGAGGTTTTGGTTTCCACACAATGAAACCTTTCATGTTAAAGTTGTCCAGGCAATGGATGGCTCCACGTGTGAGTGACAAAGGCTTGGAATTTAACCGATGCATTGTACAGTTTTCCTTATTTAAATGAAGAGCTCATGGGGGTGGAGGGGGAGTGGGGCGTGGTGACAATATCCATTTCTTTCTCTTCTTTTTCTTTTAGCTTAGCGGACCAACTCTAAGTCTCTAGTGCTGTAATGCAGTGTGGGTCGCAGCAGCTTTGAGCACAATGAGCCAAGTGCAGACTTCCAGCATGCTTATCCAGTCTGTCTCATCTTTTGATAATCAGGCTCTCCAAATTATTTGTTTCCACTAAATTAGTGGCCATTGTACAGATTGCAGACACTTAGTGTGATTGAAAGTGATCAAAGGAGATTATCCACTGGGCTGGTTGAGCGAAGGTTCTGATTTGACCCACTGCCTGGAGAGAAAGTATCTAATCTTATAACCCCCCCCCCCTTCACTTCTGCCGTGCTTTGTGACACTGCCAGGAACACATTAGACCTCTTTGTCTTTAGTTCAGAGGGAGATGGAGGTGGGTTTTTGGGTAGAGCCAACACACGAGACAGACGGATGGAGGAGGCCTGGGTGGTAACTCCTTTCCTGGTGTCTTGAACTCTGTGTCTGTCAGGGTAGAAAAGCTCTGTCTGGCTTTCCACCATCATGGAAGAAGAGGAGCCTGCTCCATTATTTATCGAGTGTATTCTTGGTGTCGGAGGCTGTTACAGATCTTCTGTTTCAAATTTAAACATATTTACATGTGTTTGTGTAGCTTGTCCTATGAAAGAGAAACACAGCCTGCCATCTTCTGTGGGTGTGCAGATGAGGAAAAAGAGGTGGGAGTGATGAGGAGATGACTGGCACTGCCCACAAGAACACCTGCAGGATGTAGCACATCCCCCTTGCCTTATCTAGAAAGGTGGGCGGGATATACTGTCTGTAGGAGAGGGCAGTGAGGGAAGGAGGGTGATCAGTGGTAGATTGCCTGAGAAAAGAGCAATGAGAGATGGCTCAGTGGTTAAGAGCATTGTCTTCTCTTCCTAAAGGACCCAGGTTCAATTCCCAGCACCCACATGGCCGCTCACAACCGTCTGTAATTTTAGTTCCAATGGATCTGACACCCTCACACCAATGCAAAGGACACACCTCCTGTCCTCTTCAGGAGATGGCACAGTAAACTGGAAAACAGCACAAGCTTTGGAGCCGGCCAGACCTAGGTATGCACATGCTGCCTCTTCCTTGTAGTGCAGTAACCAGCCTTCCCATGCCTCTGTCCTTGCCTCTATAGCAGGCCTCCAAGTGGCTGGGTGAGTGTAGAACTGCAGGGTTGAATTCAGAAGTCCACACAAAGATGTCCCGAGCCACCTGAGGTTGGTGGCAGGAGGTGAATTTGTTTGGCAGCAAAAAGAAGGCTGGGCAAGCCCTGAGGACCAACTTCCTGTGTCACGTTCTAGAAGAGTCTTAATGGATTGGGTCTAAAGGGCAGCTGCACTGTAGAGGCAACAGACTGTTGACACTGAGCATACCTCACTCCCGCCTGAACCCTCAGTAGGGAAGCCCCCCTGCAGAGCTACTTTCTGCAGAAGCTTTAGCTAAACTAGTATTCATCCTGGTCCCTTCTGTGCTGCTGTATCATTCAGCGAGCCTATGGCATGCCACTGAACACTGAGTGACATTGTTCCTTGGATGAGGCAGCTATGGCCTAAGGAGGGAGGCACCAGGCAAACAACTCTGGCATCTTATGTCTCTCTTGCTTCGCCTTTTGATTTCTGTTTTGTTTTACAGGGGAGAAAACCTCCAGAGATGAAGAAAGAGTAAGGAAATGCCATCCAAGAACTGCTGGTGGCATGTGAGGTTCTTCAAGTGGTGGTAGAAGACAGTGTGGAGGGTCCTTGAAAATTTGAACTGTTTGACTAGATGTCACTGGGCTTATATCCAGAGGAAGTGAAATTGGTAGGTCAAAGTGCCATGTGCCATTCCATGTGCATTCAGCATTGTCTACAGCAGCTGAGGCCCAGAACCCGCCTGCCTGTCTACCATAGGATACTGGGTCGGTACACAGTGGAATATTATATGGCCTTAAAAAGAAGGAAATCATGCAGTCTGGGAAATCACAGTTGAGTCTGGATTGTCTTTAGTCCTGGGAAACCAGTCAGGCACAGAGCACTAGATAACATGTGATCTTATTCCTATGTAAAATCTAGAAGAAGGAGGAGGAGAAGAAGAAGGAAGAAGAGGAGGGGGAGGAAAAGGAGGAGGAGGAAAAAAAAGAAAGGAGTTCTTAGAAATAGAATGGTAGTTGCAGGGCCATTGGGGAGATATTGATCAATGCAAGGTTTCAATTAGATAGGTAGAAAAATAAGTTCAGATTTACTATCCAAAAAGGTAATCATAATTAATAATAAAAGCACTATATTTTGAAACCCGCTAAAAGAGATTTTATGCATTCTTACCCTAACCCTAATTGTATGAGGCAGCACATGTTCACGAGTTCAACTGGGCCATTCTACAATGAATACAAATTTCAAAACAACAGTGAATAGAACCATATTTTGTTCACTAATTAAACAAATGTTCTGGAAGTAGCTCCTTCACTTTGGAGTTGTGGGGTGGTCCTGTGTGAGTTTGCCCAGCTCTGCTCTTCAGCTTGTTAGAGTCCATCAAGTGATCTGTTCCCTCAACATTGTCACTTTTTAAGGTTTGAAGTCAGCTGAGCTAGGATGAGGTGTGGGAGAGGGAAGGCGGTCAAAGGAGTATACAAAGTGGGGCCAGGCTCGGAGGGGACACCGAGGGCCAGGGACCTGTGTGTCAAGGCTGTTCTGGGGCTTTAGCCAAGGTACTTGGAAGGAGACGGCCATGAGTGAGACCAGGATGCTGTGTGGCCATGTGTGTCCATGCTTACGATTTACCAGTCTTTTCTTGTCATCCTTCACATTGGTGGTTCCCGCCCTTCATCAGTCACTAGTGAAAGAAAAATGGTCCATCAGTGTCATCTGCTCGACCTGGTTCCCAAGTCAGTGGGACTAATCTTACACTTTAACACCGTCTTTGGAATAATTGTCAGAGGGCTGGAATGCTCCCCTCTTACCCATAGTTTAGATCTAAGTGAACCACCACCGGGAGGTCAAGGATTCAATCTGGGTTTATTTCCTTTAATCACTGACACTTTTGTCCAGGGTCTAGACAAATCAGGAGGGACTCGGCACCATGAGTGAGGGTGCCACTCGGACCCACCACTAGGTAGAAGTGCCAAGTGGATGCTCTATTGAGTTCTTTGGGTATGTGGTTGGGGTCTTGCTTGACGGTCTCCAGAATATTCGATTGCATGAATACTTACTTCATCATTCTGGTCCCCTCAGAGAGCAGTAATGACACAAAGAAGGAAGGAAGGAAGGAAGGAAGGAAGGAAGGAAGGAAGGAAGGAAGGAAGGAAGGAAAGGGTTGGGAGAGGGAAAGCCCTTCGAGTCAGACATAGCTCCTCTCTGGTTCCTTCTCCTTGCCTTTTGTCTTACAGAGGGAGCTACTGGTCTGTAAGTTGCTGTGCAGATGGCTGGGCTGCTGGGCCGGCTCTCCAGCTGGGCTGACTTAACCCCAGAGTGTTTGTGTTTGCTTTTGACAGCCAAGACAGGGAGGAGGGAAGCTGTTTCCAGCAGGATGAGCCTCCCCTCCTTTGCTCCAACAGCAGCTGCTGGACTGTCTGGGCCCGCCCTCCTGCCATGCACCGAGTGAAGTTTGGATGAGGGACAGATGTATTCTCTAGCAAGGAATCCCAGCTCTTCAGCCAGAGCATGCTCAGTCATTGCCTCCCCAGCATAGTGCTGATGTAAGTGCCTCTTTCTGCAGGAGGCAAGTAGCATTGGGTAGTTTATGCCCATTTTTTAGATGCAATAATAGAGGCATGGGAAGGCAAGCCATGTTCCTAGACTCAAATATATTGTTCCAAAAGACACAGGTCAAATCAATCGTCTAAAGGGGAATCTGGGAGCATGCTTTTTTTTTTTTTTTTTTTTTTTTTTGTGAGTGTGTATGTGTGTTTGGCTCATGGTATTGCTTCTCAATTTTTTTTCCCCACTGTACTTTTTTGAGACAGTCTCTTCCTAAACTCAAAGCTTACCCATTGGGCAGAGATTACTCATTGGGCGAGGCTTACCCATTGGGCGGAGATTACGCGTTGGGCGACACTGGCTGACTGGCATGCCCCAGGGATCATTCTTTCTCTGCTTTGCCGGTACCAGGATTACAGCACTAGCTGAGAATCGAACACAGGTCTTTACATGCCCGTAGGCAGCATTTTACAGACTGGGCCACCTCCCCATCCCTGGGAACGCATATTTCTAACATACTTCATTGGATATTGCAGCTACTGATCTGTAACCCATTCTTAGAGTTTTGTTTTTTAAGCAAAATATCTAAGTACATAGGGAGTGTGCGAAACATATTCTAGATCATGCCTCATGCATAATACCACAGCACACAGGACAAAGCTTGGCGTCTCTTCACAGGACACCTGATTGATGGCAAAACAATTAACGGAGATTTGGGTAGGGAACAGATACTGGTGGTTTAGACACCATGACATAAATAAATCACATGGGATGGGCAGCTTTGCTGTTCAGCAGAATTAGCTAGTTAGATTGTCTCCTAGCTAGTCCTAGAGACTTCCTCAGGCCGTAGAAGCTAGGAAACTTGTATGGAGCATCTAGAGTTCAGTAGTGCTTACCGTGGGAGGTGGGTTCCCAGCTAACTGATTCTCATTTCAGCTCACTAAAGACCTCCTTCCACACATACATTGTGTGGCGTGTGTGTGTGTGTGTGTGTGTGTGTGTGTGTGTATGTGTGTGCGCGCGCGCGCGCCTGCGCACGCATTCACAGGTCCAGTGTACCTGTCTCTAACTAGATTTCTGTTGTCTGTTTCCTGTTGTTATCAGAGGGGAGCTGGCCCCAGCCAGCCTTGGCCACGTGCTGCTGCTCACAGACCTCTCGCCATCCAACAGTGACTCACACATCTGGGTGGAAAGAGCTGTTTGCTCTCAGCTGCAGGAGTTTATGCCTCACTCTCTTCTCCAGATGATGACCCTGAAGTAGGTAATAGTCGTTTAATGGGGAGCAGGTGGGAGAAGAAATGCAGTCATTTTGAACAAAGGGAACAGATGTAAATTGCAGCATGAAGGATTTAGGTTAGACAGTCACATACGAGGAGGATTCTCTTCTTGCCGGTCAGACCGGCAAAAGGCTGGGACTCAGGATCAAAGCAGAGCTGTGGCACATTTGGGGGCGTTTGAAACAAAAGAGCAGGAGGTTTGATTTCATGCCTTTGGCACAGGCTCCTCTCTGTAGGAGGAGACTCCGTTCTGAGGGGCTTGTGGTCATTTCCAGTTCTGTGTCACCAGTGATGAGTTCTGACTGAGCACATCTGATGAAGAACCATCTCAAAGAGACACATGTTCCACAGAGGGAGAGGTGGGCATTGATTCTGGTCAGTCTTGGTGACATTGAAATGTCACTTTTGTCACAGGGAGACATGTGTATTGGTTAATATTAAACTTTCACCTGCATGTCTAGTAATAGAAGTGATCACATACCTGCACATGCACATGTATGTGTGTGCACATGTACGTGTGTGTGCATGGGCATGTGCACATGTGTATGACAGAATTTCTCTCTGGTCTGGCATTCAAAGCGTAGGCTAGGTTGGCTGGCTAGTGAGTTCTGGGGATCTGTCTTTGTCTGCCTCCATATTACTGGGGGTATAAGCAAGCATGCCACCACGCCTGACTTTTTATATAGATGCTGGGGACCAAACTCAAGCCCTTATGCTTGCATGGCAGGCATGTCCCTGACTGCGCCATCTCCTCTGCTGTGCAGAAGGCATCTTTGCCGAAGGTTTTGAACACCTTATGTGTCATCAGCAATAACCAAGAGGTCGAGAGACACCTTGCATATCCTTTCTCCCGGGTTTTAAATCTTCCAGCTTTTTGGTGTCTGCAGTTGGAATGGTGTCTAGAGAGCCAATTGGCACCGCCCCTCCTCACCTGGAGTGATTTGGATAAGGGATGCCCACACAGGGATCTTAAATTGCCACCCCACTGTCCTCTGGGCCCAGTCACAGAGAATGGCCATGAAAAGTCAGGAGAGGAAACTTGACCAGCTTTTCAGAGGATCCTGAAAGTAAACTGCGGTATGTCTTCCAGGTGACTAAAGATAATGCCTTATAAACAGAGTCATAAGATCACATACATGCCCTGCCTACTTGCTTAGTCAGTGTACTTCAGTTTACACAGATCCTGCCTCGATGAATCTGGTGAACAGCACCTGACGGCCTCTGGCTTCCACACACATGCACACCCCCAAAACACCCTCAATAAATGCAGTAAGTCTTATTATAACTATTTCGTAAATGACGTTTATGAAATGACGTTGCGGATCTTAGGGTACGAGATTGTCGGAATGTCAAATTTGCTTTGTGATCACTTGTGTGCCCCAGCCAACTGCTTGGGAACTTCTGCAGAAAACCAGCTGTTTGCCCCAAAAGGCCTCTCCTTGTAGAGATGTGGTGGCATGTGAGGGACTTGAGTCAGGCTGTTGACGACTTTCACTGATAAAGCTAGGATTCTCTCCGAAAATGGGAAATGCCACACTATCTTTACAGGCATGTCCCCATACATGAAAGATCACCTCGTTTTTTGACTAAGCCATGCTTGGAGACATTCCTAGTAGCTCATCACACCCAGAATGTTGTATTGCCATGGATGGTCCTTGACACTACAGAGTGAAAGGAAATGTACTCTGTTGAGATGGCCCCGTGACTGGTTCTCCAACCTGGGTTCTGTTTCCGTTGTAACAAACACGAGAAGGCTCAGCAGCGTCACGGAAGAAACCAGGGCACGTAGGCGCTTGCGATGAGAGACCTCATTGCTGCCTTGTGCCTCTTTGTTCCTTGAGCTACTGGGGGACGCGTAAAGCTTTCCGAACAAGCAAACCCCAGCTCAGAGGAAATGAAATGAGCAGCTGTAGTTGAGGACCGAAAGCTGTAGTTGAGAGTTACCAAACCTGGTCCAAGTGTTCCATGTTTGGTACCGCGCTTAGGTGTAATGGTTTCTGGAAACAAACACTGGGCATGAGGTAAGCGTCCCAGGACCATGCTCCATTTTTAACATGACAACTGTTTGGAACAATTGACTTTTGTAAGGAAGTCTGGGCAGGACTTGGGAGTCATCACTCAGAGTGACACAGGAGGAGGGACTTGGAGGTCACTTTGTTTTACAGAGGAGGGAGGGGCAGGGCAGGTTCCAGGGAGGGATTCAAGTTGAAATGCAGATGTCCAAGAAACAGACTAACAGGACCCAGAAGTAGAAAACTGAAGAAGACGATAGAGCTGAAAGGTGGCACAACAGCATTTCCGATAAACCTTATGGATTCCTTCCCGGGCTGCGCTCGCCACAGCAGGGGCCCAGCAGTCAGCCTGGAGTCTAATGTGTTCCCCAGCTGGCAGGAGATGCCAGATGTGTGCGTGTCTCATTATAGGCAGTGCTGAAGGGAGCCTGTCCACGATCACTATCCTGCGGTGGCAATCAGCTCCAGCTTTTAGGAGGCTTGGGCCTCATGAGGGACATCTTCTAGGCTCATCCCCAGTGGGGCCCTTGTGTCGGGAGCGGTGGTAATTTTGGCCAAACCAAACCAAAAGCGAAGAAAAATGCAGCTTCTATGAGCAGTACTCGCAGACAGTCTGCTCTGGTTTTAGGCTGGACATTAAAATAAATAAATAAATAAATAAAATAAGATGAAACAAAACCTAACACATTGGAATTGGACAAAACAAACAGAAGGAAAAGAGCCCGAGAGAAGGCGCAAGAAACGGAAATCCGCTCGTTTGCACACTCAGGAATCCCATAAAAACACTACACGGGCAGCCATAATATATATGTAGAGAGAGGACCTGGTGCGAACCTGTGCGGACCCAGTGCCTGCTTAGGCTGGAAGGCCTTTTGTCTTGAATGATGCAACTCTTACAGCACATACTGCTCTGGCTTAAAGGAAAATTAAGAAAGTCATCATCCTTAGCGTGGACTCACTAGACACAAACAGCCTAGCTAAAGACCTGCTTGCTCTCTGCGTATTTACGTCCATTTTCCTTTGCTTTTGCTATTTATTATTTATTTTCGGCTGTTGCACAGAGGCACCTAAATACTCGGGACTTCATCATCCTGTTTCTTTGCTCCGCTTGTGTTAATACAGATATTAAGTCTAATAGTATCTACTTAGCATAAACAAGAAGATAAAAATGATTTCTCTGATTGAAATGTTTGTTATTTAGCGTTAAGCATCTTCCGACTCCCTTGCGGGTTCCATTTTAATCCACTCGGCGTTTGGTTGGGGATTGCTAGATTACTTTTAATCCCCTGTCTAATAGCGGAGTGGTGGTGAGACTTATTACACAGGCAGGGCCTGGTTCTTGGATTTAAGAGGGCTCACGTGCACTCTCCATGCATAATGAGCTTGGGTAACCACTGGCTGTGTAGGAAAGGTTGGGGAGACCTCCTTCATCCCAGAGTGCTTCTCCTCAGGCACCCAGAGTGCAGACAACATTTATTGCATTAATCAAAAGAAAATTGATTCCAAGTGTTTCTCTCTTTGGGGGTCAGATTAATGTTCTTAGAATCTGCCCCCCCCCCTTCCCTTGCCATGCTCAAAATGCACTCTGCTATCGTTTCAAAGTGTTCTAGATGTTTTCTTTATTTCTTAGGAGGCCAGCTTGAAGGGGAAAGATAAATACTTTACTACATAATGGGTTCTTTCCAAGTAAAATGAAAAAAGTTGAACAGTCCCCAACCAGAGGAATAAATATTTTCAGACACGGCAGGAAAGCAGGAGAGGCCTCTCTCTCCGCTTCTAGGGAGCCTAATGGTCGCCTCTTTCCCTGCAAAGAGGTGAAAATAAAGTGCCTGTTAGTTTGGACACTGTAGGTTCACTATTAGTAGTTCAGTGTTTTCTGTGTGTCACGTGATGTGAGGCCTGCTGGGTGTTCACAGTGCTGTGAGAGCGGTCGCCACACAGCTTGAGCCTACCTCCTGAAAGTAGCCTGGGACCCAGGAGGCCCCACCTCTCCTGTCTTTCTTTTGGGGGGGGGGACACTAAATAGTTCAATAAACTTCAGATCAAAATTTAAAATTTGCATCCAGGCAGTGTGGCACATGCCTTTCGTCCCAGCAGAGGGGACGTCTCAAGGCAGAGGCAGGTGGGTCTCTGTGAGTCCGAGGCCAGCCTGGTCTGCAGAGCTAGTTCTAAGACAGCCAGGGCTACACTGAAACCCTGTCTTGAATAAACAAATACCAAAACAAAAAAATTTTTAAATTTGCAATACAATTTTTTTTTTTTTTTTGTGATGCGAAAATCTAAAAGAGCCCTCCCCTTTTCTTTCCTCTCCCGACACCGCTGCCTTCCCTCGCCACCATCCTTCTTTCTTCTGGTTCCGATGAGACAGTCATAATACAAAGCCCAGTCTGGCTGGGAACTCACTGTATAGCCCAGACTGACCTCAAACTTGGAGTGATCCTCCTGCCCCTGCCTCCCAGGCGATAAGATTACAGGTGGCATTTATCACCATACCTGGGAGGGTATTCTTTATTTTTTGAAGGGTAGTTTTCTTCAGTCCTCAGTTTTTGAGTTGGCTTTCAAATTCATATTTTATTCATTACATATAGTGCCAGTTATGACAATAAGTAACCCACAGTTAATGTGATTTTTTTGAGGGAAAAGAACAAGAAATAGACATGCTCTTAGAATGCTACTTGTGCAGTGATTTTTAAAAGGTACTTGCCATGGATACTGATATATACATCTCTTAAACATATATATTATACGTTCTCAGTCTCAGCAAATGGACTCTGCTTTTTTTTTTTTTTTTTTAACTAAATTTGGAGTCCTTTTTCAGTTTTTTTTTTTTAAACCTCTCTAAGCAACAGATGTAAGTAAGCTGTTGGATCTGGTACCCACTGAGGTAGCTTTTAGCCCCAGCATCTTACAATCCTGCAGGATGATGCCAGACACAACACTACAAACCGGCAGAGTTTCTTTCCTGGCAGCTCCGCTCTTAACTTTGGAAACATTTTCTTCACATTGAACAAACTGAGACTGGGATGGTGATCTTTGCATTTGTGTTTTTGTAACCATCTGCGAGGACAGGGACATGTCCAGAGCGGTTGCTTCGGCAGAGTCTAGGGGCTGCCGGTGTCACAGTCAACAGCAAGTGATTAAATGGGTGCGTCTATAAGGATGTCTGCTTCTTCAGGAGAAGACTGGCGGGCTTTGCTAGTGTCTGTTGGATGCCTGTTACTCACCATGAGCTCCTTGAGGGTAGGGCTTATGCCCTGAAATTATTGCATTAGGGATCTTAGCCAGTCCACCATCTCTGGGAGACCTCTGGACCACGTATCTACTAGCCCAGAGAGAGGACTATGATATAGTATAAATGGCTATGGGTGAGGTTAATTCTTTTTAATCATGAAACACGCCTTCATGTAAAAGAATGCGAGGCAGTGTATAACCTATATACACAGAATATATGAACGCCCGTGTGTCTGTTTCATATACGTACCTTGCTCACTTCCTTGAAGGTGGCCAGCTAGTATCTCCCATTAGTTATTTCTTTGGTTTTATAGTCACACTGTCATAACAACTGCACCCACAAGCAGTGGCTGACTCTTGGTTTGCATCGTTGTGGCATCTTATGCAAATGGAATTGCCCAGCATGAATTCTTCTGTGTACGTCTTCGTGTTTTAATCTAAGATTCCTGGATGCCACCGCCTGCAGGTCATAGTTCAGTCAACAGAACTGTGCTAGCACCGGTGAGCTGGATCAGTGTGTAAAGTGCTTGCTGTGCCAGGACAGAGACCTGAGTTCAGATCCCTAGAAGTTATAGAAGGGTTGGCAAGACGGCTCCGTGGGTAAAAGTGCTCACTGCCAAGCCTGAATTTGACCTCCAGGATCCACTTGTTGGAAGGAGAGAGCCAAGTCCCCAAAGTTGTTCTCTGACCACAACATATATCCATACAGGCAGACAGAGAGACAGAGAGACAGACAGACAGACAGACAGACAGACAGACAGACACACACTCACTCCTTAATACTGTGGTGCGTGCTTTTGGTATCACATTCAGTAAGTCCGTACTAAATGCAGAATCTTGAGGCGTCTCTCTTTCTTGTAAGGGTTTCACACCCTTAGCCTTTACATGTAGCAATCTGTTCCATTTTGAATTACTTTTGCCTATGGTATAAGTCAGAGTCCAGTTGGGTTATTTTGTATGTAGATATCTAGTATTCTAGCTATATTTATTAAAGACTGATCTTGGGTGACCAAAGCACCTTATCAAACCATTTACCCACATATGTGAGTCTCTTTCTGCCCTTTACTCCACCTCATCTCTCTGTGCACTGCCGTCATGCCGGCAACACACTGCCCCAATGACTGCTGCTTTCTAATAACTTGTCAAACCAGAACATTTGAGACCTCAAGAGCTCACGTTGGGTTTACTAACATTTGAATAAGGTGAAGTCTGCCACTCTATGAACGTGAAATAGCTGCCCATTAGTTTGCATCTTCTTTAATTCCCTTTGATGCCACTAGAAGTGGGTTATTTTCCCAATGCAGAGAAACTAGTAATTTTAGACTACTCATTTTGTAACTTGGAACTTTGCTGAGTTTATTAACTTGTATGTGTGTGTGTGTGTGTGTGTGTGTGCATGTGTGTGACGGGGGTGGGGAGGAAAGAGAGAGAGAGAGAGAGAGAGAGAGAGAGAGAGAGAGAGAGAGAGAGAGAGAGAGAGGAGGGAGAGAGTCTTTTGGCCTTTAGGGTTTAAAAAATGTATGTTGCACCATCCTAAACAAATAATTTTTATCTCATTTTCTATTTAAATGTTTTTTTTCTTACCTCATTGCTTTAGCCAAGATTTCTGGTTCTGTTTTGGAGGGCTTTGTGTGTGTGTGTGTGTGTGTGTGTGTGTGTGTGTGTGTGTGTGTGTGTGTGTGTTTGTGTGTGTATGTTTGTGTGTGTGAGTTGTTTTGTGTTTTGGCACTGGGACTTGAACCTACATCTTCCCATTTGTATCTGCTACTTCTTTTTGTTCCTAGTCTTTATAGTACAGTTTTGGATAGAAGTAGAAAAAATGGGCAATTTTGTCTTATTTATGATGTAGCTCCTTTGTATCCAGAATTTGCTAAGCATTTTTACCCGGGAAAAATGCGCATTCTGTCACATGCTTGTCCACCATCAAGTGAGATGCTAGTCAGGTTGTCATTCTGTGATCTGACCTACTTTTGTAGCTATTTGTCATAGGGACTGGGGCAAATCTGATGGCGCCAACCTTCAGCAATACCCTGGGGGCTGAAACTTTTCAAAAATTTTTTTCTTTCTTAGCTTCTATAATTTTATTTCACAATTATGAATATATGTGACATACTTCTGTCTTCTTCCAGTATCTATTTGTTCTGTTATTTTTTCATATCCTCTTTCTTCTTTATTGATATATTTCTTATAATGAGATGAGCTTTGTTACTGTATTTCTGTAGTTAAATCATACCTTTTCTTAACACCCCCCAAAACCCAAAATTAATCTTTCCAGCAAATCAGTGTTGTCAGACTCCTATAGCAATAGTAAAGGAATTACACAGTGATATTTTTTAGGGGTTTTTAATTCTAGGTTTTTGGTTTGTTTTTGTCTTGTTTTTTGAAGTCAGGGTTTCCCTGTGTAGCCTTGGCTATTCTGGACTCACTTTGTAGACCAGGCTGGCCTTAAACTCATAGCGATCTGCCTGCCTCTGCCTACCTAGAGTGCTGGATTACAGGCGTCCACCACCACTACCTCCACATTTTATTTTCATTTTTAATTATGCATAGACATCTGAGTGTGGGTGCTGGGGATTGAACTCAGGTCCCCTGGAAGAATACCCAATATCCTTACCTGCTGTCCCCTCTTTGCATCTTGATGCTTCCTTTACGCTCTACAACTCCTCTGCTTTACCTTCTTTGGAGTTTTTCGTATGTACTTTTCATTTTATGAAGTCTCTCTTCAACCATAATGAATTGTCTGTCTAACTAACCCTTAAGTATTCTATTTATTTACTTATTGTATTTTATTGAAATAGCCACATTTTAATGTTGAGAGTTTTATTTCTTTTTCTTTCAAATATACTTATAAATTCCTTATATATTCCTATTGCCCTTTTATAATGATGATGATGGTGATGATGATGATGGTGATGATGATGATGGTGATGATGGTGGTGGTGATGGTGGTGGTGGTGGTGGTGGTGGTGATGATGGTGATGATGATGATGATGATGGTGATGATGATGGTGATGATGATGATGATGGCGATGATGATGACGGTGGTGGTGATGGTGGTGGTGGTGGTGGTGATGATGGTGATGATGATGATGATAATGATGTGTGTCCAACTGGCCTCAGGGCACAACTTTGTGGAATCAGTTCTCTCTTTCTACTTTCACATGGTTCTGTGGACAAACTCAGGTCTCCAGGCTTGCACGGCGGGTGCCGTTACCCTCTGAGCCATCTAGCTGCTCCTTGCTGTACCTTTTAGACTCTTTTGTCCATAGCTGTTCTTCCTTCTGTTCTGAAATTCTCAGTGTTTACACCCTTTGCATGGTTTCCCACATTTGTGGCTCCCTGTGGCTTTCACTTCCTGTGTCTTGCCTTCTGTGGAGTTACGATTCTCTTCCTGTGAGTGTCACGTATTGATCTGTAACAGTGGCAGCCCTTCGGACCTTGTTGGTCTAGGTCTACCTCTTCAGTAAGGACGCTCTTCAAACAATTACTTTTTATCTATTTTTTTCTTTTTGGATATTTGTTATTATATTTTTAATGGCGTGTGCACATATGTGTGTGTGTGTCTGTGTGTGTGTGCGCGCATGCTTGCATGCACTCGCGTATGTGTACAATTCATGTGTGTGAGTGCACACACGTAGTTTAAATGGTGGTTTGGGGAGTTGTTTCTCTTCTTCTGCCATGTGGGTCCTGAGATCATTATGCTTGGTGGATAGCTTTTTTACCGATTGAGTCATCTCATTAGCTCGTCTCTCTCTCTCTCTCTCTCTCTCTCTCTCTCTCTCTCTCTCTCTGTGTGTGTGTGTGTGTGTGTGTGTGCATGTGTGCGTGCATGCACTATGCTGTACAAGTGGAGGCAAGAGGACAACCTGTGAGAGTCAGCTCTCTCTTTGCACCATATGAGCTCCAGGTAATCAGGTTGAGCCATCTTGCTAGTTCGGTTTATCTTAATTTTACATATTTAATCTCTGACTTTGTTTGAAATTTATCTTTACACACTGCTGTCTCCTGCTCATAAAAAAATTATCACTGCTTTTCTGGACTGTGCTTATAGCTTTTAATTCATTTTATTTTTCATAGTACATGGACTAGAACCTCTAGACCAGTGCTAAATGATAAATGGGACAGTGCAGGCATTGTCCGAGGCCAGAAGAGGGCACTGGATATCCTGGAACTAAAATTATGAGAAGTTGTAAGCTGCCATGTGGGTGCTGGGAACCCAACTTTGGTCTTCTGTAAGAGCAGCAAGTGTTCTTTTTTTAGCATTATAATTTTTTTATTAATTCATCCAGATTACATCTCAATTGTTATCCCATCCCATGTATCCTCCCATTCCTCCCTCCCTTCTGCTTTCACCCTATTCCTCACCCCTGTGACTGTGACTGAGAGGGACCTCCTTCCCCTGAATATGATCCTAGGGTATCAAGTCTCTTCTTGGTAGTCTGCTATCCTTCCTCTGAGTGTCAACGGGCCTCCCCATCAAGGGGACATGGTCAAATATGGGGCACTAGAGTTTGTGTGAAAGTCAGTTCCCACATTCAACTTAACTGTGGAGAATGTCCTGTCCCTTGGCTAGATCTGGGTAGGGGTTTGATGCTCACTGCATGTATTGTCCTTGGTTGGTGCCATAGTTGAGCAGAACCCCTGGACCCAGATCTACCCATCTTAGTGTTCTTCTTGTAGATTTCTAGGACCCTCTGGATCGTTCTATTTCCCCATCTCCTATATTTCTCTCACCTAGAGTCTCAACAGGGTGTCCTCACCTCTATCCCACTTTTCTGGTAAGTGAAGACTTTCATGAGACATGCCCCTTGGGCTAGTGTCCAGTTATAAGTGGGTTAACTCACTCATTATGATCATTTCTAGTTCAATCCATTTGTCCACAAATTTTGGGAATTCCTTGTTTTTAATAGCTGAGTAGTATTCCATAGTGTAAATGTACCACAATTTCTTTATCCATTCTTCTACTGAGGGACACTTAGGCTGTTTCCATGTTCTGGCTATTATGAATAAGGCCAAGCAGCAAGTGTTTTTAAGCCTTCTTTCCAGTCTCAAGAATTGACTCTTATATAATTCATGTTGCTTTTAAGATTATATGTATATTAAATATAATATATATAATATAACTTGCCATATAAGACTACCCCTCTTCCAACGCATACCTTGTGCAGCAGACTCAGGCTATAACCTCTATATTTTAACTGGAAAAGTTAAAGAAGTTAAAGTTGGGGGTCATCTTATTCACCAGAAAATACGATATACCACATGGCACATATTAACCAGATTATATTGGTCAATGAAAGAAGAGGTGAGAAGTGTTAATGTGATTTTAAATATTTTGTTCGCTTATTCTTCATTCATTCATTCATTCATTCATTCATTTCCAATCAGAGAAAAGCTAAGCTCATAATTCTTGTTTTCCAGCTTCCCTTGCAATCCATGTAAAGCCTTTCTGTGTATATAGTTCTAATTGCAGGAAAATGTGGACACTGGTGAGGTCGGGGTCAGAGGGTAGTAGTGCAGATAATGCTGTTCTTAAATTTTGTTCTCCTCCATCAAGTTCCTTCTTTTTCTCGCTTACCCTAACCAGGAGGAGATAAATTCCAGCCTTTATCAATAAGAATCTTGTCAGCTGTTGGATACTTTGAGGCCAAGATGGTACTCTCTGTGGGAGATACATGTCCCTTGCTGTAGGATATATTTCCCTCCATGAATGACAATATAATAATCTTCATGTTACCAGCTGCCTTCTCTCCACCAGCTTTTGATCAGGCGAGGGAATGTACATACCCACTTACCTAAAAGTACATTCCTTCCTGGAAATTAGGAGCCGGGACTCAGATGAATCCAGAAGTGCGTTCTTTAAATAGGCAGAGGTGGACCATGTAGTGTGAGCAGCTGCCACATCACCATCTCTACCCACTGTGGACGAGAGATACGGTTCCATAGAGCAAATAATTCAATGAGAAGCAGAGGGGGATGCTGGGAGAAGGGACCGTCAGGGTTCTGACAACATTCCTCTTTCTCAGGTTAGTCCCTTCTGAGCCTACCTGCCTTACAAACTTTGAATTCCACGAGACACACCCCCTGCCCCACCCCAGTCTTATAATGACTTCTAAAGACCACATGGGACTGCTACCCTTGGCATCAGATATAGTTGCTGAATTCTAGTCCACATGTTGGTTACATGCCTCTGAGCTTAGCCCCTCTTGGCTTCCTTTTCTGTGCCTGTAAAACCAGTATAGACAGTTGCATTGTGCACAGTTCTTGTGAGGGTTTGTGCTCAGGACAGACTTTCAAAAGTCGTCTTCTAGTCAGACACTGTGTCTGACAGCATGTTGCTGACATTTCTTGTCATATGTCCCCTCGTGCTTTGTGTTACGGCTTCTGTGACATTAGCCTATCTTTTCATTGGATCTCGAACTTCTGACAGGGTGAGTCCTAACACACACACATCTGTATGGTCTATTGTAAAAGCCATTGAGTGTGTGCTCAAAAAAATGTTTAGACAGGTTAAGTACACATTTTTGAGTCTCTTGTCTGAGAACAGTAGAAGTGTCCGAAGTAGAACGTCACTTCTAAAATACACTGGGCAAGCATAAACTCTGGGAGCTTCCATCCATCCCGGAAGAGCTCCCCTTAGGTGACACATCAGTCCTGAAGGTGCTATGTTGCGTTGTTTTTCTAATCAGACCCCACAGCAAAGTCTAGTGTGTATAACAGACAGTTGGCGCCTCTGTAGCTGAACAAGGACTAGATGCTCTGAGCCCCATGTCCCGTTCTCAGAGAAGACTCGCTGGCCACCCCGCAGTCTCACTCGTTGGGAATGAGCATCCCTGCCTAACTCATGGTGTCTGGCTTTCAGTGAGACTGAGAGAAATGGCCCGGAAGCCCAATAAGCAGTGTCCCCGAAGTGTGGCATGTTTATAATAAGATTAGGTGAGTAGGGGAAGGCTGTGAAGGTTTTCCCTCACTCTCAGCTGTTTCCATCTTGTGACACGAGGGCCATCCTGAGATGTGATGGCAGATCTCTTACTTCTTTGACTAAAAGCTCAAATCAGCCCTTTCCTCAATATCTTCCCATATTTAATATCTTTATATTAAAAATATGTCTTAATCTTTCTTTTTTTTCCAGTGGCCCAAAAAATACTTAAAAGTTTATTTATATCTCTAAAATGTTATAATTTAGTGCTTAAAATAATATTACTTAAAAATAAAAAACCTACAATATATTGCAAATTTGTTTATGTAGTTAAAATAAGCAAAACTCATACAGTAACACAGTAAGATTTTAGTTTGCTTTCTAGTACGTACATTTTATTGTGCCATTTTTCCTTCTATGTGTTTTACACATTTTTTCTTTTATTGAAAGTAAATTTTTTTCCCACATAGTAATATCCTTATTACAGTTCCCCTTCCCTCTACCCCTCCCAGTTGCTCCTCACTTTCCCTCTTGTCTGGATCCACCCCCTTTCTGTCTCTTATTAGAAAACAAAGGGGCTTCCAAGGGATAATAATAAGATAAAATAATAAAAAAGATAAAGCAAAAACTAACACATCAAAATTGGAAAATGTAAATGAAAAGAAAAAAAAAAGAGCCCAGGAAAAGGCACAAGAAACAGAGACCGACTTGTTCACACACTCTGGAGTCCTGTAGCAACATTAAATTAGAAGCCATACTACATATGCAAAGCTCATGTAGGTTAAACGAAAAGAAAAAGTATATAAAAATAATAAGATTTTTTTAAAAAGGGAAAGCCCTGATATGACATTGTGAGGTAAGGAACCTCCAAAGATGGCCCTGAGTTTGTTTTCTGTTGGCTGTTCAGAGCTGGGCCTGCTGCCCGCTGTTTAGAGTAGTTGGTTTTCCCAGTGAGACTTCCTTGGGAGAAACTAAGTTTTCATTTGTAAGAGGTTGCCCATTGGAGATTGCTTCTGGGTTAGGGATGGGCGTGTGTGTCCATTTCTTCTCTCAGTTCTAGGGCCCCATTCAGTGCAGATCTGTGCAGTGCCTGTGCATGCTGCCACAGTCTCTGTGAGTTCGTATGTGAGTTGGCCATGTTGATTTAGAGGGTCTTATTTCTTGGTCTCATCCATTTCCCTGTGGTTCTTTTGTTTTGTTCTTTTGAGACAGGGTTTCTCTGTGCAGCCTTGGCTGTCCTGGACTCACATTGTATACCAGGCTGGCCTCGAACTCACAGCGATCTGCCTGCCTCTGCCTTCCTGAATGCTGAGATTAAAGGCGTGCGCCATCACTGCCTGGCTCCCTGTAGTTCTTAAACTCTTTCTGAATAATTTTCAGCAGGATTCCATATACCCTGAGGGGGAGCAGAGGGTGTTGATGGAGGCATCACAGTTAGGGCTGAGTGTCCAAGGCCTCTCACTCTCTGCACAATGTCTGGCTGTGGGTGGGTTACTGTATTTGCTCCTGTCTGTGACAGGAGGAAACAGCTCTGATGATGGCTGAGCAAGGTTACTATATCAAGTATAGCAGAATGTCATTAGGAGTCATTTTGTTGTTACATTACCCATTACCCCCCCTCCCATCCCGAACAATAGTATTTGGTTTTACCCCAGGTCCCTCTCATTCTTAGTCACCCAAGCAGTGTCAGTTATGGGTTCCATTTTGTCGAATGGTTGGTTACTCCCATAAGCTTGGTGCCACTGTTGTACCAGTATACCTTGCAGGCAGGGCATATTGTAGATCAAAGGGTTCGTGGCTGGCTTACTGTTTATGATTCTCTTTTGAGAACGTGCAGAGTACCTCCCTGTGCCTAAGACACTAGAACATAGGGGTGAAGGCTCTATGTAGATACGCCAGCTTGACTTCTCCATCTTCACTGAGTTGTGTTAGTGTTGTCTTCAGCAATAGTGCCCTGACATCAGTTTGTAGAGAGCAACCAATATAGTCTTGGCAATAGCCTGGGTTGTTTGGACAATCTCAGAACTGGAAGTTTCATTTGGTGACAAGAGATGCCCAGTTGGGGTTTCTCCCCCTCCCCCCACCTCATTATTTGGTGATTTCACTTAGAGCTCCTTTATATATGAATATATTTTAGGAAGCTTCTCTGTATTAGGTTTCCATACTCCTCAAACACCCTTAATTTTAGCTATCTTTCTCTCTCTTCTCTTGATGTCTCGTTCTCCTCTTCCTTCTCCATCCCCACTTGATATTCCCATTACAGGCCCCCATCAAGTCAAAGCTATTTTTTTATGGTCCACCCCCACTCCGGCCCCTTACTCAGTACCTAACCTCGGTGGTCATAAGGATTGCAGCGTGGTTATTATTGACTTAACAGCTAACATCCACATGTAAGCAATATACACTATATTTGTCTTTCTGGGTCTGGGTTGCCTCATTCAGGATGATTTTCTCCAGTTCCATCCATTTGCCTGAGAATTGCATGCTTTCTGCCTTTTAATGGCTGGCACTCCATTGTGTGAATGTACCACACTTTCTTTATCCATTCTTTTGTTGAGGGACATCTAAGTTGTTTTCATTTTTGGCTATTATGAACAGAGCAGCAATGAACATGGCTGGGCAAGGTCTCTCTGATGGGATGAAGCATCCTTTGGGTATATGTCCAAGGGTGGCACAGCTGGATGTTGAGTTGGATAGATTCTCATCTTCCTGAAAAGCAGCCACACTGATTTCCATAATGGCTGTCCAAATTTGCACTCCCACTAGCAATGGATGAGTGTTTCTCCTTCCTCCACATCCTTGCCAACATGAGCTGTTAGTTGTTTTGATGATCTAGCCATTCTGATAGGTATAAGATGAGATCTCAGAGTAGATTTGATCTTCATTTCCCTGATGACTAAGGATGTTGAACATTTCCTTACGTCCTTGAGTTTCCTTTTTTGAGAATTCTCTGTTTAGGTCTGTGCCCCATGTTTAATTGGATTGTCTTCTTGATATCTAGTGTTTTTAGTTCTTTATGTATTTTGGATATTAGCCCTCTATGAGATGAATTGTTGGTAAAAATCTTTTCCTATCCTATAGGCTGATGCTTTGCTTGAATGACAGTGTCTTGAGGCATGCAGAAGCTTTTCCACTGGAAAGCTGCAGCAGGTGGTCTGCTACAGCAGGTGGTCTGCTACAGCAGGTGGTCTGCTACAGAGCTGGGGAATTGGATTTGTAGGAATGGAGGGAAAGGTGAAGATATGCTTGCTTTGCGAGAGTGAGGTTATGAAACTTTCATTTGTGGAAAACCCAGGGCATTTAACATTCTCTCTCTCTCTCTCTCTCTCTCTCTCTCTCTCTCTCTCTCTCTCTCTCTCCCATTTATCTACTTACCTGTTATCTATCTTTTATTTATCTTTCTACCTACCCATTATCTATCTATCTATCTATCTATCTATCTATCTATCTATCTATCCTCTACTTATCTTCCTACCTACCCATAATCAATCAATCAAGCAATCTATCATCTATCTATTTATCTCTCTAAAATCTATCTATTTTCTATCAATCTACCTACCTACCTATCATCTACCTATCATCTATCTATCTATCTATCTATCTATCTATCTATCTATCTATTTCATATGTAACAGTCTTGGGAAGATTCTGAAAAGTACAGACAAGAAGGGAGATAGAGATAGATAGATAGATAGATAGATAGATAGATAGATAGATAGATACCCTGGATTCACAGATGGAAACGCCAATTGGTTTCTTCTATTTTCTTTTTACTTCCTACATCTCAGAGATAAAAATGTGGAAAATAGTGACCTTGCAGTGTCAATGGGCACAGATGAAAAGGAGGAGAGAGAAAAAGAAAAGACTGCCTCATTTAACCAAAGGACAAGAAAGAATTTTCACAAGGTGGGTCAGTTTTCTAGAACAGCTACAGCAGAGCACTGGAGACCAGGTGGCCTGTCCAAATCTGTTGTCTTGGCACTTGGGGCCTTGAAGTCCAAAATCAACCATCAGTGATCTGGTTTCTCCTGAGGTTTGTGAGATAATGGCCCACCTCAGGTCTCTCTCCTTGAGTTGTTGAGCACTTCCTTCCAGTGTCACCACTCTGTCTTCCTTCTCTGTGGTGTCCCCATCCTGTACCTTTGTAAATAAGGGCACCTGTCCTTTTGAGTTATGGTTCTCCGTGATGGTCTCATTTCTACACATTAGCTCTGATTGGATTCTATATTCAAATGAGGTGACTGTCTGAGGCCCTGAGGATTTGGCTTCTTGAAGTTTGAAATAACTTCTGTTCAAACCATAGCAGGTAATGACTACTCTAGTCAAGTACCATAGATGCCAGGCTTCCCCTTACTCCCACTGGCAAAGGCCATGTAGGGGCTCGAACTTGTGCCCTGTGTGGATATGAAGAGGTAGACCTCTTCTCATCACAGAAAACCACACACAGAGCTTCGACTCCCACTTCACCCTAGGCCTCATTAGGATAGTGTCAGAGGATGCACAACAGAGCAGAATTCTTGACAGTACCCAACAGTAGCAGGGTAGCAGTAGAGGCCACTCAGAGGCAGCGACGTCTCTGTTCCAAGCAAAATGGTATTGGAGACAGATGGAAAGTCTTAATTCATATGCTCAGCAGCAACAAAACTATCAGGTTTGTCATGGTGACCTGTGCGTGCTTTCAGTGTCAGCGCTGCCAGTGCTCAAGTGAGGCCAGTCTGAGGTGCTGGGGTGAGTTCTTGAGTTTGAGCTGCCATGGTGAGGCCTTCTGAAATGCAGAAAAAGAAGGAAGGAAACAGAAGAAGAAATGAAGGAAAGGAGGGCAGAAAGGAAGGGATGAAGGAAGGAGGAAATCAAGAGATAAAACAGAATATTTGTATTTTTTCTTCACGCGGTGGCAATATCAAGATGTCAACTCTTTTCCTCTGCTGGTGTGATATCAAAATGGCTTGTTAATGTAGATGATTTAAACAAAGTCTAAAGTCTGGCACTGTGCAAAATATCTAGGTAGTGATAAAAGTTATTCACAGTAAAAACCATAAACCTCTCACATTAAATGAGAGAAGAAAATGACATGACTGAAGTGACTCAGAAGGTTGAGATGTCTGTTAAGGATCCTAAAGCAGAATCCTGAAAATGCTTCAATTAACAAGTACCAGCATGCTTCAAATAAAGTCAAATGTGGATTGGTGAACGGTTCAGTGAAGAAGCAGGAAGTATCAATGTAGAAAAAGCAAACCAAATAAAACCCTTTGAACTAAAAACTAAGGTAAAGGGAATAAAAACTCAATGGATGGGCCCAGCAATTGAATGCAAAGGGAAGACAAAGGAGTTGGTATATTTTGAAAAAGAAGTAATAGAAATCATTCAATCAGAAAAACAGAGACTGGATACTTGGAGAAAAGCTTCAAAGACATTTGAGAGAATGGAAGATGGTTTAACATTCAAGACACCAAGGTTCTAGAAGGAAAGGAGAATAAAGATGGGACTGAAGAAATATTCAGACTCCTGGCTTGGGCAGAAGACAGGAATCACGGACATGTACAACTAAGATGAGCACGGACAAGACAAAAACAAATACATCAACTTTGGAACTTACAAAACATATAAAAACTTAAGGAAAAATTAAGACATAGAGAACAGATAGAGAGGAATGAGATATTGTCTATAAGAGAGAAGAATTTTTGTCAGAAACCACGGAGCCAGGAATGAAATGGCATGGAATTGTTTAGGCCCTGAAAGAGAATAGGAGCCAACACACATTCTCTCTCTATTGAAAATATCCTCACAGAATGAAGAGGAGAGCTGTGACACCTTCAGAACAAGGAAGACGGAGGGAATGCCTTGCCTCACCTAGAGGAATCTTCTGAATAGAGATGAAGTTAAAGAAAAAGAAAGAACATTGGAATAGTGCAAAGGAAGATGAAGTTACAGAAAAATAGGTGTCAGTTTTATTTAGCATTTGAAATTTCAAAATTATGTTGGATTGTTAAAATGGAAAGCTGAACCAATGCACAGATTCTCAATCAGTATAGGAATTTGTTCTCTCTCTCTCTCTCTCTCTCTCTCTCTCTCTCTCTCTCTCTCTCTCTCTCTCGCTCCCACTCTCTCTCTCGCTCCCACTCTCTCCCCTCAAACAACAGGCTAAAAGGATGCCAAATAATATAAGTGTTTCTAAAGTTTACTTGAGCTTATAGAATGACAATATCAATGGATTGTGATAAACTATGCTGTGCATAGACTAAGACCTCTAGCTTGCTATGAAAAAAAAAAACTATATAAAAAGATACACTTCAAAAGGAAAATAGTGGCAAAACCTATGGGGAAAAACTCTGAAATTTGTTCATGTAACTTACAGGTAAAATAAAACATCAAGACAAACAGAAAAATGACTCAGAGAAGAAAATCGTAAAAAGAAAATATAAGACCAAGTCTGAACATGTCAACAATTATATTAAATATAAATAGTTTAAACATACAGGTAAAAGACAGAGATTGTCAGAGCTGAATTTGAAAATCTGCTTAACCTGACTATATGTAGTCTAGAAGAAACCTACTGTAATATGATACAGGCAAATTCAAAGTAGCGGGATAAGAAAAGATACACACCACCAATACAAATCAAATGGCTGAATTAATATGAGATACAGCTGATGCTTGAGAAAGAGAGAGAGAGAGAGAGAAGGACTACAAAATGATAAAAGAAAGACACAATATTTCCCAGTGTGTATGTAGTAAACAACCCAGCTGCTGAGTGATGAGACAGAAAGGAGAAATAGATATATACGCTAACAGGTCTAATTGGAGAAATCAATACCTTTCCTGGGACGTGCAGAAGACAGCAGGAGTACAGAAGACACAGCAAACACCATTAACCAATAGGCTTTGATGACCATTATGGAGTACTACCCATGGAATAGGTGCCATGACGGGCCATGTCCTGGGCTACAGTACAAACCTCAACAAGTGCAAACGAGTTAAATCAGAGAACATTGTTTGCTCACTGTGAAATCAAAGGAGAAGTCAGTAGCTGGGCAGGAAGTTCATGTAATAGGTGGAAACTTAGCCACGCCACTTGAATTTATCTATATTAATAACTACATGAAATGGGTGGGGCGAGAACTATAACCACCACAGCAGAGCATATGGCTAAGGCAATTCTGAGAGGCAAAGTTATAGCACTAAGTGCTTTTCTTGTTATAAAAAGATGGGGTCTTGATGGCTTGAGTTCCCACTTCAATGAACTGGGAAAAGAAGTCTAAGATAAACCCAAAAGCAAAAAGGAAGTAATAAAGATTTGAGAAAAAAAAAATCAATGCAACAAAAAGCAGTAAAGTAGAGAAAATCAATGCAACAAAAAACTGCTTCATTGAGAAAAATCAATAAAATCAACAAAGTTCCAACATGACGGATGAAGGAAGAATGAGAGAATACACAAATTAGTGACAGCTGAGGAGAAGTAGGGTTACCACTGTGTCCCACAGAAATCAAAATGATAAGAAGAAAATGGTAGAAACAACTTTATATGCACAAAATTGGCAACAAACTGCTAAATCTCATCATAAACAGGTAATCTGGATAGTTCTCTAACTCTTAAGGAAATTGAATTTATGATTATTTTTCTGAAATGAAAAAAAAATCCAGGCTCTGATCGTTTCACTTTATAATTCTGTGAAAATGTATGAAGAATTAACTCTAGTTCTTCATAAAAGCTTAAAAGGTAGAGAAGAAAAGCAACACTATGAGCTAATGGTGCCCTGGTAACCAAGCCAAAGACAGTACTCCCTGAAGAAAGAGGGAGGAAAAATTACAGCTCAATATCACTCATGACCAAAGATAAGATCTTAAGATACTGAGCAAGTGCAGCAGCAGACAAGCAGAATCATACACATCATTCTAAGAACACAGGATGAATATTAAAGTAAGTCTGATCTACAGCTTAATAGATTAGAGAAGAAAAACACGTTGATTAATCCATGTGTTAGGCGCATTAGCAAATTCAATATCTATTTGTGATTAAAAAAAATAAGTCTGATACAACTATGAAGAAAGAGGAATATCTCTTGGTAGTAGCCACGGAGATTGACAGCTATTTCATGTGGAAAGAGTAAATGCTTTTCCCATGATTGGGAGCAAGGCAAGGATGCCTGTGCATCCCCCCTTACAGATGATGCGTACCTTTACAGATGAGATAGTTATATAAATTACCTAGATGTAGTGAATGAATTCTTCATGGTGTTGAGACACAAGCAAATACATCAATTGGAGTTCTATGCAGTAGCAGCCTACATAGGCAAATATAATGCTAACAAACAGTGCCATTAAAAGAATTAAAAGAGGGGCTGAACTGGTGTCTCAGAGGTTAAGAGCACTGGTTGCTCTTCAAAGGTCTTGAGTTCAATTCCCAGCTTCCACATGGTGGTTCACAACCATCTATACTGGAATCTGATATCATCTTCTGACATGCAGGTATACATGCAAATAGAGCACTAAAATACATTAATGAATAAATATATCTTTAAAAAGAGAATGAAAAGAGAAATTATAGACAGGAAAAATATTTGCAAAAACATATGCTCAATAAAGGTCTGATACCCAAATGCCTAAAGAATGTTTAGAACTCCCAATAACAGCAAAATGACCCATTAAAAATGAACATTAAAAATTACTTCACCAAGCTAGGCATGGTGGCACACACCTCTAATCTCAGTGTCCAGGGAGGCAGAGGCAGGCACATCTGTGATTTCGAGGCCAGCCTGGTCTACAAAGTGAGTCCAGGACAGCCCAGGCTGCACACAGAAATCTTGTCTCAAAAAACCAAAACCAAAACCAACCAACCAACCAACCAACCAACCAACCAACCAACCAACCAACCAACCAACAAAACATTACTTCACCAAAGCTTAGGCTCAGAAATGCTCAGTATTGTTTGGGAAGGTTGCTTAGTAATTGCCAGGTAAGACAGCAGTGAGCTTCCTCCGTACATCTATGGCTACAATCTTAAATGGATAATTCTAAACATGGACACAAGAGTACAGAACACCAGGCCCTCCTTCCCATTTCCTTCTGAAGGGAATGCAGATGGGTGCGGGTGGCCTGAAGAAAGATTGCTGGATTTTTATCCTCCCCTCCAAACTAAACATAGCCTTGTCACACCATCCAGCAATTTCACATACAGCATAATATTTACCCAAGTGAGTTGAAAATCTACATTTATACAAAAACTCACACATGTATGATTATAGCCGGTGTTCTCTTGATGATCTAAACTCGCATGTAGCCTCGATTAGAAAGTGAATGGTTAAATAAACAGTGGTGTTCTGTGTAATGAACCATCACCAATGACAATTTTTTTAAAAAATGGAGCCTTCAGGCTATAATTTATTTTTATTTTACGTGCATTTGTGTTTTGTCTGCCTGTATGTCTGTGTGAGGATGTCTGAGCTTAGAGTTACAGACGGTTGTGAACTGTGCTGGGAACCGAACTCAGTGTTCTTACCTGCTGAGTCATCTCTCCAACCCTGAGGCTTCAAGCCATAAGAAGCTGAAAGAAACTTCAAAAGTGCATTGCTAACTGAAAAAAAAAATTGTTCTGAAGAGATGAATAACAATTCAACAATGTGGCATTCTGGGAAATGTAAAACTACAAGGCTACAGAATGTAAGCAGTTGCTAGGGTTGGAGGAGTGAGGAAGGAAGGGAGGGATGAATGGCTGGAACATGTAGGACTTTAGGGTACATAAATTACTGTAATGGTAGATATACTGGTTGAAAACCAACCCGCTGAAGGTACATCACAAAGAGTGTATGCTAGCGTAGACTGTGGGCTTTGGTTAACATGTTAGGATTGGCTCGTTCACAGTAACAATGTAGTACAACACTAGCATTAACTTACAAAGTGCTAACATAACAGGACTAATGAACAGCATAGGAGTCTGGTAAGGGAGTATATGAGAACTCTATAGGTCTACTCATTCCTTCCTCCCCCCACTGCAAACTTAGCTTCTCAAAAAGGACATTTTGGTAGGACTGAGGGTGAAGTACAGTAGAGTACTTGCCTTGCATGCATAAAACTCTGATAAAAAAATGCCTGCTATTACAACCAATCAACAGACCAAACAAACAAACCACCCATAAGACAACAACAAAAACTATCGGTTAGTAATTTATAAAAAGAATTTCAGATAGACATCTAATAGAAAATGTGCTGAAAGCTCTAAAACATTGGTGAAGGAAAAACTAAAAATCTAAATAAATGGAGAGATATACCATGTTCATGGATTCAAAGACTTGACCTTGTAAAGTCATCAGGCATCCTGGGGTTGATACTAATATATGTTTAGTGCAGTTGCTCTAAAACCTCAGATATATTTTTCTTGATAAAGATGAACATTCGTAAATGCACTTAGAAAGGTAAGAGAGCTAGACGAGCAGGGCTTACTGGGAAGAATCAGTACAATCAATTTCATCACAGGTGGGATGATGACATCAGAGCACTGTCCGCACTTATCGGGTCAATGTCAAGTTCTGGATCTGCTCTTCTGCATTAATTATACAAGACGGAAGAAACTTTGTAAAGCATGCCCAGGACCTCTCTATTCTACCTTGAGGCTTCCCGTTGAATGTATAAATAGTTCGTTAGTGGCTCAGTCTTTTGAGGTGATGGATATATTTTTGGCAGTAGTGATGTTTTTATAGGCATGTATACCTACTGTCCCCTCCAATTGTATTGCCATTGTGCCAGTCATCTGTGAGTTATTTCTAAACTACTGTTCTTACCCTCTGTGTTGTCTTATTATGTATGCCATGAACCCCTGGACATTGAAGTGACTTGCCTCAAATTTCTGTTCACTGCCTTCTAGTTATAATAATTTGTGCCCTTCCTCGGAGACCAGAAGAGACTGAAGGGAGAACCAGACTGTTTCACTTTCATTCACCATTGTCATTTCTCCGGTAGCCATACACATCTGTGGGAAAAAGTGTGTGTGTGTGTGTGTGTGTGTGTGTGTGTGTGTGTGTGTGCGCGCGCGCGCAAGTGCATGTATTAGGATGTATGTATGCAGGTGCACATGTGCCTGTGTGCACATGTGTTTGGAAGCCAGAGGTCAGTCTTCAGTGTCTTGCCTTAGGAGCCATCCATCTTGTTTTTTTTTTTTTTGAGACCTGGAACTCACTGACTAGGCTAGCTGGCCAGCGAGCCCACTGGGATCTTTTATTTCTAGCTCCCGTGCTGTTACAAGTGAACAACACCATGCTGACATTATAGTTGGGTCCTGGGAATTAAACTCAGGTCTTCGTGCTTGCATGATGAACAATTTATGGACTGAGCAATCTTCACAGTTCTGTTTCTTCAGAACAAGAACACGCTATCTGGAGCCTCTTCCTTGGTCCCAATTCTGGCATTCACCAGTCCCAACTTAGTCCTAACTACTTCCTCACCATCTCAGTATCACATCTTCAGCTCTGGACTCGCCTGCAAGCACCTCCAGCCTCATGGGTGACAGTTGCTTTCTGTGCTTAGTTATGAAACTTTAAGTTACTCTGGTGCCGTTTTAGTTTCTCTGCCCTTTCAGTAAAACAAAACAAAACAAAACAAGCAAATGAAAAACCAAAGCGTCCCCCCCCCAAAAAAAAAACCCAATTGTCTATGTTAAATTCTTCTGTGTGAAGTTACCAGAGTGGTATTGCTCTTTTGTTTTACTTTGATTCATCCATCTATACTGGGCGCCACAGAGAAGGCAGCTCTTGTGATGTCTGGAGAAAGTATGCTTGACCCAGTGTTAGCTCTCTCCCAGTGGACCCAAAGAGCATCGACTACTACAATACTCACCCATGTGGCTTCAAGCCAGAGCAAAATGGGACAGATGATTGATGGCAAAGACAGCACACCAAGCTCTCCCTTCCAGTGTTTGAAGATGTTTTGGGAGTGGGTGGGGGACTGGGAAGCTTTGGAAAGGAGGCACAGGATGCTGTTAGTCTGTGGAGTAAGAACAGGGATTTGGGTTGACTGACAGCGATGTGGTTTCATTCCTACCCATTGAGTGGTGAGCGCTGATACCTCTCAACTGTGTACGGCAATAGATTCCTGTGTGTAACAAATCATTACACTTATGAGAAATGATATTGTTGGTGCTGGCTTGGTTGAGGCTAAGTGGCCCTGGGTGACTTTGCGTGTCTGTGGTCTCAGGTGCAATGGCTCAGAACACTGAGACTAATGTTAGGGGCCTCTTCCTGTGGGATCTGTCTTTTCTTAAATGGCCAGTGGACATGTTTGTCCTTGGTGGCTTTGGTTCCCCCAGCATTAAGAAAGTGAAGTGCTTTCTGAGCCTCTAAATGCATCATGTTGTTAGTCTTCCGTTGCCTAAACCTTCCGTGAGTCCTGGTGACATTCGAGCCTAGATTTAAAGGAATGAGGGATCCTTCATCCTAGATGGGAAAAGGTGAAATATCTCACACCCAGGGGCATGGATGTGGGGCATTTGTTACCACTTGGCAATGTGCAAGGAATTATGGTGAGGGCCTCAGCATTGGGCTCTGGACACAAAACTGCATCCTCGAGATGCTCAGCTGTGCTGTGTGAGTCTCGGTGATGGACTTGGCTCCTTCATCACACTAGCTTGCCTGTTCTGGCAGACATCAATATATTTAGCAGTGTGCCATTTACGAAGCGATTATCTTTTGGCTGTAAACCCAACCTTACATATCCTGTCTCATGAATCTAGGACAGGAGCTCTCTGCAAGGCCCATTTTTGCTTTGCAAGCAGGCTTCTTTATGTGTCCTGCCACCAGGGACCCCCAGAAGGATATGGAAGAGCTAGCGAGGAGGAAGTAATGGACTCCTGACGTCAGCTCTGTTTCTGGTGAGCCTCCTGCAACTTTTAAGTATCATACTGTAACTGACCAGGGACATTCCTTCCTGCAGTGGCAATAAAGCCATTGCATGTTTCCCTGGCATCTTCAAAAGCAGCTTCATTGGACCTCACTTAGTACACTAAGATTGGCCATCTAAGACTCTCTCTTTAAAGCCCAAAGTTAGCCTTTTCCCCAGACTCCCCACTCTTATGATGCCAGGCTTTTCACTTTATTCTCCCGGGTTCAGAGTAGATGAGGTTTTCTTAATAGATTGGAATTCTTTTTCTCTTCAGTTAGCTGGTTAGAAATTCTGTATGTTAACTTTGCTGCCCTCCCCCTACCCCAACCTCTTTTCTTTTACATTCACTGGTGTTGTTTTTGCCTCTTGTCTGGACTTTGAGTAATTCCCACAGGAAAAGGAAGAGGAGAACAGAAAGTGGGCTTGCGTTAGTCAAGGCACCACGGCCTCCTGACCCTATCTCAAAGTGTTTGAAGGGTCATAACTCATTTTATCAAGCTGACATGAGGTTTTAATAGCAAGATCTCATAAGGACAAGAAAAAGGAGGAAGAGGAGGAGGAGAAGGAGGAGGAAGGAGAGGAGGAGAAGGAGAAGGAGGGGGAGAAGAAGAAGATGTTGATGAAGAAGAAGGAGAAGGAGAAGAAGAAAGGAAGGAAAGAAGGAAGGAAGGAGGAGGACAAGAAAAATGAAAGGCCATCCTTCTCTGAAACACACATGCAAAATAAAAAACAAGACATTAGGAAACCAAACTACCATGGTCTTACGTGTTGTCTGAGGGGCTACAGGGTAAAGACTTGGCAGCTATTGAAAACTAAATCTTTTACCTCTTCTGTTCTCTGTTATTTCTGCTTGCCATGAGTTGAACAGCATTTCCCCACCAGGCCTTTCCACTGTGATGTCTTTGCTTTGCCACAGATCTAAGGACAATGAAACCAACTAGCCATGGACTGAACTGTGAGGCAAGATGACCGTCTCTTCCCTTTGGTGACATTCTCAGGTATCTTATCACAGCAATGGAGTGGCAACTAACACAAACCTAACTACTTATGTACTCATTGATTGACTTGATTTCTAGTTGCTTTTTGAGACAGGTTCTTAATGCATTCCAGGCTGGCCTTGAACTTGCTATGTAGCCAGGGCTTTTGATTCTCCTGTCTAAAGCTCCCAAGCACTGTAATTACAAATATTTATCATCAAAACCTGTTTATGAGGAGATGAGGATGAGCCCAGGGTCCTGCGTGAGTTAGACAAGTATTCTACCACCTGAACTAAATTCTCAGCCCATATACAGCATTTTATACAATGACTATTATGTAATGACTTGGGCTTGCTCCTAGAATGCATGTTGATTTAATTAGAAAACCAGTTAGTATATAACTTACTGATTATTCCATTAGTCTACCATTACTATTGGCATCCTGAGGTTGACCATGTGTCCTTATGTGTACTGAGCAAGTACTCTATCAAAGAGCTACCACCACAGCTCTTTTTATTTTATTTTGAGACAGGGTCTTTTCAAGTCCCTGGGCAGGTCTCCAACATGGCATCCTCCTGCCTCAGTCTCCTAGTAGCTATAGTCACACACCAGCTATACTGAGCTTATATGTACTTATATTTGCTTATTTACTTATTTATTTTTGTTTTTGTTTTTTTGAGACAGGGCCTTGGCTATCCCAGACTCACTTTCTAGACCAGGTTGGCCTTGAGTTCAGTGATCTGCCTGCCTTTGCCTCCCGAGTGCTGGGATTAAAGGCGTGTGCCACCACAATTTATTCATTTTTATATGTAATTATTTAAGGAAAAATTATATGATCATGTTTTATAGATTCAAGAACATATTTGACGAAGGTCATTATAGTAATTTAAAACTGTCAGTAATGTAGGTTCAAAAGAACATTCTTTGTGAGTGATCTCATTAATAGGTAAAAACATGCGAAATAAGCATTATTCTTACTAGATAAATACTATGTGTTTTGGTGTAGCATTGTAGAAAAAAGCTAGGGGGAAAAAGCCCCACAATTGTAAAGAGATAGATAAAAGTGCCATTTTTCACAGATTATCCGATTGCAAAATTAGAGAATGGAAAAGAATCATTGGACAAATTATTAGACTCTGGCAAGGTTTCCCAGAACAAAATGAATATGAAAAAATGGACTGTGTTTTTTAAACCAGCAACAAACAGAAAGCAAATTAAAAATAACCAGATATGTTTCAAGAATATTAATAATATGAAGAACTGAAGAATAAAGCTTAGTAAAGCTCTCTGATGCCTGAAACGACCTGAGGCATCTGTGTGGTCCTGATCATGATCTCAACCTGAAGGGAAGAGTTGTACATTTGCAGAAATGTGAGGAGAGGAGCAGTTTCAAGGGTTTTTAAAGGATACATTGGGGAGTATCTTACTGTATGTCAGGATGCGTTATTGGCCCACACTGAGGCAGGTTAATAGAGCATAATAGAAAACTGAGAAATACGAACAGTCTATATGGCTGTCTTGGATTGGTTCATCAATGGAAACGGGAAAGGCTTTTAATAAGTGGTGACAATTGTTCTTCTACATGAGAGAAAAAATGAGATGGAAATGATCAGGGCTGGGGATGTAGCTCCATATACGGTGCTTGCCTTGGATGTTCAAGGCCCTGTGTCTGGTCCCTGTCACTGAAGAGAAAGGGGAAATGTGAATGAAAACCTCCATCCAGGGAGATCTGTTTGTAATACACACAACTGGCCAAAGAGTGCTGTCCACAACGTGCATTAGATGGGAATTCTACGCCCTTTACAAGAGAACAAAACAAATCAGCCAGGAAAGATATAAAACGTTTGACTTTTCTTACGTACAAATTAAAACCAGAAAAATTGTAATGTTCCATACCTAGTATCTAGCCATGCTTTTACAAGTTGGCAAAGACGAAACATGCTGGGAAGTTTGAAAGAAGTTGGGATGACTTGGTAGAGCATAGCATACTTGTTTACTGGGACACAGAATCTCCATTCTTGGTCTCCAACCCTCCCCCCCACCTCCCCTTCCCCCCCAAAAAATTCTTGCATGTGAGATGTCAACAAGGACATTCTCAGTAGCATTGCTTATAATAGCCTTATGCTAGAAATGCCCAAGCATTCCTCAGGAGTAGAAATGGATCAGTATAGACTGGTAGATTTATAAAATGGAATCCTACACAGTAAGAGAAATGGATGTGCCCTAGCTACAGATGTCATAATGAGCAACCTTATGTTGGGGTGTGTGTGTATTGTGGATTGTGTAACGCGTGTACTTGTGCACGTGGGTACACAGGCCTGTGTGTGTAACCCCGAGGTTGGTGCTAGCTATCTTTTCTTGATGACTTTCTGTCTTTAGTTTTTGAGGCGGGATTTCTCACTGAACCTGAAGCCTGTTGATCTGGATAGACTGGCCGGCCAGTGAGCTTCGGGAATCTGCCTGTCTCCAACCCACCAAAGCTGGGAGTATACGCAAATGCCACCACGTTGGGCTTTTTATGGCTTCTGTCTAACTGAACTCAGACATCTGTGTTTGTGTGGTAGCACTTCACCCCCGAGTCATCTCTCCTGTTCTGGAGAGACGTTGAAAAAACACTGAAGAGTCATGAACCCAGAATAGGCAACGTGAAGTGTCTCAGGGTAGGGATGAAGCAAGGAAAACTCTGGGCTAGAAACGTGCAGGTAGGCCTAGGTTATAAATGAAGGAGTGTACATCACTTGCTGAGATGCTGGGTGGGAGGCAGGTGTTTCTAAGGAGACAGCAAATTCCTCTATTCAACCTGCCTGGAGGTTACACTGTGTATATGATTTTCTTTCAAATATACATGTGGGGTTTAGACTGAACAGGTGATATAGCCATACTTGAGACATACAGGAATATGTGTCCCGTAGTTCTATTTCTGTTATTCTAATGCTGCAGTTTTTCAAAAGTTGCTTTCATTTACAGGTTTTCTGCCAAAAGAAGTAGCTTCCTGTTTTTGTTTTTGTTTGTTTGTGTTTGTATGCATATTAGTCAGACCTAGAGATGCTGAGGCAAAATACTGGTGCAGGACAACTTAACGCAGGAAAGGATAATTTTGGCTCACTGTCTCAGAGGTTCTAGGCTGTCACTACAGAAGGGCGTGGCAGAGCCGGGAAGCAGAGGGAGAATGTCGGGACTGGCTGGCTTTCCCCCATCACTCCTTTTTAGCATGCTCAAGCTCTCAGTCTATAGGATAAGGCTGCCCACATTTTGGACAGGTCTTCCCTCTCTAGTTAAACTTTCTGGAAATACCCTTGCAGACATACCTAGACCTGTGCCAGACTTGGCACAATACATTACTGAAAACTCACAAGGCACTGATTCAAAGCTAGCTCTTTCTGTGGATCTTTGTAGCCTATCAGTAGTGTGTGTGCGTGTGTGTGTGTGCGTGCGTGTGCGTGCGTGTGTGTGTGTGTGTGTGTGTGTGTGTGTGTGTGGTGTATATGCACAGATATAATTGAACAGCCACTGTCACATCCCTGGTAGCCATCCATCTATTTTCTGAGACAGGTTATCTTAGTGTGCGGATCTCGCCAACTAGGCTAGGATAGATGACCAGTGAGCCCCAGGATTTGTCTCTGCCTTCCTAGTGGTGCATGCATCACCATGCTCATATTTTTCTGTGGGTTCTGGAACTCAAACTCAGGTCCTCATGCTTGAGCGGCTAACACTTAATTGATGGAGCCATCTCCCCAGCCTTAGGCCTGTGTGTTTGACCTGGAGTTTTGGCCATTGCTGGAAACCCTAGCTGTAATTCTTGGAATTCATTGGCATGCTGGTGACCTCAAGTGACCCAGAATGCCCCATAGACTCACCCTTATAGCCCTTATAGGCATAGCGTGGAGTGGAACTGCAGCTATCATTTCACCATCTGCACTTTCCCCTGGGGAGCAGCGTCTCCACTTAAAAAGGCAAAAGCAACAAAACAGCAATTATGCAAATTGGATGGAAGGGAAGCAGTAGCCTCCTGTTGAAGGTAATTTTCCCCATAATGAGTGGTGTGTGTGTGTGTGTGTGTGTGTGTGTGTAATAAGTGCAAGAGGAATGCAGATGTGCATTGTGGAAGTCATGTGTAGAGGCAATCTGTGACAGAAAGATTTACATAATACTCTATCTGGCCAAGTTGCCCATTCTAAAGGGACGGTGAAATGCAGACAGCAGGGCTGCCTGTAATACATCTAAATCAGGTAAAAATCTGCACTCTCAGATTATACCCCCACACCCCCACCTGGCATCCACACTTGCTTAATGCATCTATTATAGCATAGAATACGGTGGAAGAAGTTTCCATGACATGGCTGTGTGACATAAAGAGGAGTGGGGGCATTTTGACAGTAGGATGACATTGACAGGAACTGAGGAGTTTGGTCTCGGAAGCCATACCTATCTAAGTCTTGATGGGATTTGTTTTCAACACTCCCCTTCCTATCAGTTGTAGATAGCTCCGGGTTTGAAGGGACTTTGTCTCCTGCCTGTGAGGTGCCTGTCCTGTCAGGTGGATCAGCACACACATCAGTCTTCTCCTTTCGACTGAGTACCAGAATGCCTCCTTCTGGCCTGAAAAGGCAAATAAGAGCAGGGGCTGCTGTACGGGCCCTAAGATATGGGGCAGGGGTGAACGCCAGCTGCTGTTCTTTAAATGTGATGACAGTTCTTATATCTTTATTCCCAAGCACCTCTCCTTGTTATTCTACCCATTGCATTCAGAGGACTTGGAGTGTCCCCACCCCCCACCCCCAAGATGTCTTAGGTTGGCCCTGGGCTTTTGTGCATGTCTTCAGCTGATGTAGGGGTGGGGCGTATCAATACCTTAACACCAGCATCCCCCACCCCAGGTTTACAGCTTCTAACTTTACTGTGTCATAGCCAGGAGCCACTGTGGAGCCCTCATTACTTGCTTAATACCATGTTCCCTATGTTTCAGTTAACCTGTAAATCTCTTAGTGTAATGGTTAATGGCAGCTAGACTCATGGCTGGCTGCCATGGTTGCCCAAAGCAACTTCAAGTATGTTTCACATGCATAGAAATAGGAAGTCTGGAAGCTGGGCGTGGTGGTGAACACCTGTAATCCCAGCATTCGGAGGAGGGGTGTTGGGGTACAGAGGCAGGTGCATCTCTGTGAGCCAGCTTAGTCTATAAAGGAAGTCCGGGACAGCCAAGGCAACATGGAGAAACCCTGTCTCAAACAAACAAACAAACTAACTAACTAACTAACTAACTAACTAACTAACAAAAGTTGAAAATGAAAAGAAATAAGAAGTCTGGTTTCTTCAAGTATTGTACACGCAATGCATGATCCATTGCGTGCGCCAATCCTCCTGTAAATCCGCAGGCAGAATAAGGAACAGGAAGCAAACCGTAGGATGTGTTGCAAGCACGAGTGTTATCTGTCTTCTCCCGTCTTTTCACATTGCCTTCAGATTGTCAACATAGATAACAGAATGAGATGTAAGAAGAAGAGAATTCGCTCAGGTTAGCAAAGGAAGAGTGTGTTTTATTTGGCATCTGTGTCTGGTTTGCTGAGGGATAGCCTACTTTTTGGTGCTGGCAATTGTCAATTATTAATACGCATTTACCATCATAAAATGATGATTTGGACCTTTTTTAAAAAAGGGAAAATAGGTGTGTATGTGCATGTGTGTGGGAAGCCACACATACAACCCCCAGCCCCTCCACCCCCTCACACAGCACACACATTCATACAAAGGGCAACAACGTAAGGGTCTGTCTCTCAAGG
Source organism: Acomys russatus (assembly GCF_903995435.1). Taxonomy (NCBI): domain Eukaryota; kingdom Metazoa; phylum Chordata; class Mammalia; order Rodentia; family Muridae; genus Acomys; species Acomys russatus. The sequence goes on from NC_067162.1 coordinate 32,533,546, forward strand.
GCAGGCTATTTCTTGGACCTGCTCAGAGACAAAGGGTTTCTCAATGGGATTACACCCCCTCCCATAACCTAGCAGTTGTCTGATCAGAAATTCATAACTCAGCTTAGCCAGGGCTGCAGGACCGTATTTGAGTAGTCAAATGCCAGAGCCAGGCGCTGGCGTTCTCTCCATCCACCTCCTGCCCTCCTCCTAATCATATTGGCTCTATTCTCCCTTTCCCCTCTCCTTTTCGTTTCAAAAATCCCCCTTCACACCACCATCTAATATAAGGCATGAGCCAACATGGTGGGAAGTCGTTAGGAAACCGAGGAAGAATGACAGGCACCGTGGGGGCGGGGAGCTGAGAATGAGGCGGGGAGAAAATTGTGATTTGTTGCTGTCACGTCCTTGTAGAGACAGTAAGACCTAGGGGCTTCCTTCCTTCCCCTGTCTTTTATTTTGTATTTAGAAGGAAATTTTCAGGATTCCTAGCTTAGCAGGAGGCAGAAGTCCTTGCCCAACAGGAAGATGTGTGAGGACGTAAAGTTTCCATATTCTGTTCCTTTTTGCCTGTGAGACTCACAACCGGAGCGAGTGCACGAGAGTCTGTTTGCTGTCGGTCTTGGTGCCTTCCTGTTGAATGTCTACACACAGGCTGGAGCCTATAGGGTTGTGACCCGATGATGTTTCACTGCAGTCTGATAAAGTTGTAATTCAGATTCCCTCTGTCCATCTTCTCTTCCCATCTTCTCCCACCGGGGTGCATTTAAGTCTGAACCCCTTGAAGCCCACATACTACACTGGGAGGAAAAAAATCTGTTTAATTGATGACACCCTAAAATTATCTGTGGAACCAAGATGTTGGAAGTTGAAGGCTTTTGTGTGCAGATGGCTGGGTATGCATGTGGCTCACACTGCCTGGGCGTTGGTGGAGATAAATTAAAAAAAAAAAAAATCGCTGTGAACTGGCTGCAATAGCTCTGGTCTGCCTCTAAAGAAGGAGGGAAAATTGGTCCAACTTCATGTCCCATCACTACCTTTTTAAGGTTTTGTTTCTGTTCCCCACCCCAATACCTTTCTTCTGCTTTATAAAATTTGTCTTGTGTCTTTTAGAGAGAGAGAGACTTACTGTGTAGCTCAGGTTGGCCTGGACCTCACTACATAGCCCCACGGGCTGGTTTTGGACATGTGCTCCTGTGTCAGTCTCCCCAGAACTGAGACGATGGGTCTGTGCCAACAAACTTGCAGAGTCTCTGATGCCTTTTCATCAGGTGATAGAGGAAATCTTGAATATGGGATTTCATAGTGATGTTTGTACTGAATCCCCCCCCCCCCTCATGGCTACCTGTAAAGAATCATCTTTTGAATTTTGGTAGTTTCAAGCTTAGTTAGAAAAAGAAACACTTGATGTATTTATTTACTTTAAATCACCATCAATTTACTGGTGCTTAAATTTATTCCAGAGGCAAACTCCAAAGCAATTTTATCCATATGGGAAAAACATATGGTTATGACAGATGCTGTGTAACTTTTAACAACTGCCCTAGCCTTAATAAAAACAAAAGCACACTAGAACAATACTGTGCAGTTTCTGCCTGGGGAGGGGGCCAGGCATCGTGTACCAGAAAGCATGATGAATAGATTCCATTTAAGTAAGAGTTACCACTGTGTGAATCTTAGCGCTCCCATCATTGGCTCTAGCTGAAGGTGGCTTTGCTGTCTAGAAGCAAAGCTATTAGGGAAGCTAACGTAGGCTTCTTTTTTGTCAGCACCGCCACATGAGGGGTTGCAGCATTCACTGTGCAACTGTCTTAGTAACTTGCAGGAACTGGACTTACGGAGTACTGAATTCATGGTCTTTGATCCAGGTAAGATGGTGAATTTCAACCCAAGTTGTTCCAGGCTCAGAGGCATTGCCTTCCCCATGGGCTTTGCCTTGATGAGGAAGGAGGCCCCTGCAGATATTGTCCTTGCCATTTTTTTCTACTGGGTCAGGTCCGCTGAGTCCCGCATCTTTCTTTCTTTTCAAGGGCCTGACCTATACATTTCTGATAGGTCAAGTAATAACAACAGCTTCCTTGAGATGTAACTCACGTACGATTTGGCCATTTTAAGTCTACGCGCCAATGGCTTTTGTTATGGTCACAGAGATGTGCAAGAGCCGTGGCATTTCAATAGCCAACATAAGAAAACTCCCTCGAACCCCAACCTCATCCCCTAAGCTTTAAGCCAATCGTTATCCTGTTTCCTGTCTCTGGATTTGCCTACACCAGGCATTTCCTGTAAGTGGGATCCCACACTCCTAGGCCCCGTTCACCGGCAGACCTGCCTGTTGTGTCTCCTGAGATGGCTAATCATATCTCTGAGGGTTCATACAGTGCAATGTTGGGGTGACTGTCCTTTCTGTCTGAGGACCCCTTACATAAAAGCATCATTTCTTCTGCAGAACTTTGCTTCATCTCCTCCAGCTGAAGGGCCAGGGGAGGAGAGAGCCGCTGCCTTAGCTTAGCCTGTTCTCTTCCTTGATGCCCTTTGGAGCACGAGGAGGGCAGGAAGGTCTTCATTTGATCCCCCAAACAACAAATGCCCACCACCTTCCTCTTCTTCGATAATCCTGGATGCATTGTTAAATCATAAATGCGTCTCTTGATTTCTGCAGCTGAAAGAAGATTCATAAGCCTCCAGAAGAAGTGAAAACCTTCAGGGCCAGGGAGATGGCTCTCAGTAAAGTGACAGCTCTATATATATCATGACTGGGGTCCCATCCTCAGAGCCTGTATACATGCAGCAAAACCCCAAACTGAGCATGTTGACGTATGCATGGGGAGGCTGAATCAGGCAGGTCTTTGGGGGCTTGGGGGCTGGTCAGCCTTGCCTATGGGGCCAGATCCAGGACAGGGAGAGACCCGATCTAAAAAGAAAATGTGGACAGTGCTTAAGAGCTAACAGGCAAGGTTGTCCTCTTGTCTGCATATGCATGCACACCTCACAAATACCCCTACTTACATGCACACTCATGTACACAAACATAAGTAAAATCACAAAGAAGGTTTTATAGCCCGCCTATTTCCCATTTAAATAGCCTTTTTCATAGATCCAGCATAGGTTGAGAAACCTAATGAAAGCTCTTCAGAGTTCCTTTTTGAAAACAATTATTATTATTATTATTATTATTATTATTATTATTATTATTTTATGTGTGTGCTGTTTTGCATACATGTGTGAGTGTGCACCAGCTACATACCTGGTGTCCAACAGAGACCAGAAGAAAGTGTCAAGGCTTCTGGTCCTGGAGTTACCGATGGTTGTGAGCTGTCATGTGGGAGCTTGGAATTGAACCTGTGTCCTTTGGAAGAGCAGCCAGGACTCTTAACAACGGAACTATCTCTCAAGCCCCAGAAATATTCTTTTAGACTTGACTGACAGGTGACTACATGTAGAGCACCAGGCGGCACCCGCCCCACTCCCCACCCCCCAGGTGACTCATCTCTTTGCAGAGTGCCCACCGGTTACCTTTTCTTTCTGTTCGTTTTCTCATTTCCCTGCCAGCTATAGTAGGTCAGTACCGTCTACCTCACCCTCCTTAAGTATCGTATGCATTCCAGTGTACCTCCTGCGTGTTCTCACCAGTGAGCAGAGCATCCTGGTTCTTCTGATGAGCTTCTGGGATTCCTTCCTCCCTGGCTAGCTCAGTGGACAGACCGCCACGGTCAGATCGCACACAAGCTCTTGTATTTTCTAATCTTCACCTGCTGCTATTCTGAGCTCCCAATAACACACAGGGGCGAGGAGCCCAGGCTGGAACTTCGTCTTTTCTCTCTGGAAAGGAGAGGAGCCACAGCACAATTCCAACCTGTCTGAGTCTCAATTCACAGGGAAAACAGTACCAAGGAAGGGAAAGCATAGCATTTTGGGTGGTTATTATTTGTTTTCTTTTCTCTATTATTTCCTCCCATTTTTGTTGTTTTCTTTTGCACATATATTACTTTTTAAAAAAACTCTGGATATCTTGTTTTTATTTCAAGAGCAATGGAATTTGTTAGAAAGCCAATTTTACACACACAATAAATCTGTATCTCCATATTATAAGCAAGAAGTATGAGAGAATACATGGGACAGGAACCACAATAAATTTGTTTCTCATTTTCAGCTGTAAGCTGGGGTCCTATTCTGTTGAGAGATAGACCAAAAAGAAATACTGGGTTTTGCAGTGCTCTGCTGGTGGTGGGCATAGGTCTGGGGTACACAGTGGGTTCAGAGGCCATGCTGCTCACACCTCCTCAATTTTGTACTATGAGTTCTGGACTTGAGGTCAACCTGTTTGCCCCTGGTTAAAAGCCACACTGCTCTTGGTGACCAGAGACTTTTCTCAGTTCAAGAATGTTAGAGTGTGTGACAGGAGGCAAGGGCACACCTTAGAGCTGACCTAACTCTAGGTTTGGGGGAGCAAAGGGGGAGGGGTTCTCAGCCTGGGGTGAGGGGCCTGTTGATTCAGCTAAGCCTAAGAGAGAAGATCAAAGGTACAGCACAGGTTACAGGGGAGTGAGCTGACTTTGTCAGCTCATTATGTGTATATTTACTTATTTATTCTGCTACCTTCCCTCTCTCCTTCCTCCCCCTCCACTCCCCTTTCTCTCCTCCCTTCTTTCTCCTCCCCTCCTCTCTGTCTGTCCATCTCCGTGCATGTGTGTGCAGCCTGGGTTTCATCCCCAGGGGCACCATGTACCTCATTTGAGACGGCGTCTCTCACTGGACCTGGCACTCATCAGTTAGAGTAGCCTGGGCAACCAGTGGACATCGAGGATCTTCCTACTTCCACTCTAAGATACGGAGGTGACAGATAGGGTCTTTGTGCCTGACTTTTTTTTTTTACATGGGTGCTGGGATTTGAACTCAGGTCCTCTTGCTTTCACGGAAAGTACTTCAGCCCACCGAATCATCACCCTAGCCCCTCAGTCTGTTCTTTGGCTCAACAACATGTACCGTGGATAATCTAGAAACGGGCTGGGGATATGGTTACCCTGGAAGGCGGGGTGGTCTCCAAGATCTAAGCATTTATTTCAGTGAATTTCTAGGTTAGCCGCACTCTACCTAGCTTTGGCGTGTGTACCACTGTGTGGTCTCCACATGCGTTTGCATGTGAACGTATGGTCAACATCGGGTGTCTTCCTTCACTCCTGTCCATCATGTATTTTGAGACACATTCTCTTACTGAACTTGGAGTCTTGTGACTGGGCTGAACGATCTGGCCAGCAATAAGCAGGGATCCCCTTCCTTCCCCGTCTCCTGAGCTGCTCCCCAGTGGCAGACATGAACTGCTCCCCCGGGCTCTGGGATCCGGATGCAGGTCTCCATGCTTGTATAGATGTGTGCCATCTCCGCAGTCCCTACTTGGCTTTCATTTTTGCTTTCCATATCAAAGTCTTCATTTTTTCCTAAACCGCTCATAAAAAGAAGACACACTGGAGCAACATTATTTTTTTCCTTTCTTTTCCAAAATTGGCAGCAATACAGTTAAGTCAGTGAAATTACCGTGTGCATGTATTTTTGGGAAGTCGCCGGTTAATTAACGCTGGAGGTTTCTGACTGCCTTTCTCTGTTAGAGTCTGTCTTCTGCTTGTCACCCAAGTCCCTTCTCCTCCTCCCTTTTCCGTGCCTACCTCATTCCTTCCGTCCTTCGTACCAACACGTTTCTTTGTTTATGCATAAGAAACAGTTGAGTTTCCAGCTTTCCGCTGTGTTTGTTGTCCTTCTACAGCAAGGCTTGTGAAAGGGTTGCCTCGTTAAAGATGGCTGTCTCCTTAACACAAGCATTTTCGCACGCTATTAGGAGAAGATACTAGCTGCACAGGCCCAGAAAGAAGGAGGGCACTTAAGCAGTGCAAAATCAAGTCACTTTTTTTTTTCATTCCTAACAATGTTGGAGGATTCCTGTCATAATTCCTTGGATAGCTCAGCTTGTGACATTAAATTTGGCATTTATAGTTTATACATTACACCTGTGAGTTGATTTTTTTTTAAAGTCAGGAAAATATTTCCACTTGAATTCTTAAAGAGGAATGCAAGGCAATTTCTCCTTCAAGACTGAAAAACACTACAAGCTACTGAGAAATAAAAAGAAAACAGCTATAGAAGTTTTCAGAAGAAAGCATGAGGAAGTGGCTTTGGACCCTGCTAGAGAATAAAAATATAGGTATTAAAGTAATATTATATGAACAATTTCTCAGGTCAGCTATGACACTTTATAAACAAGTAAGTGAATAAGCCTCATGGATAATTAAAAAAATGAAGAAAAATTCAAATTCCTTTGAAACAAATGTTTCAGCAGCTTGAGACAAAAAGTGAAATTTCTATGGAATCTGATGATTGGCTGTATAAAATAAAGAAATGATTAAAAAAAAAAAGTGATCAATACTTGACACCCTCAAGCTTTTCAAAGAGATACATTGGGGCTGGAGAGATGGCTCAGCAGTTAAGAGTGTCTGCGCTTTCAGAGGACCCAGGCCCTGACACGATGGTTCACAAACCTCTGCAACTCCACTTCCGGGGGATACGATGCCTTTTCCTGACCTCCATGGCTGTCAAGCACACATGTGGTGCATATACACACATGCAGGCAAGAGAGATAGTGTGCTTCAGCTGCCATCAGATGTTCTCCAGAGCAATAGTGTGACATTGAGGAGGAGGGACAGAAAGTGACATGATCTTGACTCAACAGGAACACACAAGAGGGAGGACTTTCTGCTCAGGTGACTTGACAACGCATTATTAGATCCATCCCTGTTCTTTGGGTTTGATTCCAGCCATTTTTACGTACAGTTTAGCTGAGTGGAGTCTCTGGTCAAGGAAAATTTGAATTAGAGAATACCAGAGTCGAATGATTTAGAGAGCCCAAACAACAGCGTTTTCACATGCAATTTAGATTTGTTTCTCTAGCCAGAAGTTGGCTGCCTCGCATCTGCATTTGTGCCTGGGAGGAGCTTCCTTCTTGTTGGCTGGTCCACCCTGGTAGGAATTACTTGCTGGGTAGCAGAGCTTTTCTGATGTCATCAAATATTTCCTGATGAGAACTCCCGGCCATCTCATCCCCCGTCTCTCTTCACATGAATATTTCAAATTGGCGAGAGTGTGAAATACAAGCCTTAATCTCCTGTTCAAACAGTTTGAAAGGTCTAGGCATTTAATATGTGCGCACACTTTGGAGAGGGCTCCAGCAGCGTTGAAAGCCAGTTTAGTTTGGCATGCAAAAGAGCTGCTGGGTCTGTATGGCTGATGTGTACCACCTACTCTACTGTTCTAGGGGGGTTCTTTTGGAAGGATGCCGTCAAATACTACTAAACGGGTTCTCCGAGAGAGCTTCAGGGTGTCTGCTAGCACAAAACAAAAGAGTGAGACTGCCCCCACAGTGCCTCAGAGCTCACAATGAAACAGAAAATTAGAAATGAACCATTTTTTTTTATTATCCACATCTGGTTTTCAAAACCCTTGAATAGACTTGCCACCTCTTGGTGTGTAAACATGTGTGTTTATGGATGGGAGTTAAGTGCTGACAAAAAGTGCTTGTCTGGGGCCAGAGCTGCCGAGGGTAGTTCAGCATATGGTCAGAGAAGACAGAAGCAGTACATAGAATACAAGTTAACTGGTATCATGTCTTTATTTCCTGAACCAATATAAAAATAGCCACGCGTCACTTAACGATGAGGATCCACCAAGAGAATGGCACTGTTGGGAAGTTTTATCCTTGTGCCAACATCCTGGAGTCACTTACACAAACTAAGATGCCTCCGTTGTCTCCGGGCAATATAATGTTATGGCGTCATTTGGTGCATTGACAGAAATACTGTTTGTTGTGGGCGTGTAGCTGGCCTTCCAGAGAAAGCTGCTGAAAGAGCAGGCGATGAAAAGCAGCCCTCAAACTTAGGAGAGGCGCGTACTAGAGAAAGAAGTCTTAGGTAGTTTTTTCCGGCACTCTAAAACACCCTGACCCAACCCTGTTGAGTATATTTGTTTTTAATCAAAATGCCCTTGGGTGGATCTATTTATATGCTGTGTTTACTGTGGGTGGTTGATGCCCAGTTTTTGTCCTGCCGAATGGGGCCATGACTGCCTCCCATACAGTCGCTGGCCTGAGATTTCACAGGTGAAGGAGGTTATGAATTCTGTGATGATTACATGCATGCACACACACACATTTTGCATAAGCAGTTCAGAAGACTTTTTACCTCTCTGATGTTCAGTGGTCTTCCCGTTAGAATGCAACTCCCCAGGTCAATGCGTCGTCTCCTAAAGAGCCGATACATAGGCTGGAAAGGTGGCTCGATGTTAAGAACACTTGCTTTTCTTCCGCAGGATCCAAATTCAGTTCATAGCGCCCCCATCAGGTGGCTCACAGCCATCTGTGACTCCAGTTCAAGGGATCTGACACTGCTAGCTTCCCTGGGGCACTTGCATTCATGCGCATATACTCAACATGCATTGACACACACCTTTATTTAATTTGAAAAGGCGGGGGAGGTTTGTTGCTACAGAGATAGCTCAGTAGTTAAAAGTGCTTACTGCTCTCCCAGACCCAGGGCCAGCCTCAGCACTCACATGACAGCTCACAACTGCCTGCAACTCTATTTTCAGGGGGCTCTGACACCCTTTTCTGCCTTTTATGGGGTCATGTATAAACAGAATATACATACATACACTCAGGCATACACACATACGTAAAGTAAATACACATAAATATTTAAAAGTAATAAAAACGAGCCTATGTAGTCTACATATTAAGATAAAAATCTATCTTTGAAAGTTGTCAAGTTGTGGGCCCTTAGTTAATAATGACCATGGCCCCTTGTGACACCGGCATTTTATTTTCTTTCCATATCATACTCCTGTCTTTCCATTCATGCCCTGATTACTGTCCCCCACTTGCCCCCAGTCCCTGTCCATCTGGAGTTTAACTTCAGTTGCTGTCTCTGTCTCCTTCTCTTCCTGTTTGTCATTGACGTGTCTTTGCCATCTCTCTTCTGCTCCTTGTGCCTCCATCTGTTTCCCATGTCCCTCCCTTCCCAGAGGGGATCCGGCCAATGGGATGGCAGCGTTCCTAGGAACCGTGTTTTAGAGTTGGGGGCTACAGAATTTTGGTGCCGGTCACTCTGCAGAGGCCCAGTGTAATATAATGATTCCAGTTTCATTTTGTCAATATCACAATGTAAAGAGAAAAAGAGAGAGAGAGAGAGAGACAGAGAGAGAGAGAGAGACAGAGAGACAGAGAGACAGAGAGAGAGAGACAAGGAAGGTATGGTGGTGACATTTTACAGGCATGGGGATTTAGATGTAAAACAAAGAATATTGATGTTTTATCAGAAATGTTTAATATTTAATAAGTCAATGTGCTACAAAGTATGATCCAGGGAAATGAAGTTCTGACTTCATTTCCAAGGGTTTCTTTCTTTCTTTCTTTTCTTCTTATTAATTTTTTAAAAAATAGGATTTTTTTTTTTTCTGGAAGCAAAGTCTGATTAACCCATCGCTGGCTCTTAAGTTATTTAATTCCCCACACCATGTTGAGTGGGTTCTGTTGAAACCAAATGATAGTGACAAGCAACACAGTAACCGTCTCTAGATACAGCTCAGAACTAAACAACTTAAATCAGTGGAGATCAGGAGGATGTTAGCAGGACCAAGGAAAAACGAGCAGGTAGGTGAGCAACTAGGGAGCAAATAAGCTTTCATGCCAGCATCAGTCTGCTTTGCCCGGCAGTCCCAAACTGCTGTGGCCTTATTTGAGTGACTGATCTGCAAATGCCAGATTCTGAAACCAGATTCTTAGGAAGATGCCCCAGGGGTGCTGTGTGTTTGGAGTAGGGGCAGAACTTACCAGATTTTTCTTTTCTTCAGTGCAGCTCATGGAATCCAGGCCCTTGACAGGCCTAAATGAACACACCCCTTGCCCTCCCCCCCCCCCCCCACCCCCCGTGCCCCAGCCCTAGGCCAGCACTTAAAATATCACAGAAGTCACTGGATAGCCTGAACAACATTGCTTCTGCATTTTAGCATAGACTGTAACTTAATTTAGCTGCCAGGCCTTAATGCCTCATAAATGTCTCTTACCTAATAAGTGCTTGTATACACAGAAGTGAATTGCATTGATCTGAGTTTATCTTAAGTTACAAAGTAATACTAATTTCATCTCAGTCTGTGGTCTTTGAATGCGAACATCAGGAAACGCTGAGTTAGATATAGGGGACGTGGGGCAAGGGGAATCTGGTGGAGCTCAGGGATGTTCCAAGAAGATTTTACCTGTTTTCAAGACTGTGTCAGGGCAGCTGAAGAACCATGCCAAGTATAAGCTTTAATGAGCCAGCTTCCATGGCTCCAAGAAGTCTCCTTCCACTCCCGGCAACATGAGGCATCCTGGTAGGATGGAGCTGTGGACCCCCAGTTCTTTGTAGGAACCCATCTGGTTTTTATAAAGGTAATGTTTCTTAAAACAGAAATGTCCTTAGGTTCCTGGAATTGATGGAAATTATTTTTAGTGATTTTTTTTACATAGCATATTATTTAAGTTTAGGCAAACACTGAATTAGGTATTAATTTCCTATGCGTTTAGCTTTTATCCAGCTGTAAAACTGAGCTAGATTTACAGATTTCTATATAAATTTACTATAAAACACATTAAAGTTCAAATTAACAACATTAACTTAATGTCTCGTGTGAACCAAGGTGCTGCTGGTGGATTTAATTGTAGAAGAAATGGTATTTTCCTATTTGGTGTTTTACCTATTAAGTTGATTCTTTGGAGTTTTGAGCCTGATGGGATTATAATTTTAATAATTCTCATTATTGTGGTTATTTTTTTCCTTTTATATCTGGGTTCACTTCAAATCACCGATCCTTCATTCTGATGGGCCTATCAGTTTAATAGTGCAACTCAGAGCACAGTGTTGAGAAATTACAAAGTGAGAAATTCCTCCGTTGTCCTCCCTGTTCATTGAAAGTAAATTGTCAATTCTTAGAAATAAAGATCAGAGTCCCAATACTGATGTAAAGCAGAGGCATCAGGGCTGGAGAGATGGTATGGGAGTGTTTGTGTGGAAACATGAGGAAGGAAGTTCAAATCCCCACCATGTATATAAAGAAGCTGGGCCTGGCACATATACCTGTCACAGCAAAGCTGGGCTGGGCAGAGACAGGAGAATCTCTGGGACTTGCTGGCTGCCAGGCTAGCTCCAAGTTCTGTGAGAGGCGTGACAGAATGGAACACACACCCCCTTCTGTCCTTTATGTGTGTTTATCAATGAACCCAACCTTTCACCCCAATGCACATACACAAGCCCATACAGAAGATTACAGTGGTTCTCTGAAGTCTGCCTTGCCTATGTTATTGATGTGTGCCATGTATGATTTCTCCACCACCACCCCTGCCACAAACCTGCATTCCTTCGCTGTCCTACGCAGCCATTTGGAAAATGCATCACAAAGTAAGGCAACCTTTGCTTTTCTCCCCATTCATTAGAGGTTAAACTAAGAAGCGGTTCTCAATCTTCCCAATGCTGCGGCCCTGGGTGATAACACCCAACCATAAAGTTATTTCGTTATTACTTCATAACTGTAATTGCACTACTGTAACAAATCATAATGTAAATATCTGATATGCAGCCTCCGGGTCAAGAATCTCTGCCACGAAGGAACACATTTTCCTGGCTAGTTCTATTTTTGCCAACTTGACCCAACCTGTGGTTACCTGGGAAGAGTGGACCTTGAGTGAGAAAAATGACTCCATCAGATGAGCCTCTAGGCAAGTCTGTGGGGTGTATTCTTGCTTAATAATGTTGTAGGACCCATCCCACTGTGGGCAGTGCCACCCCTGGGCTGGTGGTCCTGGGTGCTATAAAAAAAGCAATCAGAACAAGACACGAGAGGCCAGGAAGTAGTCAGGGCTTCTCTGTGGCCTCTGCTTCAGTTCCTGCCTCCAGGTTCCTGTCTTGACTTCCTGCCTTGGCTTCCTCTGATGACGAACTGTATGCAGTAAGCCAAATAAACACTTTCCTTCCCAAGTTCCTTTCGGTTATGACCCTTATCACACCAATAGAAAGCAAACTAAGATGACATCAGCTGGCCTCACTGTCTTTTCATGATGCTAAAGCAAACAGTCAGCTTATTAAATAATTTAATAATCTGAATCTTATTCTATAAGAACAGCTGGTGAGTGGTAATTAGCACTGCCAAGGAGACATTTTTTTCACTGCCATATACAGAATTCCATATGAATAGCGCGATAGACAGATCTGTACCCTGAGAGAGCAAGGTATGGTAGTTCTCTTTATCCATGGAAGGCGTGTTTTAGAATCCCTTGGACACTTGAAACCGTGACTAGACACTTTTCCTTACACATATGTATCATTTATGAAGCTTAATTGGCAATTGGGTAGAATAACAAGTTAGCAAGAACTAATAAAACAGAACAATCGTCACCAGCTGTCTCTTAAAACACCGTATTGCGTTGCTGTTCCTTACGATGGTACAAGATGACCCAGTATTTATACAATGACCTGGACTGAGGGGGATGGCACGAACATGGTGGCAGGGTCAGTTAAATAGTTGAGACAAAGACTGTGCGACTTACAAAACCCGGAAGATTTCCTGCCTTGTTCTTTATTGAAACTTGTTCTATCCTGCTATCTATCCGTCACTGGATCCTAGGACTTTACCCAGTCTTTTCTAGAGCCTACCATAGTTTTCGGACCGTAAGACATACTTCTCCTCCCCAAAAGTGTGTGTGTGTATGGGGGAATTAGGGTGTGCCTTATGGTCCCATTGCTGTTTTTATTGTTTTTCTTGTTTTACCGCTCTAAAAACTGGCTGTGTCTCATGGTCAGGTGCATCTTATAGTCCAAAAAATACGGTAAACCCTTGGTAGATGGCATCTGATGATTTGTATCTCTCCTTCAGAGCTCACCAACTCCCAGGGCCCCTGGCAGTAGACAGAGCCTTACCTCTTCTCTGACCTGTGAGTTCAAGGGGATGGGTGTCCTGAGACTGGGTGGAAGGGTGTCATTGAAGAGTTAGCTAGGAACCTAGGTGCATATTAGACCCGGTTCACGACCTGCAGTGTGTGCAGGTGACACCACTGCCATCTTGTTTCTTTTTGAGACAGTGTCCCTCCCAGGGACTCACCGCTTTCTGAGTTGTCGAGACTGGCCACGCAGAGAACCCCAGAATCTCCCCTATCTCTGCCTCCCCAGTGCTGGGATCACAAGCACTTGCTGTCTCACCCTGCGGCCTTTTTTATATCGACTCTGAGACTCCAAACTCGGGGCCTCGTGCTGGCACCATGAACTCTTTACAGACCAAGCTATTTATTCCATGGCCACCCCCTCCCCAATTGAAACGGAAACGACACTTTGAGTAAATGGCCAATCCAGCAAATGCACAATGGCTAAAGGGAAGGCAGTTGTTAAGTTCCCATTTTAAATGTATTTGTCTATCTTTCTACACTTCCATATTTTCATGTGTTTAAGTTTGCAGTCACGATTTGTTCTGTTCAGGTGAATTGAAAGAAGTAAGTAGGGTGGTAGGGGACCTTGGCAGTCCTGTGAGCTTTCTTCCCACTAATTTAGAAAAGTCAGAAGTGTCTCATTTAAAACGGAGACCTGTAGAGCCGAAATGGACCCTGAGATCAGCATCTCCAGCCTTTGTGACCCATGGATCATTTTCGTAGTAATTTATAATGTTGTCAACCTCTTGGGAAAATTTAAAATCAGCTCATCATTTTTGCATGATATATGATGAAGAGGTAATTTTAAGTGAAAACTTTAATCTTAGATCCAGTAGATTATTAAGAATTGCATTATACATTTTATTTTAACACACTCACTAATGAGAGTATATAAAACACATTTTGCCTTTCTTCATTTGATGAATGATAAATACTTATGAAAAACCTACATAAAAGAAATCACAAAAGGAAAAAGTATGAATTGACAAAAAATAAATTGAAAATGACATTATTTTTACAGTGTAATTTTGGAATTGAAGTGTGGATTAACATAAAAAGAGGAAAATTGCTCTCATGATCTGATATTTAAAGTTCTCAGATTCTTATGCTTTAAAATTCACTTGTTTTTATAATCCTGGTGTTTGTGATTTAAATGATGACACCAGAAGTTTGGGTTTTCTTTCTTCAAAGAAATAGTTTTGACTGGAGTCTCAGAAAAAAAAAAAAGCCACACTGGGTGTAAGTGTGTGTGTGTGTGTGTGTGTGTGTGTGTGTGTACGCATATGGGTGTGTATTTCACTTCTCCATTATTTCAAGTAGCAGATGAGTACAGATGCTATATAAGACTTTGAGGAGATGCAGGATGGCTCAGCACGTAAAGGTGCTTGCCTCATAACCTGAGTGTGATTCCCAGAACCCATGGCAGAAGGAGAGTGTCAACTCCTAAAAGCTTTCTTCTGATGTCCACAGTTCTCAATGTGCATGTGTATGCACACACACACACTACTACGATTAAGAATAATAAATGAAGAGTTTTGATGAATGAACATATTCTCCGAACTTCCTAACTCTGTTGGTACAATCATTACTATTTTATTCTAATGAAGCCTGTTTTTGTTTGTTTTTATCTCACCCTAGTTTGACTTTTGGTTAATCAAACATCCTGGTCATTTTGTATTGTGTCACATGATAGCCAAGGGAGCTGAGGATCATATGGTGCTTAGGGAACCTTAGTGGCTAAGGGGCTGGGATCAGAGGTCCCACACCTTATCTCCACCGACCTCAAGCTCTATTCACATACCCTGGGAGGCTCTTGGCCTCTTCCACAGTAGAAAGAAGAGTGCTTCATGTACTATTTTGCTTATTTTTTTGCAAGGAAATGGAAACTGATGATAATATTGATGAGTGCGAATTGTGGGCCTGAGGAAATTGGAGCCAAGAGAAATATAATGAAACTATCTAGTTCATACAGGAGTGCCTAAGCCACAGGACCTCTATCTCCAGGGCAGCGTTCATGGGCTTGACTATACCATTTTGCCCAAGCTAGTTTTCATTGGCGGGCTTACCAGCTAATTCACCGTACAGTACATATGATGTTCTAAAGCTGCAGATAGAAGCTCAGCTCATTATTCTTCAGATGCCTTTTTTTTGAAGATGCCAATTCATAATGTATCTTCTTTTACAATGTGCTAATTTTCTAGTTACGGTGTAACTATTTGTCTCTAAGCCCCATACAACAATTATTCATTCTGCGTCAATCACTTTGTCTTGAACAGTACTGAAGTCACGAACCATTTGTTGGAAGCTAGACACCAGCTAAATGAGTTTACAAAATGGTAAAAAGAAGTTGGAAGGTACCTTGATATGGCTAATATTCAGTGCAACATAGATTAACCCCCAAATAGTATACACAATTCCAATGAATTTAGATTGAAGATTAGATAGAGTCCATTGTAGTCTTGTGAGCTCAGACAGTCCAACAGAATTCAAGATGCGTCCATTTCCCAAGTTGGTTGAGTCACGATAGTTTTGCTTCAGATTGTAATTTCTTCAGTTGATTGATTGTTGACTGTCCATTTGCTCAGCATATGCTTATTGATTTGCAGTCCTTCCTCTTCATTGTTAAAT
Organism: Acomys russatus; assembly: GCF_903995435.1. Taxonomy (NCBI): domain Eukaryota; kingdom Metazoa; phylum Chordata; class Mammalia; order Rodentia; family Muridae; genus Acomys; species Acomys russatus. The sequence continues at coordinate 32,549,141 of NC_067162.1, forward strand.
TTGTCAAGTTGTGTTATCATCCAGTTCAGACTATGATGTCATTTAGGGGGTGATGGAGAATATATTTTAAATCGATCCATTGCTTCCGCTAGAGTGGGAGGCCTCACACTGGTAAGGCAGTAGACTTAGTTGTGTATAATATACAACGAGGAGGAAATCAGCATAACAGAAGAGGTCAAGGACCAGAAAGTTAGAAACTTCTGCTGGTCAGATTATGTGTCTTGGTGTAATAGAGGGGTTCCTTAGGTCTCGGTGTTCTCAACCCCCATTTTAGAATCATACAGAGAACAGTAACTGGAGCAACAGTTAACCCTCCTCTCCAGCATTTCTCTCTCCCGCTTTGCATTCTCCGTGGGGCCACATAGCAACTGGGCACACTGTTCTGAAGGAGGGCTAGTTAGTGAGATCTCAGGAGATATTCTGGTTCCTCATCATCCACAAAACTGGGCCTCTGGGTCCCACTGTTTTCAGCATCCAAGCTTGTAGGTCACAGACTCTTCCCTATGCCTGTTTGCTACCTTCTAATACTCTACAGACAGCTGGTTCTATGACCATTGTTTGAGAAAGCTCACTTCTCACAATTGGCATGTGTGCTGTCCTGGAGGAAAGCCATAGGTTGGGAGACTTTTGTTTAAAGTCCAAAGAAGAAAACACCATTGCTCTTGGGTCACATCATGAACCAAGCCTTTGTTTTTTGTTTTTAAATCACATTTCAGGAAGCTGATAGTGCCTGTCTTCTGTATCTCTTTAGGACTTGCTAATAGCATGTTTGTTTGTTTGTTTTAAGTAGAAAACCAAGTTATTAAGGGAACATGAAATGGCATCCTTAAAAATATTATGTAAATAACCTAAAATTTTATACCCTTTAGTTATTATCAGGGCCAGGAAGTTCTAAGTGGGACATCCATGAATAACCCAGTGTCACTGTGAACGTACTCTCCACAAAGAAATAAATACTACTTTTGGATGATACTTCTTACTCTTTGCCGACTTTCTCTTCCCACCTCTCATCCCAGCCATACAGCGAGGGTGGGGAGAGGGAAGAGAACATAAAGATGTAAAGTGATGTGGGGTGCTTCCTTCCTCATGTCTTTACTGCCTCAGTGGAACCCCACCAGAAGACCACACATGGGGCTGTGTTGTAAACTTGTCCATTTTTAACTGCGTGCAAACATAACATTTAAATAAAAATACTGTGGAGTTATTAATCTCTACCAACTCTTCTGGGGGGGGGTCATAGAGGATGGGGCTGTCCCTTTAATGATGCAAAGGAGTTGTACGTTTCCAGCTGAGGGTGGGCACTAACAAAGGGGCTCTAATGTCTGTGGAGTGGCTTAGGAGGGCACCTTATTAGTTCTAACAGACTGGTTAGCACAGGGTCACCTCTCTGCCTCCATCTCCCCCCAGCAGGACCACTCATGTCTGGACTGTATTTGAGAAGAGAGAAGTTATGGGGAGGGGAGGGAATGAATTTTAGGGTTCTCTCATCTTTCTAGAATTGACACCTATTTTTTCCCCCAATTCTCCTCCAATGTGCTGTTCTTGCTCTGAGTACAGCTCCAGCTTTCCTTTCCCCATAACTGTCTGCTCTTCTCCCCCGGGGGTGGGGCGGTTATGTGTCTTTACACTGTGCCGTTAGAACAGAAATCCTAGCCATGGTTTCCCCCACATTATGTGTCTCATTTGTAGAAGTCATCCCTGAATAAGTGTTTATAAATATATAGCTAAATGAATATTTACTCTGTTGAGACACTCACACACACACACACACACACACACACACACACACACACACACACACAGAGAGAGAGAGAGAGAGAGAGAGAGAGAGAGAGAGAGGAATAGGATCCAGCGCAATATTCCAGCTTCCAATTAACATGACCAACCAAAGGAAATAAGACAGAATATAGATACACACGCCTACACCTTTTACTGTCTTCAAAAATTAAGATCAATCCCATTTTAGAATGTTATAAATCCACAGGATAATGTAAATCAATCACACCAAGCAAGACCCATGCTTTTCGGATTTCCACAAAAGAAAAAGGTTAGCTAACTACCCTCTTTTTACACAAGCATTTCTGTGCTGTCTTTGATTTTTTTTTTCCATCATAGCTTTGCATCTCACCTCTCCTCCCCACCTCCCCCAGCCCCCAGCTCCCATTCTCCAAAAATGAATGCAAAGAAATACTATTAGGCTGTCTGGTTATGTATTTTTTATGAGGCCATACAAGACGCTGTCTGACCCCTTGCCGCTCGTGTTATAAGCACGCTGGAGATGCTTTTCATTTGGGTTTTGCTTTTCAGCCTGGGTGACCTCTATTAAATAAAAAAAAGGGGAAGGTGGGGCTGTGAGGGGAGGCCTAATATGTGACCCCAGGGACTGGTGGCTTCAAGGATTACATTTAATTCATATGATAATATTGAAATATAACGTTCCTGGGCCTAATGCTGTGGCTATTTTCTCTTTCTTTTTATTTCAGAAGCTTGGTGATGAGTCTTGTCATAGATATTTTTTCATCAGTTTGGAGCAGAGCTGTATCCCAAATACTGGGGTCAGAGCCTTAAAATTACCTTCTTCCCTCTTCAAATTCAGGCCACGAACATTTTTTTTTTTTAAAGTCTCTTTTCCTGGTTTCTGCGAGAGACACAGAGTGCTTAATTCCTTTCTCATGTGTGTCTATCAAGAGTCCTTGCTTCAGATAAAGAAACAATTCATATTTTAGCATTTTTGTCACCCACATCCATCTACTCACTCCCAAATTCCTTATTATTATAAAAGACAACATCTTTTTTAACATACATAATCTTTCCTTCCTTTCTTGTTCCCTTCCTCCTTTTTTCACAACATCAGGTTGTAGATGTTAATCTCATGTATGTGTTTGGGTCCTTGCATCTGATATATATATATATGTGTGTATATGTATATATATATATATACATACATACATACAAACACACACACACATATATATGTGCATTTGTGTGTGTGTTTACTGTATTCCCTATATTGACATTACTCTAAAATTATCCTGTTTTTATAATGCTCACATTGGTTGGTGAGTGTTCATTTGCATCAGTTGCACAGAACTTACACACTAACCAGAAAAGTATTGGCCTCCTGCTTCAGCTTAACATTGCTTATAGCATTTAAGTTTATGATTGATGCAAACTAATTTACAGACATAATCTCCTGGCCAGTTTTCAGAAATGCAGTACTGTTAAAAGTTCCTCTTCTTTTTTCCTGGTTTAAATAAACTGGTTGAGAGATAGGACTCAACTCCCCTCCGTTCACTGTGTTTTGAAAATGTTTTTATTCCTTTCACTTTAATAGAGCAGTACTTAATTTCCCCGGAATCAGCTGCCGTTCCTCTGTGCTGTGTGTCGCTGTCCTCCAAGGCAGGTTCCTTGGAGAGATGGTAGCATCTCACCAGAGCTAATAAAGTCAATTAGGCTAATGTTATACAGTAGGCCACTAGAAATCAGATGTGTCTACATTGGTCCTTCTGTGTTCTCACGTCATACCAAGCTTGCGCTTCATAAAGAATATATATGGCTTTATTATTAGTTTGTAGATATATATTTAATTGTAATCTCTCTCTCTCTCTCTCTCTCTCTCTCTCTCTCTCTCTCTCTCTTTCTCTTTCTCCCTACCCCCACCCCTCACCCATTCCTATCATTTCTTTTTAGTTATTGCAAGAGGGGGAAAAAAAAAACCTCGGAAAAATCTACGGACATGTTCACACGTTTTCATTACCAGAAAAGTAGCGCTGAAAACTGATCAAAGCTGGGAAATTCATGGCGGCAGCTGAAACCCCCATTCCCCAGTCGGTCTGTTATTACTGCCCAGGTATTACCACAAATGTGGTTCAGCAAATAAAGCCCCTGGCTGCCTGGCTCCCTCTGCAATCAGCAAGCCAAGTGGGTCTGCCATGGGGTTTCCTGAAGAGACTCCTAATTGTCTTGTGTGTGTTTGCCTCACAATCTGAATATTCCTGCCGTAGCTGGGAAACTGGTGAAAATGTATAGATGTGTCTATGTATGTATTACATGGAGTCCCTTTTTTTTTTTTTTTTTTTTTTTTTTGCGGTTGTCAGTCACTGTGTGTGAGGGGGATGTTTTGAAGCACAGAGCCCAGGTTCTCCTTTGTAAGGCATTGGCTGTGACCCTCCTCCTCTCTTCCCGCCCCCAGTAGCCCTGGACTTCAAGATGCCTCCTTGACTGGAGCTTAACATGGAGTTGTCTTATTTTTTTTTTTTTTTTAAACCCAGTCACAACACAGAGAGAGGAGGAGGAGGGAGGGAGGGAGAGAGAGGAGAGAGAGAGAGAGAGAGAGAGAGAGAGAGAGAGAGAGAGAGAGAGAGAGAGAGAGAGAGAGAGAGAAACCCTGAAGGATGGGTCTCAAAAATTCTAAAAGAGCCACAGGGAACTCCTTTTGAGAGCTACAGACAGCAGGCTAGCTGAGGTAAGGTAGATGCGAAAGTCTTCTCTTTTTTCTTTTCTTCCCTCTCTCTGTCTCTTGCTGGTGTGTCTCCTCTCTGCCTTCTCCCTCCCTCCCTCTTCCTACCTCCCCCCCCCCCCTCCTTCCCTTTGCGTTCCTGTGTTCTACCCTCAGTGGCCGGCTCGCTTTGGATCTGGGAGGGTGGCTGGGGGTGGGGTGGGGGAGCCACCTAACTTCTCTGCTTAAGCAATCTGAGAAGGGAACTCATGTGAATATGCAAATAGGCCTCCTGGCCGCGTTGCCGACACGTGTACGTGTTGTATCTCTCCCCCCACCTCCCTGTCTCAGCGTCAGATCTTCAACAGATTGCTGTTGTTTCCTCTGATCGCCAGCACAGCGTGCTGGAAAGAGAGATGGGGGGGGGGGGGGTAGGTGGAGACTGGAGGGAGTGTGTTGTAGGGCCGGGAGGGAGGAAATCACGACAAGATTGCTGTGACTTTTTTATATTAATGTGTGGCTTTTTTTTCCTAGCTCATTTGCATGTCAAAGTGGCGGAGGTGTGAGGGCACAGATTAGTATGGAGATGACATAATGATGTAATGAATTAAATGTGATCACTTCTCCCAAGCTGGGGGTGAGGTGGGGGGCGGGAGGGAGCAGCGAAGTGGGGAGGGGGGAGTTAGTGTCAGACAGCCAGGGTGAGCCAGCAAGAGGGGAGAGAGGCTTCTGATCTGCACCGCGGTTGATTGATGTCACCAGCTCGCGGAATGCATCTTTTTATTGTGATGATGATGATGGTGATGGTGCTGATTGAGATGATTACACTTATCGTTAGTGTGAAATTTGAATTTTAAGTGGTCAGTGCCAGAGCCCGCCCCCCTCCCCCCCCCAGCGCACGTGATTATTTGGTCCATCAGTGCAAACCCTTCACTGTCAAAATCTAACACTGCTCTGGCGTCTGCTTTTATTTAAAAAGGACGGTGCAACCTCCAGGAAAGAGAAGATGACTAATTTGTGATATTACACAGAAGGCTGGAGTACAGGGCCTTTTCATGTGGCTTCAGTTCTGGTTTTGAGTATGCAACAAAAAAGTGAAGGGAAAGGAGATTAAAAACATTTTTATTGAGAGAGAGAGAGAGAGGAGAGAGAGAGAGAGAGAGAGAGAGAGAGAGAGAGAGAGAGAGAGAGAGAGAGAGAGAGAGAGAATATCACTATATTGGTAGGGTGGTAAAGGTTTTCACCATCCACAATAAGGAAAACGCGATTTCATCTCTGGCATTCTGCATTATCTCTCTTTAATAACAAAACCAAAACGAGGCTGATTGCGAAGAAAGCAAATCGCCAGGCAGCTAGGTTGCAGGTCTGAAAAGCAGCAAAAATGGGACATTTCCCCCTCCTCCTTTAGCCTGTTTTATAGGCAATACCTGAAAATGTTCATGCAGTAGCTGTAAAGTGGAGAAGAGAGGGGGCCTTTCCTCCTTCCTTTAAAAAAAATGTGTGCACAATTAAAAAAAAAAAAAAGAATGTAAATACAAACTAAAAATTTGCAGAGTTGGATCTTTATTTTGGTCAAATTCATCCCATGAGCCAGTAAGTTTTCTTTAGCTCCTTCTGGTGTCCTGCTTCTTGGACTTAAGATATAGACACTCAGCATAGCAACTTGGAACTAATTGTGTAGCAATAGCCGCGACGGTATAAACGAGCACTTAGGAATTCACAGACGTCACTAACATTAATTTATTGAAAAAGAAAATCCAAAGCAACTCCATTAGTTTTTTTTTTTCTCCCTCCCTTGTTATTGTTACGGGCTTTAAATGGATTTCCTAATTGGATAATTTTATTCACAAAGAATAATACACAGATGGAAAACAAGCTGGGACCTGGGGGTGGGGGGCGGAGTTGGCAGAAGGATGGAGAACCGGCAGTGCGAAGCAGCAGCAGCGGGGTCAAGTTCATGGGGACCTTCTCAGATGTTATGCTAAGAGGGGCAGGGAACAACATGGTTGTGAGAGCCACCTGACCCTCCTCGGGCCTCGGGCCTGCGGGAGGCAGATGGGTGTCTTAAACGTGTTCAGACAACACAGAAGATGATGCGTTTGCCTCCGGTCTGTCATGTTGAAAGTAAAGCCCTTCGTTGCTGGTCCTTGTCGATCATAGCTACTTCCGGTTCACCCCAATCACAGTTCTCTTAAGATGCAGGCATTCTGGGGTTTCCCTTTTCTCAGGTGCTGACATCAGATCTGTTTCCTGTCCTCCCCCGCCATGTCCGTCTTTTTGTCGGTAAAGCTGGGCTTCTGACATCTCTCTTCTCTTAACCGGTTATGCTCACCATATACCGGGTCCCAGTGGATGCCACACACAGACACTATTTGTATCAAAGCATATGGGGGTCCCAATCTTATACTGACCTTCACCTGCTAACCACGTGCAGCCATGCAGAGCAGCGAGAGGAAAGTTCTGGAGTCCTGGCCCTACTGAGTCAACACACCTGTATCCTTATTCTGCTTTCACTCCCCAGGTAGCCTCGGCAGCATCCTGCTTTCTCCCTGCCTTAGTCTTCTATGCCAATAAAGAAGAAAGGCAGCCATGAGGATTGTTACTATTGATCTGCCCAAGGGGATCATTAGGCGTCCGTATCAATCTACAAATCAGTAGGCCTGTGTTACTAGCTTGGGCAGTCATTGCCAATTTGTCCCTATTAGATGGCCAAGCCTGGAGGTGTATGATGAGCAGATCGGTCTTTATCTCCGCGCTGGGTTTACAGGCTTGCTGCCAGACGCTAGAGTTCACTGGAGTTTTATTTTGGGGAGTGGAGGTGACGGAGAGTCTGTGAGAGACAGAGGGGGTCTTTGTGGGTTTTCTCTCTCAGCCTGAAAGCTGCATGCACTTTGATTAGACTTCCAAGGTGGACCCCACCCTGTTTTGTCTGAGTCATCACTAGTGGGAACTGCGCCCCCCTCCTCCGTCCCCCCCCCAACCTCCCCCATATCTTCCCGGGAAAGCTGCCTATAGGAACCTCTAACAGAAGTGTCTTCTGTCTCAGCCGGCTCTTGTTTTGTTACTCTGTTGCTGGTCTGTATTCCCTCCACCCCCTCCACTTCCTTCTCTGCAGTGTATTTACTGTTGGGCAGGTGACATTTTTCCCTGATATTTTCTCTGTAGTTCAATTAGATAAGGTAAAAGTTAAAGCTACAGGTAATTTTGTTTGGGCGAATCGTATTTACCTTGTCTCTTTGAACTAAAATCTAGAAGGAAATGCGTTCGGGCTGCATTCCTTATTACTGTTGTGTTTTTAAATCTTTAAAGATCATCTTTGTCTCTGGTCTTAGGCTCTGGAAGAGCAACAGCTAGAGTAAAAAGCCCCATTCTGTTTCAATGCGAGTAGATCGTGAAAAATAAAAATTACGTTTCCACGGAGGAAGGGGAGGAAAAAGGGATAATGAATAAATAAGCACAATTTATGCCGTTACCGCTGCCAGTGTGACATTTCCTCTTCATTATTTTGTGAAAACCTCAATTTTAAACCTGGTTTTACTCATTCCTGACGTGAGCATTATTCAGTATAAATATCTGTCCACTGCCAGGCCTCGATGAAGCTCCGAGTGACATTTCTGCTTTATAGCTTACAACTGGGGGGTGGGGGGAGAGGCAGGGTGGATGGCTGGGAGGCAGGGAAGGTGGGCTGGTGCAGAGATGGAGGGGAGGGACCAGGCTGCATCCACTTCCTGGGAGCTGTTTTTAATCCTGCAGTGGTGTTTCTTCCTTGTGAATAATAATCTCTTTTTCCAACTGGGGCTGAGGGGTGCTGGGTCACACATCATGCCTGCCTCAATTGAATACTTCACGTATGTATCAGCTCTTGAATTGGCTTGTTACTCAAGAGGCAAGAAAGTTCTGAGTTTTTTTGTTTCGTTTTGTTTTTTGTTTTTCTTTTTTATACAGTCTTTCAGCTTTTGATTGTTTGTAAATGAGACAAAACTGTTTATCAGTAAAGGCCAACTTCCAAGGACTCTGGACCTGGTTTTTGGTATTCGGCATATTTCAGCTCATCCTGTCAAAACAGAGAAATCTTGTCTGGTACTCCAGCAGATCTTGAGCTTAGTGTTAGCTAGTGTTGACATTTCTTCCCTTCTATATTTTTTGTTATTGTTTTTCCTTCTTTCTCCCCCTCTTTTGGCTTCCTCCTGGCCCTCCTCCAATGCACCCCTCTAACTCCCCCTCCTTCAGAGGCACACTCATCTGGAGCCCCCTGCTCACAGACCTCCACAGAACCAAGCACATGTGTGTGGGGTTGATGATTTTGGAAGTGAAATCATGCTAATTTATTATAAAGCAGACGTCAGCCCTCTTTCATCGTGCAGAGCATGTATAGAAACCAATCTGGAGTGGACTGAGATGAATGTTAGGGGGAGAATTTGTCTTGCAAATATTTATAAGCTTTTTTTTTTTCTTTTTTCTCCTTTTGGAACTGAGTCTCTTCTAGGGCGGCTGCCATGCCGTGAGGAAGAGTGTTGACTTTGAGGAAGATGCTCTTCAAACTATTGCTTGTTTTCTCAGGAGAGCGGGGGATTCAAATTGGTCTTGCTAGTGATACGCTGTCAAAACCAGATGGATCTGCGAATAAACTGGTTATTTAATAATTCTGAGATCCTCCTGGCCCTCACCCCCACCCTGTCTGAATCAATGAGAACTTTACAGTGAACGAACCCAACAGCCCAGGTGCTCACTCCAATGCTCACTCAGCTGAAGGACAGAAAGGAGACGTTTTTACAAGTCTCTGTAGCAGCAAAGCGACATCTGTCCAGTCCTCATCACATAAAGTCTTATTACATAGGGATGCTGACAGTATGTTGCAAGTTCATAGAAACTTTTCCTCAGGGATGGACCAGCTCCTCACCTAGGACATTTAGATAGTTGGTGATTGGCCTAACTAGAGCACTGGGCACATTGCTTTGCTCTCTTTCACTGTGACAGAAAACACTTTAATTTGTCAAGGTCCTGGTTCTCTGCCTATGTAGTGTTCTGGTTTTCTTTGGTTTACTTCGTGTGGCTTCATGGGTAGGTACTGGTCCTCCATGGAAAAGGTAATACATTCTCAGCATGCTGTCATAAGTCTCCCCCCACCTCACACACACAAACACACACACACACACCCCTGAAACCTTGTCTTGTCTAGATTAATGCTCTCTCTCTCTCTCTCTCTCTCTCTCTCTCTCTCTCTCTCTCTCACACACACACACACACACCTGAAACCTTGTCTAGATTAATGGTCAGTGTCTCGCACACACACGCTTATTTGTGTTGTGGTAGTGGAGAGATGCTGAGAATCACTGACGAGATCCAGGATAATTCCTAATGCTGTGGAAGGCTTCATTTTCCCCTCGGCATGATGGATGGGCTGGAGAAGTGCTTTCCGAGATCATTATGTGTGTCGTTCTGTTAAGTGTTATTAAAGTCTGTCTGTCTGAAGCAGCATAAACAATACCCTCTGCTTTCTCGTATCCTGGCTTTCAGAAGAGTAACCACATAGACCTTTCTCTACCCCCCTTTCTCCTTCCTGAGATTATCTATTAGTTCCTGCCATAAAATTATTGAGAATTGTGTTTTTCTTTCCACTTAAAATTGGATAGTATTAACCCGTAAAAGGTCCTGGCTTATTTTTAAACCAGTAAATATTTTAGAAATTCATTTTATTAAAAGAACCATATGTGGCAAGTAGCAGACTTTGGAGTGTGGGGCAAGGTCTATAACTTCAAAGGGATGTAATAGTCTTTTATTTTCTGTGGTCTCCGTTATTTCCTATATCATTGATACACTACCTGGAGTTGATGGTGCAAGACACGGGATGGGGTTGGATGGGACAAAAACTGCATTGGAATCTTTGGCAGATGGATTCGGAGGGGACCATGGGAGATCATGGAAGTGAGAAGGAAAACCTTAGTACTGGGGGGCGGGCATCAAAGAAAGTTGGCTTTTTAAAAAGATTGTGCCTTAGGAGGGTGGATTCCTCTAAGTCCAGGAGCATTTGTTTTGATGGGGTGGGGTGGAGTGGGATGGGGGAGGGCAGGGCTCTGGAGTGAAAGGACATAAAAGCCCCGTGGAACATAGCAGCCAAGGAGAAATGACAGATGGCTCACGTTAAAACTGAAGCAATTTCACTGGAACAAAAGAATTAACTTTGAAGGTTCGGAACTTTCTCTAAGTCACAGATTGTTCCGAGCCCTGTGATAACACGGGAGGCTCTCTGTTTTGTCGCCTGCGTCACTCTTCTCCCCTCTCCTTTGCCTTTTGTTGTTGTTGTTACTGGTTTTGAACAGTTTGCTGGAGTCTCCTTTAGGCCCCTGGAGGCTCATCCAAAGAAAACGAAACCCAAAAGAAGTAGACCCTCATATTTCCTTTTAAAACACTGTTTCCTTTTTTGTCGGGGGGGGGGGGCGGGGGTGGTAGGGGCTCACTGAGATCTAGAAAGGCTCAGTTTAGGCTTTTAATAGAATTGCCTAAGTTTGACGCACAGCTGGGGCAAGCCCAGCCATCCACAGCACAGCTAGTTTCTGAACACTCAATTTTATATTTGAATAATTCTCCAGATCAGGTTATAATCATGAATGTCATATAAAAAGTTTTTTTAAAAAAAAAAAAAAAGAAATTACATTATTTCACAGATGTGCAAATACTTCTGAGAAAAAAATTACATTGATCAGTTTTTAATACCCCCCTGTCTCACCCTTCAGTCAAAGGGAAAAATACCGTCCCCCCAATCTTTGTCTTCAGAAAGGTGTTAGATTGTAAACATCTGAAGGAAATGAAAGGGGGTTGGCCAGTCCACCCCAAACTCTTTCCAGGTTTTCAATCCTTTCAGCAGAGGCCTTCAGTTTGCAGAAAAGAGGGAGGGTCTGTGGAATATAAAAAGAGACAGGAGATGTCTCTGTTTGTTCTTAAAATTTAAAGCGCAAGGCAGGATTGCAAGTGGCTGATTTTGAGTCCACACATTTAAGGGGGCTTGAGGAACAAGGGGGAAAGATCTCAGGTAACCCGCGCAAGGGGGCGCCTTGGAGATGGTGAGGGCGATTGCCACGGAGGAGGGAGATTTAGTTGTGACAGAGAATGAGACAGAGTGAGAGGTCGCAGCCATTCCCTTTATAGCATCTGAAACAATGGAACGTGGCCATGCCATTTAAAACTATTGAGACAAGCACCCATTTTCCTCAAGGGGAGGCCTGCATAGTCTTTGTTCCGCAACTGGAGTCTTGTTTATTCTTGTTCAGATAAAAGCACTTTGGGATTTCTGTGGGTTTTTTTCCCCCCACTACGAAACATTTCCGGAAGGGACAACTGGAGGCACAAAAAAAACTGGTGGTCATTTCAGGAATAGTCAGTCACCTGTGGTTGGAAACATCCCACTGTCACTCAGGGCTGTATGACCAAGTGTTCCTGAGTCTGAAAGAAAACAAGTGAATTAAAAGTCTGGACTGCATGTTTTTCTTGCTTTTAATTTTTGATAACAGCTCCTACCAAGTGTATGGCCTTTGCCCTCATGTAATATTTGGATATTTGATATATTGTCATAAGGATATTATAGAGGTGGAAAAATTGCATTAGCATTTGGCTCGTGGGTAGCGATTTGTTTAAGCTATGCTCCAGTTATTCAGGTTTTCTTTTCTGAACCAACTTGAATTTTATTTATTTATTTTTAATCTGGTCCCAAACAGTGAGATAATATTTAAAAAAAAATATATATATAATGAACTAAGGTGTTGTATTTAGATCAGTGTGTGTGGAATTAAAAGCACCCCTTTGTCTTGCCAAAATCATGCATGTCAGATGAAAAAAAAAAAAACCTAATCTAAAAATGCTGGGTTTCTTTTCAGTGTGCAGGCAGTACCAAACTACGAGGGCTCTTATCACAGTGTACGCTAAGTCCTCGGCACAAAAACGTGTAACGAAAGCTGTTACTTTGAGTGCGGTTCGTGTATTGGAACGGCTGTGACAGCGCGATACAGTTAAACACTTGTTCAATTATAAGAAAAAGAAAGAGCGGGACTCGATTTAGATAAGAATTTTAAAGGATCCTTGAAATCTCTGAGGGAACCTCACTTGAGACGTCCAGTCACAAACTGGAGCCTTCCCGCGGGCTGCCTGTCCATGTCTCTTGTCTTACGTGTCCAGTCCACTCGGAGGGACCTTAGACGTAACAGTTGCCCTTCATTTGAGCAACTATCCTTCCAAATCCTACTTATTAAAAAAAAAAAAAAAAAAAGGACCTGGGTTGTAGTCTTTTTGCAAATTATTTCGAGTATTTGTCCTTTCATACCATTGTGGGAAGCGGGAAACCCCATGGTAGTGGGCTACCTTTCTCCCTGACACTTGCTTCTAAGTTTGCTTTCAGATGATTCTACCATTTTTATGGCAGATAGATTTTGTGTGTGTGTGTGTGTGTGTGTGTGTGTGTGTGTGTGTGTGTGAACATACAAAAGGCTCTCATTGATATTGATACCCAAAATTTAGTTCTGGGACTCTGCACACACGACACTGTTTTTTGTTGTCATTGAATGAATGATCTATTAATGTAAGTTCAGTGTGTGTGTGTGTGTGTGTGTGTGTGCGCGCGCGCGCGCGGCTGCATGTACCTGTCTTATGCTTGTCTGAAATACAGGTAGATATATATGTACATATACATATATGTGGCTTCTGTGCCATCGTGCTTGTTTGACACATAAATTCATTCTTGGAGACTCTGACTCCATAAGAACATAGCTCCTGTGCGTTCCTTTTGTGTAGGCTAACTTTGTATTTTCTAAGCTGAGTGGTCTGTATGCTTTCCTAGGCAGGTGAGGCTCACTTGTTAATGCCACCTCTCTCGAGGCTGATACCTTAATAGCGTTTGTGTGATGGTCTCAGAAGATCAGCTCTGTAGCATCATTTTGAAATTGCCCTCCTCGGGGGGGGGGGCGGGGGGGAGAAGAAGCTGCCAACCCAAACACAAATAAATCTCCACGATGCAGAACTTCAGCCTTTAAGCAAGCAAGCAAGCAAGCAAACAAACAAAAACCCACACAATATTCTTTCATCTGGTAGGCTATGGCTTGCTTAACCTTGACTAAAAGCAACAATCGCAGGCATTACAGAGAGAGAGAGAGAGAGAGAGAGAGAGAGAGAGAGAGAGAGCGCCAAATCTTCAGTGTTTATGACTAAGACCCCCCCCTCCCTTCCAGTAGGCAACAGGAGGACAGTCTGCACTTGTCTGTCTCACCTTCCTCATCTCCACTGGCCTTCTGTATTTAAATCTCTGAAAATGACCAGAAGGAAGCAAGCCCTGAACTTTTCTAAGGAGTTTGCCGGGTCCCTTGGCATTCAGGAAACTTTACAGAAAGGTCTGTGCCTTAAGCCTGGGCAGCAAAGCGGGTGGGAGGGCTAGTGAAAGCTGTCTCTTTTCATTCGATAAGAGGTTGGTGTGGAACGTTTAAACTAGGGTCCCGGACTGTCCAGACCCTGTCTCTATCTTCTAAGTCATTTCTGTACCTGGAATAAAATGTTGCCGTAGAAATTATTGACATAATGGTCCCCATGAGGACTCATAGCCATCAAAGTGAAATCTCACAATAAATCCAGAGGCCACCTGGAGAACCGCCCATTAAAGAGCTTTTTTTAGAGGAGGGGAAAAAACTTTAAAAGCTTAATTCTTCTTAAACACAAGCTCACTGATCGTGTCTCTGTTGCACTTTCCAAGAGTTAGTTCTTTACTTTTAGCTTTGTTAAATAATCCTTTCAAGCTTTTTTTCCCCTGCGCGCCCCTCCTAGTGCCCCCTGACAGCGAAAATGCTGCCTTCTGTATGGATGACATCACTATGCCCCTCCAGCCACACTGAAAGCCAGGAGTTACCCGGCAATGAACCGCAGTAGAGCTTTCTGCGTGTCTCAGAGAATAAAAGCCTTAAAACGCGAGGTGTGTCTTACTCTCCTACTATACAATACCAGGGACGTTATTGATCAGTGTTTGGGGGAAACCCACCCTAAAGCTAATTAGTCTTTGTGGAGTCGGATAACTAATGCTGTTTTACACTCAGCACTCAAGGCCACACGTTTCATCCTCAAAAAATGCTTTGAAAACATTAACTAATTAATCATTAGCTAATTTAGCAACTGACAATGAAAGTTGAGACACTGGAAGAGGCTGGATTCCACCAGCATTTTGTGCACACACACCCCTCCCATGGAGCCAAAGACGGATTACTCTTGTCTGGAGACGGGGTGGGGGCATGGTGGAGGTTGTCAGGTGCGGGCAATTTACAAGGTGCTGCCTAGGTGATCTTTCCAAGGGACAGAAAGAAAACCTGGAAGGCTCCTGGACAGTCTTAAAAGGTAATGGCCAGATTTCTTTTTTAAATGATAATGAAGAGAGTTGAATAAATAAGAAGAAATTTAGAGGCCAACTTAGGAGAGTCAGCCTTAGCAAATGTCTAGAGCATATGAAGACACTGAAAGTTAAAAGTGTGGTTAGCGATGTCCAAAGTGAGACAAGGAAGCAGTGGGCATTTTAATTCTTTAGATGTCAAAGATTTCCCTTAGTGTTGTAGCAAGGTAGGCTTGTGTGCCTATGCCTGTGTGAATGATCTTTTCCAGACAGCTTCCTATGTACACTGCCTTAGAGATCGAGCCTCATTTAAGAAACTCAACCACCTTAGAGACGTCCTGGTATGTCCCCACCAACTGAACTGTTTTTCCAGGGGCTTGTCCGCTTTGCACTGTGGCCCCATCTGCTATGTGAATGAGATGTGAAAAATAATTTGGGAGTTTCTCTGAGCTAGCAGAGACCGCACAAGCTGAGTTTTCTTTAAAAATACAGAGACAGTTCATCTATAGAGTTACTGTGAATGAGGGCATATGTGTGGTCCAGTTCTTTCAAAGAAAGAAAACACTCCACAAAGCCACCGGCCTTAGAGAAGGTGGCATCAAGGACTGCTTTTTTTTTTTAAGTGAATATATTTTGCATCTACTCAGTTTGTTCTAATTCCCACACGTCCTTCTCCTGCGACAAGGAAAAACAAGATTTTAGAATACTGAAAAAAAAAAAAAAAGTCAAATGTACAAAATATATTCTCACTATCACACGGAAATGTTGATAAACTGGGAGGTATACCAGCTCAAAGTGTCCAGTGGGGGAGCCCAGCGAAGGGTTACTACCCCTTAGTAAACTTCCCACCAAATAATCTTGGAGCCTCTTGGTAGATGTGGCAAGGCAGGGGAAGCAGCCACGCGCATCCAGCACATCACATTAGAAATGCCTGGTGTTCAGTAGGAGACGCGGCAAAGCAGGCCGGGCGCACACAGAAACGGCACCTGTAAGGACTCAGCTACGAACAGCTGCGGTTCATACAGACCCACACTCTTCCGCGCCTGATCTCGATGGCTCTCAACTTCAGTGGTTATCCTCACGTGGCTTGTTTTATTTTATTATAGTGCTGGGGATCTAGGCAAACACTCTACCACTTACCTGCACCCCTAGCTTTCCGACCTTCCTGAGTGCACTCACTGCCCGTGGGCCCCTTGATTTCACTTCTTTTCCTTCCAGCCTGATACTGTTTTTAAAATTAAAAAAAAAAAAGTGTTAATGACATCCTTAATTTAGGGAATTAATTTTTTACTTCCTATTTTTCCCATTCTATGTTATATAATGGTAGTTTTCTATTTTAGGGGGAAAGAGGGTTCACATTTGAACATGACTATTTTTTTTTTTACTTTTGAATTAAAAAATTAAAAAAGAAAAATTCTGACTCTCTCCCATCTCTTACCCTGTTGCCTGAGCCTGCAGAGTTTGTCGTGGTGGCACATTTGCCCACTGCTTTGAGGTCATGTCTAACAGCTCGCGCTCATGAGGTGAACTTCCTCTTTCCTAATACTATGGGAACTTCCTAGGGAGGCCCTCGGGAAGGTCAGGGTCTCCAATTAGCCCCACATTTAAAAGAATTTACATGATGCAGGTCCCTCAATTTTCATTTACACTGACTTCACCCCAGTCTTCTGTCTTAAAAAAAAAAAAAATGGTGTCATTTAATGCATGACTATGACTTAGACGTAATTCCTCTAAATGGTATTTTATAGTAGTATTACCAACGGGGAGGGGTGATTCCGCCATTTTTGCCACCTCCACCTCCAGCCAATGTCTGCAGAGTTTAATTAGCACTGTGTGTGTGTGTGTGGGGGGGGGGGTGGTAGTGGGGCTAGTGGCATCTATTGCATGGAGACCTGGGATTCTGTTTGTCATCCTGTGCAAATAGGATGCCCCTCTATAATAAAGAATCCCTGGCCCTAACAGCAAGTTGTGTGTTCCCGTTGTTTCTTATGTCTGTACCTGAGACTGGAAAATGTTACAGAGACTTTGGGGTATGCACTAAGTTTATCTTAATTTTTTTTCCCCCAAAGCGGTTGTGGAAATGTAGCTTTGTTTTGTTGAAGATGTAGCTGACTCGTCTGGCCTCTTCGCTGTTCTTTCCCTTAGCATTAACAACGCTGGATTCTGAACCGTCATGGTGGTCCTAAGCGTCCTTTCTGTTTCTCACTTTTTGATAATCATGTCACAAGAAGGATGGAATGAGAGGGACGTGTGTAGATGGACAAAGGATGCGCAGGTAGAAACGTGAGAACTCCTAGAACCTGGGCAGGTGTCTACGTTTTATGAGGCACCTTGCAAGCTACGTCCCACATGACTGTCAGAGGCCCCATGCTTCCCAGCCCAATGCTCTCTGGCTTGCCTCTTCTTCAGCCCAGCTCCACAAGGACAGTCAGCTTCCCTGTTGTGATTTTAAAGAGAAAAAAAAAATCCAAAAGAAAAAAAGAACACCCCAAACTTCTGCAGAGTGGATTTTAACACAAACAGCTTATACAATCCACTAGCTAGAGAGTGTAGAAATGGGCCCTGAGGTCATTCACTTGCTGGCGAGTGTATTCCCTGGGTGTTGTTTGAAGGGAACTGAAGACTGCACAACTTTGTAGAAAAATTAAAAAGGAAAAAAAAAATGCTGGGAAGAGACCTCAGAGGAAGAACATAGTGGTCTATAGTAGGGACTGAGGTTTCAAATGTGTGTGTGTGTGTGTGTGTGTGTGTGTGTGTGTGTGTGTTTGTGTGTGTATGACACATGCATATATTTTCTACCATTTTGGAGCAGTGAAGGTATAGGCCTGGATTGTGTCTCTCCAGCCCATCTGTTAGCCCTTTAAACTAGCTTTGCTCTTGCAAATGGGGCTGAGCTCCGCTTTCCCAGTAGATGGCATTGTAGTCTGTTCAGCGGTGAAGAGCTTCCCTTAGCCAATAGGACTGCACATACATACGATGTGATATGTGTGTATACACATATATATTCCCCCCAGTGTCTTCCTTACCAACCCCCCCCCTTTCTCCCCTGCATTAAATACTAGCTTGAGGTCATAAATAAGAATCTTGTTTTTGCTAGTTACCTGTAACTCTCGAAAGATTCGATTTAGGGGGGGAAAAGATGCAGCAGATAATTTAATGTCGCTTTAGCAAATAAAAAAAATATGGGCTAGATCTGGGAGTGTGGGATACGGATAAAACATGCAAGCAAAGAATGTGTTCAGATGACCCTGTTTCAAAATTAGAGCCGCCTTTGGTCTTCCAAAGTTCACCTTTTTTTGGTATTAACCCATGATATTTGACAAAGTTCAGTGAAGAGAAGGCCTGATAAAGTTTAATTCTATAGCAAGGATTGTTCATCTGTGTGGCATTCTTTTTAGACTGACCCCTGAACCCCCTCCCCCCAAAAAAAGATAAGAAAGAAAAAAAAACCCCACATCATTGTAAGCTGATTATTTTAAAATTCTCTTCAACAACAAAAACAACAATAACGCAAATCATCTGTCTGGAGCCTGAATATATTACACATAGACCGAAAATTGAATAATGTTTTTAGCTTTGTAAATATTATCTTCGCGATATTCTTCCTTCATTTAGACCACTGGATCTAAAACTAACAGCAGCAACTGGCTGAGCCAGCGCTGGTTGTCATTGCCTGGTGTGGGAGGAAGGTGCCCCCGGGTGCTTTCTTCTTTCTGTCATTTTGCATACCTGTAGTGAGGGGCTCAGAAGAGCAGTCAAGTACACCAAGAAACTTGATTTCAACAGAAGAGAGAGAAACAGTGATACGAAGAAGAAAGACATTAAAAAAAAACAAAAACAAAAAAAAACTCACAATAAGACTCTCTGTAAATACCCTTTAAAAATGAAAGAAGTTGCATTATAGTAGCTGGAATTGAAACAGAGTTCCACTCCTTTCTTTTTGTTTTGATGAACTTTGGCAAGGAAAGCATCATGCTTATGTGTCTGTGTGTTTAATTGAATCTATAGTGTCATAAAGTTTGTTTTTTCCATGAGACTTCCATCTTTTTCTTATAAAAATGTTTTTTCTAAAACTGTACATTTCTCCCCCACAAATGCCACCTCAAATCCTCTTTGCACTAAATATACTCTATATTTCTCTGATAGTCGTTTCATAATAGTATTTGACTTCCATTTATCAATACCGTTTCTTCCCATTATTTTTAATCACAAGATTACGAGCTATGTATTTAGTTATTATTTAAGCTAAATGGTGTCTTTGGCTGTTAGCTGGAAAAGATAATGTCCCAATATCAGGATTAAGTTTTCATCTCTATCAACTGGCTTAAAAATACCCAACTTGATTCCTTTTGAATTAACTGAGTCTTATTTTATTTTATTTTTTCCAGCATCACTGATCACCATAGTAACCACTAGCTGTCAGTTCAGCTTCTGACATTTTTCTCATTTGGTGAGATTTCAGAATTGCCATCCTCCCTGCCAACATGTCATGAACAAGAAAAAAAAATTGCATGAAAAATCTAATGGGTGTCTGGTCTGATTGTCCTGATTCGAGGCAGGAAAGACAAAAACTGATGAATTGTGAAATGTATTCAGAGGGATTCAAGGAAGCAAGTGCGGGGGGGGGGGGACCCCTTCCCCCTACCTCGTTTCTTTTTGTTATGCTTGATGCTTCATACATGCTTACTCTGACACTCGGGTTTGTAGAAATTTAAGATTAACAATTTTTTTACACTCACCCAGCTGATCTCTCTCCCTTACCTTTTTTTTTTTTTTTGAAAGTCATCATTAAAAATAAAGTTACCAAGGCTCATATTTAGCTTGATTTCTCATATCATAGTTAGCTTTTTTTTTCTCCCCAAGTTCAAATTGGTTTCTAATATTTAAGCTGCTGTGCCTGCAAATGAATGACAGTTTAGGAGCCAGATGTGGACCGTGAATCCACTCATAGGTTTGTGGGTGTGTGAGTGTGTGCACGGGTGACTGGGAAAACAAAACAAAACAAACAAACAAAAAAACCAAACCAATACCGGGTCCCTTTGAAAAGAGAAACAAAGCTTAATCTAGGCCTTTGCTTTACATGGTAGAAGGCCAGCCAGAGAACGCAGTGTTTTCCAGTTTTTGCCAGTATTCCAATTCGACACATTAATGGAGAAGAAAGGTCCTGAATTTCCGCCCCACCTTTGTGAATTGAGTAGGGGATGAAAGGAAGTGGGTTTCTTTCCTTCTACATTTTCTTCCCTTTGATAGCCAGAGTTGTTACAGCAAAAGGCAGAGAGAAAGGGATGTGGTCCTGCTGTTTCCCTGAATTCGACATGCAGATTGATGCATACCTGTTCTGGGTAGGAGGTAAACACAGAGCCTGTGTGTGGATCACATCCCCAAGACCGAGTGAGGGCATTTACTATGCATGTGTCTCAATGCAGGTAAATACATTAGTGACATTAGCCTGTGCTTGTATGCAGCCAGCACTCCTGCAGGTAATAGGTCCTTGGGTGATGTAAGTGTACAGAGGTTCCCCTCGGAGGTAGATCAATCTTACGGATATATATATATATATATATATATATATATATATATATATATATATATATATATTTTTTTTTTTTTTTTTTTTTTTTTTTTTTTTTCATGACTGCCTACAAATTCACGTTCAGCAGCAGGAAATCATTCTAGGAATGAAAGCCGATTTGAGAAGCAGCTGTAGAACCGAGACCCCTTTCCCTCACGGGTGGACAACTCCTGGATTGTGCAAGCAGATGCTGAGATGCTTCCTGTTCCCATTTCAGAGGCTTCCTGGCTTTGGCATCTCCACAGACAACAATATTCAGACCGTAGAAGGTTTGAGTCATGCTGCTGAATTTATTGCAATTTTTTTTTTTTTTTTTTTTTTTTTTGTCACAGGTGTATTTAAACATTACACATGTCTAAGAAAGCACAGTGAAAGCCAGTGAAAAAATATCTCCACGAAAGACCGGAGTCTCTTATTCTGAAAAGCAAAATGGCACATATATTTTTGATGTGGTTTATATAAATATTGGAACATTTAATGTCCAGCATAGGTAGACTGATAACATGGTTTTGCCATTGTTAATTAATGGAGAACTAGGGATAGACATAACATAAGTGCATACATATGTATACGGCTAGCATACGTGTATAAAATAAACAGTTTGGACCATCATGGTTATATTATTTGATTCTTTTTAAAATTTGAACACTTTGGAGAAACCAAACGAATAATTCCCAAATGTTTGCTGCAATTATTGTGCACAAATATAACCCCTGAGAAATAGCTAGAAGATTGATACTGAGGCTCAGGGTATATTTCAAACACATATTTGGAGGTAGAAAATTAGAAAGTTTTTTTTTTTTTTAAATACTGACACATAAATTTACCCTATAAAAGAAAAAAAAAGCCAGAAAAATATGAATCTTTTAATAAAAAATAATACTATTTTTATACACTATAGTTTGTAATGAATGGGGTAAACAGAATATACTTTAATGCTTTTACGCTTTATAAGATTTATAACAATAATCAGTGAAACCTTGTGTGTTTGCCCCTTACGTGCCTTGAAGCCATTGGATCTCGCAGTTAATTGTATAAATTCCATACACTATGGGAAATCACAATGTATCATTTATATTCAGCATGTGCCATGTGTATAAATATTAAAATATATTAGCTTAAAATGGCTGATTATTCCTCAAACATTTTGTGATAAATCTTATCTTTTTATGGGTTGGGTGGGGGAAAGTAAATATTTCATGTTATTTGGAAATATTCTTTAAGCAACCTAGATTTATTATTACCATTTTAAATATTTATAACTACCTTAAAATATTTGGAGACTTAGCTCACTTGATAGGCACATATCCGGGTACCGTGTTTGTGTGTGGTATCTATCTACAGGCACTTCTCCAGTGCAGTCTGAGCATTGCCGTCCACTACTGCTACCCTTATGTGTGTGAAACATGCGTCTGTAGATACATTCAGTTACACACCCACAGTGGTTTGGATCAAGAGAGGAATCTTATGATATTTGTACATGCAGGGATGTTTTGAAAACTCTGCCAGTATAACCCACATCATTTAAAAAAAAAAAAAAAAAACACATACACACACACACACACACACACAAAAACACCCTTTGAGTCTGTTCTAGACAGTCAGGCGGGCATCGGTGTGAATTTTTGCATGTGAATACGCCATTTTATTTGCAGCATGTCCTTCAGATATTTTAAAAAATGTGGCTTGTTGTTTAAATTCACACGGAAACACATAAGTCAAATATACGAAGGTCTGACATAATAGCAAATGTAAAAAAATTAGAGCAGTACATATTTATTGAGACTGATGGAGACGCATAATGAATAAACAAACACGGGCTTGAGCTGTTTTACAAATGCATTTGGCAACTGCCCGTAGCAATCAGTGTGTACATTCTGAGGGGAGGAAATGTCAGAGGCGTCTTGTAAATACATGCAGCTGGAAAGAATAAAATAAAAAATGATGACTAGCGTTGACAGGCAGACTTGGGGTGTATGATATACTTTGTTCATTTGATTCTTAGAACTCAGTCGGGGGTTAAATTGGAATCCAGACATCAAAGAATTCTTCCACCAGACCCAAATTTTGCCCGCATAATTTTTTTTCTTACAGTTGTCATAATTTTAGCTAATTTCACAGTGCAATAAATTTTTACCGTTTGAAGTCTCCCCCCTCTTAAATATGCACACAGTATGTACGTATCTCCTGTGAACTCCCCACACACTTGATCCTGATTGCATACATGTATAAAAATGATAGACACACATGTGTTCTTTGCACACGTGCTTGCTCACACGCACATTTGCAGAAGAAACAGCTATAGCAGCCATCTCGCTTAGCTGACCCTAATCCTGACACACTGAAGGCAAAAGGCAAAGTGTTTTCAGAAACTACACCTTAGTCTCTTTCCTCTTTTTGCTTTTTTTTTTCCCCTCTCCCTCCTCCCTTCTTTCTGACTGTTGTGTCTGAAAATGTTGGCTGTGTGGGGTGCTGGATGTGTGGAGGTTTTGTAGATTTCTGTATGATTTTTATCTGAAGGTCAGGGCTGAGGAAATACACCGGGATGGGATGTTTGCTGTTTGCCATTTAGCCTTGCTCTTCTTATCAGATGATTTCCTCACGTGAGCCACAAACAGAGGGCTCCTCCAAAGAGAGTGAAAATAAGCATTATTATGCTCCTACGCCCTCTTTCCCACCCCTTTTCACAGCCGCGGACCCATCTCTATGACTGCTTAACTTCCAACGTTCCTCGGGTTCAGTGACTTTTGATTATAATCCCATTTACCATTTGAGTTTCTTAAATAAAAATGTTAAAGGTACATGTAATTTTTTTCCTACTGTAAAAAAAAAAAAAAAGAAAAAAAAAAAAGAAACCCCCCCCCCCAAAACAGTGTCAAATCAGACCAGTCAGGTAATGTGTGATTTCTGGGCCACTGGTGTTTTCTTATTCTGCTTGATGGTATCTTAAAATGCCACTCTGGGAAAAAATAATAGAGAGAGACTGAGAGGGTTTTTTTTCCCTATATATCTAAAAATCTTTTTTCCCCCATGACTTGGATGTTTTCAAGTGAGGTGTAGGCCTCGCTGATTTGGTCACCACCACTGTCATCACTATCACCATCAATGCCACCATGAGTAGTTAAGCATCCGTGACTCCCATCCTATGAAATTAACATTGTCTGTGGAAACCCCAGATGGAGAAAGGGTTTCATGCCATGGATGATGTGAATTCCATTTCTTAAAGACAACTGTCCAACTTCTGTCATGCTGTGCACTATTCACATGGTGCACAGAGCCAGGGAGAGTGAGCTTCCTGCCTCCTGCTATTTACTCTGAAAGGATCTCATCCCATCTTCCACGGTGCTTAGTTGGAGGACAGGAGCCATTTTGGATGGAGAATGGAAGCCATTAGGAACAAGTGTTGGTTGTGGTTTCTGGGAGCCTGGCAGAGGGTACCTACTGGTTCTTAGGATTGTTGGGCAGCAAGTTGTAGCCCCTATACCTCTCAGCTACTCATTTGCAATAAGAATGAACATACGAGTCACAAAGTTGGCTGCAAAGTCCTGCAGTGGGTCTTACGGAGGATCCCAGGTGGCTCACCCCCGTTATAAAGGACCCACCATTGTTCTTTCAGTGCAATTACGCTTTGAAACAATTCCTGGGATGTAGTTCTCCCTGGGACTTCTGAGAGAAAGCTCTGGCTTATTTCCCTAAATATCTCTCTAGCTCAGCGGCTTTGATGCTGTGCCTTGCGCCTCACACTGGGTATTGATTTGGTGGGCTAGCCTGGCCACGTCTCACAGTGAGACCACTACTGCCAAAGGTTTCCAGTGAGTACTTGGTTTTCTTAAGGAAGGGATTGGTGGGAGGTGGCCATGAGCTTTGCTCTGCTCTCCCTCTCTGAAGATAACCATTTGCTTTCTATCTCATCATCCTTTTCATGTTATTATTTGGCCATTAATTTTGTTTCACTATAATAATTCATTATTGAATTATGGTAGATGTTGGCTTGGATGCCTTCAAGCACCAAGGAACTGTGGTCCTGTGGCTATTTACGGGAAGCCATAAGTGACAGATTCTCCTCTCTCTCTCTCTCTCTCTCTCTCTCTCTCTCTCTCTCTCTCTCTCTCTCTTTATTGTCCTCCCTAGGGAGCAGAATTTGAACTTAATATTCCATGAAATAAGCCATTGTAATCACGTTGGGCTAATAGAAGAAGTAAAATTGCCTTTCCTCTCACAAGACAGAGCAAGGCTGCATTATTAAAGTTTTCTTGCGGACAGGCGGTTTAAAATATATCCTGGGTGGCTGATGCAAGTCCTTTTAGCGTGGGTGACAGCTTTTCAGATCTTAATAGGCTGCTCATTTCTTGTGCCCAAGATCCTAGCATTTCTACTTTTCTAGGCAGGCTACGACATGATGGCTCAAATCTGGCATAACAGTGACACGTGCAGAGCTGACTCCACTAACAAGTGGCTTTCTGTGCATCCTCGCCAATAAGGTAAACAATTAGAACCTAAAACACTATCAGTTTTGAAAATTCATTTGTATCCATGTATTGGGAAAACTTCTTGGAATTCCAGCTCCCTGGCAAATACAGGGCAAGGATGGGAGACCCTTCGGCTGGCCTACGCATTGCCGAGCCAGTGGGAGGTATTGTCCTAAGATGGCAAAAGGAAATGTCAGTGAATAAGAGCCGGTCTTGTGGGAAACTAAATATAAGTTTTAAGGAGAAAGCAGTGAAGTATTGTTGGATGGGGCTGAGTACAACAGCCCACCGTCTTCGTTGGAGCATTTCTGACTAAGCACAAGATAAGCTCATTATGAGGCCTATCGGCAGCTGATGGTCCCTCATGGAAGAACCCATGTGAGAAGGTGACTGGACCCTTACCCAACACCAATCCCTCCTCCTCCCGCACTGTGTCTCTCAGCTAGCTGAATATGATTCTGTCCTGATTGCTGATAGCCTGATGGTCTGGCAAGGTGCTGGGGTTATCTAGGCTGGGTAAGGAATGGGGCAACAATTGTTTGTCTACCCAGGCAAAGAGTTCCTGGGACAAATATTTATGTGCCAGGGTTTTCTTCCATGCAAGAACAGCCAGCTGAGATCTCATGTTCATGTTCAAGTCTGTTGAAGACAGAGAAGGCCGGGCACTGGGTCCTAAGACGCATGAGAAACCGTAACACTCCCACAGTCTTGAGTTGATGTAGAAGCTGGTTTAAATTGGGGGACCTGTGTCTCGGAATGCATTTTTCCCCTCCCAAGTGATTTTATGAGCAAAGCAAAGAAAAAGGAGTTTGCTGTGAAATCCGTTTTCAAATGCCGATTTGCAGGTCAAGCCTTGTCTAAGAGATTCAGGGAGAATGATGGCTCCTTCTCTGAGGACTCCCCTGTAACTTAGGAAGTAGAGCTGTTTTGAGGCTTGGGGCAGATTGGTGTGCATGTTGCTTCGGCTGTTTCTTCTTTCGGCTCTTGTTCTGGGTTCTTCTTTTTCCATGTAATTTGTCTTCCCCTCACGTGAGCCAGCAGATTCGTGACTTGCTATACATGGAGTGATGCCTCCTGGCTCCAAGGATTGGCTGGAGGCAATGCTTTGTTGCTGGCATTACCCTTCGCCTCAGAGCTGACAGAGATTATCTAACATATGGCTTGTCCGATGCCCAATGGTATGGATTCCCTCTGGGTCCCCGAGTTCTTCGAAATGGTAGCAGAAAACCACAACTGTGTACAAACCCGTTGTCAGAGACCTACTTTTATCCCTAAATATGATGTACAAATAAATGTATAGGGGGAGGTAGAAAAGAGAATTTGACCTCCATCTAAACACTCAGTATCAGAAAGTAGCTCAACAGAACCTTCTAGGTAGTAAGGAGGCTTGGCTGAACTATCTGATGCCCATTTGAAGGCTGGGCTATGAAAGCAAACATGAAGAATTGGTTTGATGGAATAAATGTTTACTGAATTTTGCCTTTGTTGGAGGTGGAGCTCCCATGATGTCGGATTTAAGTTCCCATGATCTCTGGCTTCATGAAACCGGCACGGAGCAGAGTCTGCTCCCTCTTTCCAAGCATGCAGGAAGCAGGGTTAGAAACCAGGAGATGCCTTTTGTCTTCTTTGTACATCCTGCACATAAGGAATGCTGCTATGCACCCCCCCCAGATACTTATTCCATAGCAGGAAATTGGACTTTGAATTACAGCTAGGAATGAGTTAACGGCTGACTTTTTTTTTTCTCCTCAGTGTGTATATAAGCACCTTTTTTTTTCCCTTGACAAGCCTTAAGTGCGGTCATGAAAATATGCAAGTAAGATCTGTATGTATACCCATCCTCCCTGTTTGAAAGCATCCCCCGGTTATCTTTCACATGGGCAAGGTCCTTTGTAGTAGTGCATTTTATCTGTGGTGCATAAACAGTCACCCTTTGCCTGGGTAACGTTTGCTTGAAGACAGTTTTCTGCAGTTGCTTCATTTGGGGGGTATTGACATAATTCATTCTCTACTGATAAGTTTCAGCATTTTCCCCTAGTCAAATGATGTCTAAAATTCAACTAAACATTCCCTTCGTGTTTACTCTTCAAGTTGATTTGGGTGGTAGGGGCTGTTTGCTTATTCATGAGTCATATTTAAAATGCTGTCTTTTCTCAAACACCCTGTAGGTTCCTATACTTCGAATCTGAAGCGTTGCTCCCAACTGTGTCTCCAACGTTGTAGAATCGATGTGTGCCTTGGCCAGGATAAGGTTTTTAGAAGAACACTGTAAACATGTCTGGTGACCGAGGAGGTTACCATGATGTATTCTTAAAGGACACTGACCCGGATAAAGCTGTCCAGAGTGCTGGGGCCTTTCGTCTTACTTTTAAATTTAACAGGACAACATTCTTCATTTTCAAAGGATAGAATTTCCAAGGCAGAAAAAAAAAATGGCTTGAAGATTATAAAGTCCTAAGAAAGAATAAAAGTGTTTTTAAGAAGGCAGATCAATAGCTGGCTTAAAGCCCTTAGATTATAAACTGATAATGCAGAGTATTGAAGTAAAAATATGGGTATCACAGAAGCAGAAAGACTCAAATGGTATATACTCACTTATATCTGCATACTAGCCCAAGGGGCATGTCCCACGAAAGCCTTCACTTACCAGGAAACTGGGACAGAGGGGAGGACATCCTATTGGGACTCTAAATGAGAGAAGCATGGGAGAATAGCAAAGTAGAAGGATCCAGAGGGTCCTACAAACCTACAAGTAGAACATTATGATAGGCAGATTTGGGCCCAGGGGTCCCGCTCAAACTAAGGCACCAGCCAAGGACAATACAGGCGGTAAACTTTAAGCCCCTACCCAGATCTAGCCAACGGTCAGAACATTCTCCACAGTTGAGTGGAGAGTGGGATATGACTTTCTCACGTACTCTGGTGCCTCACATTTGACCATGTCCCCTGGAGGGGGAGACCTGGTGGCACTCAGAGGAAGGACAGCAAGTTGCCAAGAAGAGACTTGATACCCTATGAGCATATACAGGGGGAGGTAATCCCCCTCAGGAACAGTCATAGGGGAGGGGAATAATGGGAAAATGGGAGGGAGGGAAGAATGGGAGGACACAAGGGATGGGATAACCACTGAGATGTAACAAGAATAAATAAATAAAAAAAAATAAAAAAAAATAGGGGTATCAGGCATATGACAGAACAAGAGAAAAGGGTAAGCTCCCTGAAGGAGGAAGAGGAGAGGGAGGGAAGAGGAAGGAGACTTGAGAGAACACGGAAAGGAAGAAGATGGGGAAAAGGAGGAAGAGGAAGGGGAAGAGGAGGTTGAAGAGGAGGGGAGGAGGAGAAAGGAGAGAAGAGAGGGCAGGAGGAGGGAAAGAAGGGGTGAGGAGGGGGAGGAAGAGGAGGGGGGAGAAAGAGAGCGACAGTGGCCAATAACAAGGAGGACGATGGTGAAGATAGGGGGAAGGAGAGGGAGGCGGGGTGGCTCAGCAGGTGAAAGCATTTGCCTTGCCTAATGCTTGATTCCTGAACCTCACAGTAAGGTGAAAAAAGAGGCTTGACTATACAGAGTTGTCCTCTGGTCTCCACAGGCATGCTGTGGTATGGGTACACTCATATGTATAATATACATATGCAGTAATGTTTTCTTTTTCTCACTGTGTGGTCCTGGCCATCCCAGAACTCCCTTTGTAGATCTGGCTGGCCTTGAACTCACAGAGACCCACTTGCCTCTGCTTCCCCAGTGCTGGGATTAAAGTCATGTGCTACTACTGCCTGGAACAATCATTTTTTAAATGAAGTGGGGGAAAGAAGTGAGGAGGAAGAAATGGGAGGTAAAAGGAGGGGAGAAGAGGAAGAAGAGGAGGGAGAGAAGCAGGAGAAAGAGGAGAAGGAGGAGGAGAAGGAGGAGGGGGAGAAGGTGGAGAAGGTGTGTAGGAGGCCATAAAGACAGCCTTTAGAGGGCACCAATTAAATTGGGATACCCTCTACATTTCAATAAAGAGCATGCTTTTATTGCACGTGCTCAGGTTTGCTAAATTGCCTGAAGAGTTCCCTGTGTCCAGCAAACACATTTTGTATTCACTTATTGAGACAGAATACCACCTCTGGCTTCCAGAAGAGGCAGTAGGCACTGTCAGGGATGCCACCCAGCAGTGTTGCAAGTGTGTAAATCCTGTCACCTGTGGTGGGTGACAGGGAAGCAACAAACTCACCACCAGCTTGACTCCACATCAGTCATGGCCCCTCATTACGCAAGCTGAGGCTGATTCTGGGAAATTCAACAAAAGAGAAGTCATTGGGAGGGACAGGAAGGGAGCAACAAACATCAGGTAGAGGCTGCTGAGTCAAGGTCGAGGCGGGGCTAGGGACCAGGGCCAGGGATGCTACAAAGCTGGAGGTGTGAACAAGATTCCTCATACCAACCCCAGTAAGAATAATCTTTCAGGCTGTCCTTGCCGTTTCAATGAAAACCTCTCCTTTTTTTTTTTTTGGTTCTTTGTTTTGTTTTCTTACATTTTTCTATTCTCCCCCCCCCCCCCCCCCCCCCCGGCAAAAGATCTTCTAAGAAGGTATTTGATTGGTCAGGATCAGGCCACAGGCCAGTGCAGATTATCCAATGAGGAGTAAAGACTTGGACCTGCTTTCTCTGTTAACAGAGCAGCAGCAGTTCCCTGCAGAATTCAGAGTGCACTTGTGAGAGGACAGGGTAGGTGGAACACCTAGAAAAATGATAGGCGTTCACGACACCTTCATATTTAATGTAGCTCATTAGATAAATGCCGCAAGTGCTTGGAATTAAGAACCATGTGTATTAGTATTAAAAAGATATCAGTCTTTGGGCCCTTGTCTTCAATAGTCAGACTGGCGGGGAGATAGGAAGCTCTAGCTGGGCCTCCCAGGATGTAATGATTGCCACGTCCACAATTGCCAGGGCTCTAGGGAGACTTGGCCAGTACTCTCCTAATGCCTCCTGATATTTAGGTGCATGGCCCAGTGAAGCACACCCAGGCTAAGGAACAGCTCTGAGGTTAAAAAGCAATTGTCTTTCCCACCTCCCGCCCCTTGCTTTTGGGTTTCTTGAGTAAATAAGGAAAGAACGAAGATGGAAAACAATACAAGGCCAAACCCTCTGGCCAAATGCTGGACCTTACGTGGGATTTGAGGAAGAGGGAAGTGACTGGCTTCATTACCACTCAGAGAAAGGTTTGTTCTGAGGGCGAGAGAGAGCGTGCCCAGTGCGGTGGCATGTGCCTTGGCAC
Organism: Acomys russatus; assembly: GCF_903995435.1. Lineage (NCBI taxonomy): Eukaryota > Metazoa > Chordata > Mammalia > Rodentia > Muridae > Acomys > Acomys russatus. The sequence continues at coordinate 32,579,232 of NC_067162.1, forward strand.
ATCTGATGCATCTCCGTGACCTGGTAGTTTTAAGTCTCCTTTGAATCTGTGCTCAGAACTCTATCCACTGTTTCAGACATCACCACCACAGTGCCTCTTTTAGGAAGCTGCTCCTGCTACACTAATCCTCCCCACCCCCCCCTACACACAATATGTATCTGCTGTATATGGGTGTGTGAATGTGTCTACATGTATGTGCATGGAGGTGTCCACGCACATGCGTGTGCATGCATGCATGGAGAAGCCGAAGGTTGGTGTTAAGTGTCTTCCTCCATTGTGTTGTAATGTGTTAGACACATTAAGGAAAGGTCTCTTGCTTTAACTCAGAGCTTGCCACTTCAGATACTCAAGGTAGCTTGCTTGTTCGCTCCAAGAGTTCCCCTGTTTGGGACACACAAGAGTACAGGTGGACTTACATGTTACCCCACATTTACGTGGGTGTCGGAGACATGAACACTTGTCTTCACACTTGCAGGGAATAGAGGTTTTCATTTTGCCTGATGAGGAGGCCATCTACAGTAGCAAGGGTGTAACCAGGCCCCAGAGGATTGGTGAACAGCTGGTCACCAAAGAGAAAGGCACCTTTGCTTGTCTAAGACTGTGGGGGCAGTCTTCAGAAGCCAAACCCACCCTATGCTCACAGACAAAGAATGGCATCGTGAAGCAAAGGCCACGCAGAGGCAGTTTTTCTGTCCAGGAATAAAAGAAAGGTGAAAAGAGATACCTAGTCAGCCTAGCAGGACCAAACGCTCTCTCTAAGTTCCGCAGGCTTCTTTCAAACATAGATCACATTGATATTGCTTGAAAGTCATGTTTGCATTTGTCTTACATTTCTGATGCACTCTGACATGTACACCTTCCTTGTATCCTTATAGCTTGGCAATGGCTGAGCAGACTAAATTCAGGAGTAACTCACCAACGCCCCGCCCCCCAAAGACCCAAAAACATTATGGAAGAGTAAGCATAGAATCAAAGCATGTTTGTTTGATGATTTCTATCACTAAACTAACACCCAGAAAGCTTAGCCATTCTGATGAAAAAATGATCATAGAGTCTGTACTGCAGTGATGACAACTAAAATTGTGTGTGTGTGTGTGTGTGTGTGTGTGTGTGTGTGTGTGTGTGTGAGAGAGAGAGCACATTGCCAAGCAGATGCATGTGGAGGCCAGAGAAAGACGTTGAGTGAACTCTTCTATCATCTCTGCCTTATTCCCTTTAAGAAATGGTCTCCCCCCCCCCAACTCTTCTCTTTCTCTCTCTCTCTCTCTGGCCAGCAGCCCCCACCTATCCTCCAGTCTCTCCCTTCCCCCACCATCCCCCTTCCCCCATTCACAGCGCTGCTGTTATAGGCATGTACTGCATGGCCACACCTACCTAGCTTTTTGTTTACATTGGTGCCGAGGTCCAAGCGTTATTAGCCACTGAGCCATCTCCCCAGCGCAAGGGATTTTTAGTTCTCTTACTGTGTGCCCTTTCCTTATCTAAGTTTTCCAAAGGAAGACCTTCCACTTGGCATGCCTAAACATCCCCAAGTAGCGTACTGCCTGCTTTGTGGTCTGCACTGGAACCTCCATCCTTTCTCTGACTCACAGCTTCACTTATCACTGACATCACGGAACACGCGCAGGCATTCTTCTCCCTCCCGTGTCTGCTTTCTAGAACTGCCAAAATTAGTCCCAGTCAGAACTCAGTTTTGCGCTTGTTTCCAAAGCCATCTTTCACTCACTCAGGGATCCTGGTTAACCCCTCCTTGCCCAGATGCTGGGTTTCACACCAAAGCCTAGGCATCAGACGTCAAAGTGGAAGACGAATTATCAGGATAACGCCACAGTGAACGCCACATTCAGGGTAGTAAGTAAGGTGGACAGGGTAGTGTGAGAAATTAAAAAAAGAGGAACCTGACATAGTCTAGCAGGGGGATTGGTAGCACTCCTGAAAGAAGGGAGGGGTGTAGTGAACTAGAAATGAAACATATTTGTTTCAACTCCATGAATCTGATATTACACTGTCACTGGCTTGACTAAGAAAAATATGGCGGAAATGACACCATGTGAGCTCTGTTCCCAGCTTTTGAGAGTCCTTACATCCCTGACACCACAAGCAAAAAAAATCCATGTAGGTTTCTCTACAAAAGAGAGACGTTGGGACAGACAGGGACAGGCAGTCCTAACTGGCCTCAGTTTCCACGTCACCCATGCATGTCCTGCCCCTCTAAGGATGGAAGTTACCTGGGAAGCCGGGCCAGATGATGCTGGGCACTCCCGGGGACTTGGGAGAAACATCCACTGCCAGCCCTCTACGTGAACACAAATCACGCCCTTCGAATATTCCACCACAGTCTAGGCAATTTCAAGTAAACGCTTATTTAGACTTCTTATTTTATGTGTATGAGTATTTCACTTGCATGTACGCATGCGTGCGTACCACTGGGAAGCCCAGCACCTGGGGAGGTCAGAAGAAGGCATTTCAGTCCTTTGGAACCATGGTTCTGAAATGGTTCTCAGCTGCCATGTGGGCTCTGGGAAGCAAACCTGGGTCCTCTGCAGGAACATCCAGTGCTCTTAACTACCGAGCTGTCTCTCCAGCTCCGGTTCTCCTCAGTTTAGGTGAAGGAATACAGGCAGAGTACCAAATACTTTGTACACAGAAGTTTACCTAGAACCAAGACCTCAAGGATGCTGCCTCAGAAGCCCTAGGTGTCCTTTCCATCCTTTCCTTTTGTGTGAGGAGGGTGGCTTCCTCCCCCACCTCAGCTTCTGAGAATCCCTAAAACAAAACAAACAAAACAAAACAACAATGACCACCTAGAAACTGAGCTGTGACTTCAACGTTGAATCCAAAAGTCTGTGTGTGTGTGTGTATGTACGTGTGTTATGTGTATTGTATATACTTATTTGCACATGTGTGTGTAGAGGTCAGAAGTCAACATCAGGTGTCTTTCTGTTTTGCTCTCTACCTTAATATTTTAGACAAAGAGTGTCTTATTGAAACTGGAGCTTACCCTTTGAGCTAGACTGGCTGATTCACCAGCCTCTGAGACCCACGCGTCTTTGTCTCTCCCACACTGTGTTGGGGTCACCATACCTGACTCTTACCTGGGTGTTGGGGCATCTGATCTCAGGTTTTCATGGCAGCACAGCAAGCCCTTTACCCACTGATCAACCTCCCAGCCCCTTAAATCCATAATTATTTAGAAACATTTTAAAAAATATATGAACATTGTTATTTTTATCAAAGAATATAGGAAACAGAGATTTTAAAAATGCGGCATTCTGCCCTGTGGGAGAAGCTTCAAGTGAGGGCGAACGAACTAGAGGAAGGACTGAGTAGACTCTAGGAAGTGAGTTCCTGATGGCTGTTCTGACTTTAATGGTGAAGTCGTGCCCCCTCCCATGCACGCGCAGGTGCTCGTGTGTGTGTGTGTGTGTGTGTGTGTGTGTGTGTGTGCGTGTGTGTGCGCGCGCGCGCGCGTGCGCGTGTTGGAGGGGGAGCGTATGAGCATGGCTGTGTAGAAATCAGAGGACAGCTTGTGGGTGTTTGTTCTTTTTCCTTCTATTCTATGGACCGCAGGGATTGAACTCAGGTCATTAGGTTTAGTGGCCAGGGCCCTTACCCTCTGAGCCATCGCCCGCTGGCAGGCCCTGCGCTAATGGTTTTCATCATTTGCAAAGAAATGGCAAGCCATGCTCAGCACCACGAGGGCCTGAAGTTTTTTTTTTTTATCAAGTGCTAGTATCTGTAGGAGACAGCATGGGAGAAATGGAAAACAGTCCCAGAGAAGGTGCTGGAGTCTGCTTTATCTCATCCTCCACCCCCCACTGGGCTACAAGTCAGCCCCTGCTGTAAAGACCCAACCAGGCTCTTTGCGAATTGCTGTAGTAGACAGGAGGTCTTTCACTTTTTACGTGATGCATTTGTATTGAAAACACATGTTGGAGGCCAAAGTCATTTTCTTTACAGACAATGAAACTTACAACTGGTTTGAACAATTTTAAAAAACTTAACGTGCCTTGCTGCTTCTTATGATTGGTGGGACTAGAAAAATTAACAGGGGGATTGGCGGGCGGGGGGGGGGGGCGGCGAAGGGTCAGGAAGAGAGGAAGCAGATAAGAAAGGCGTGATCAAAATGAAAATGGGGCGACAGCTGCAAAGGCTGGAGGAATACAGGGGCTTCAGAGGCAAGTTGGTTCCGCTACTTGGGGAATTTTGGCTACTGCTCATGTGGCGATACACACGAAGGAAAAAATTCTGCTTTTCATTTTTTCAGAATGTTAGTCATTTGGCAATTCGTGAGGTGTTTTTTTTGTTTGTTTGTTGTTTTTTTGGTTTTTTTTTTTTTTTTTTTTTTTTTTTTTTTTTTTTTTTTTTAAGGAAGTTATTGGGGGAAGGCACTTTGAAAGGTTTTGGTTCAGGACGGACTGTCTTCGTTGTGGTGTTTTTGTCTGCAGCGGGCGATGATCAAGGCTGTGTTTTTAAACAAGGGGGGGGGGGGCGGGGGGGAGGTGTGGTGACCTTCACTGTCAAACTCGATTTGAGCTGGGCCGTGCGACTTTGCATTTTATTTTTTAAATTAGCGGTTCCTGTCTCTTTGGTGTTTGTCGGCTGGCCGTTCCAGCTGCATGAAGCAGACGTGTTGCTGGGACTCTTATGTCTGCGACGTTATCTTCACACCCCAATAGACAGTGCCGGGCCACCCTAGAAGTGCTGAGCTCCAAAGCACACCTCAGCGACGCCCTGAGAGCTTCGTGTTGAAAGTCGGTGGTGACTGTCTTCGAGTCTTCAGTCCCAGGACTCAGCTTCTCTCTGGGTTCCCTATTTTTTTTCCCCAGAAGTATGTGGCTTCACCTTCTTCTTGCTGGCTTGTGGCGCTTGTGCGGATTGCTTTCTTGCAGTTGCTTTTCTATTAAATAATTTTTTTTCCTCTAGTGCTTGGGATCGAACCCAAGGCCTTGGACGCGCTTGGCCGTGTTGTAGTCTGCTACTGAAGTACATCTGCAGCCCCCGCACCCCCCTTTTTTTTCCTAGGCAATGTCTTTCTTCTCCTTGCCTCAGCTGGCCTTGAACTCTTGATTTCCCCAGCCTCTTCTCCCTCTTGAGTGTGGAATCATGGGATTGTACAGACAGTTGACCTTTCTTTAATTATCCAGCATTCTTTTGCTGCTCAGAACGTCCCCATACCCTGTTCCAGTCCTTGGAGAAGTGAAGGAAGGTGGACGCTGGAGGGAGCCAAGAACTTCAAGATCCCGTGTCTCGTTAGCGGCGTGTGGACTTTGACTGTGAACCCCCGCCACCCCCACACCCCTCAAACCCCACCCTGCCCCCTCCACGTGACTGGCAGGTTGGGAGAGGCCACCAATGAGGACCGGACAGATATTCACTGGGTCTTCAAAGCTTCAATTTATGAAATCAACTGACTTTTGGCTGCTCCCTGGGCAGTGTAAAGACACCACTTAGCAGGTCTTCTCAACCTCGCCGGTGGCTGCAGGGGTCATGTGTACTAAGTACAAGGTTAGGGGTATTCCCCAAGGTTTCTTCAGACGTCGAGGGACACGGGTCCTCACTTGGAATATCCCAACGGTCCTCAGAGAATCTTTGGCCCTAGATCCCCATTCTGAGGGAAATTGGGAAACGCTCATATTTTGCCATTCAAGCTGCCTTCTCCCAAGGGAAAGGCAAGGGGTTTCCACCTCTTACCTCTTAGATATTTGTTTTCTTCTCAATAGGTAAATTAGGTTTGTACAAAGAAAGACATGGGAAGACATTGCAAAGGAGGAGAGCAGGTTTGTGAGGGGTTAGGAGATCTCCATTGCTCTACACCCCACAGAGAACAGCACATTGTTACGGTGCTAAGAACTCCCCCAACATGTTGGGATTCACCTAAAATCCATATTTTCAAACCAGCTCAGGCCATGGTCTCTCTCTCCTCTCATTCTAGAAGCTTCCTGCACATCCGTCCTGATAGCCTTGCATATCACTCTCGTGATGACATTCTCCCCAGGCACAAATGACACAGGGGCCCACACGGCAGCTATTTCTAAGACACTGTGATGCTGGCTTTCTCTAATAGTGGATGAGACCGCATAACTTTATTACAGGATATTGGAAGGCCAAGGAACGTGCCACAGGGTCACTTGTCATCATCAGAGGATCTTGATGTGTGGACCAACATGGTATAGGGCCATATGGAGATCAACAGCAGTCCATGCCAGGATGTGTAGCCTTCATTGTGCATGCCTTCCAGGGGGTTCTTTGACACTTTCATGGCCTCTTTCTATTCTGTGCATTGTTTTTGGTCTTGTGATAACCCTGTCAACGTATAACCACCAAGATTTTCATGTGCAGTTTGTGCCAACACCCCTGGAGCAGAGGTCGGGGGAGCAGTACCCACGGTGAGCCCTTTGCTAGGTTTGGTCAAGGACACACTGTCTAGTTCTACAAGATGTTCACAGTGATATCAGCTGCTGGGTCAGGGACAAAGGACCCTTTGACAACTCCTTAGGGATTCTCTGCTTTAATAAAAAGGCCATTTCCTGGTGTGTGCAAGGGCCTGGCTTTGAGGGGCAGTTTCTTTTCTGGTCTTTCTATTCTTCTTCTTTACCTTGTTGCATGGAGGCCATTGACTAGGCAGGAATGATGGCACATGACTGTAACCCCAGTACATGGGAGGCTGACGCAGGTGGATCATGAGTTCAAGGCCAGCCTGTGCTACATAGTGAGGCTTCAACATAAACCAAACCAAAATGCCCACCGGCCCAACCCATGTTGTCTATAGACTTCACTGTAGAGCAGCTGAAAAGACAGAGTTCGTCCATACTGCTGCCTGTTAAATATAGATTTTTTTTTTTTTTTTTTGAATTGAGAGGTCTGAGAGCAAAGAACAAATTGTAAGCAAAGCTCAGGACCAGAGAAGTTATTTTCTGTGGATGTCTTGAGGGACCATCACTCTTTGTATCCACAAACATATTTAGGAAGAACTATGTTTAGATGCCATCTTTACTCATTTATTCTTCAAACTGTAATACAGCACATTTTGGGTTTCGGTATATTGCATTTTAAGGCTAATGATGCATTCATTCTAGAGCAAATTTTATTTCTGAGCTCTAATTTAATAGAATTAAACTCCGAGCTGAATTGGTTTTATAAGATAAAACTCTGAAGTTGATAACCGCATTTAGGAATAGTTCAGGTGCTGGAGTTTTTAATTTGCTTTCTGAGCTTGACAATCCCTCAGATAATCAATATTGACCACCGTTAATTGGTAGGGAAGGCTCTTGCTGAGGCTTCTATCTTCTGCCCACAGGTTTGGTTCTGTGCTGCTCTCTGATTGGTCACAGCTGGTACCAGTTTTTTTTTTTTTTTAACTTTAAGTTGGATGTTTGTTCTATGCTAGTTGAAAGGAATCTGTATTCACCTCTTTCTAAACAATACTGGTGCAAGGCCACCTCCATCCTGCCCCTACCCCCCATGCCTTCTACTGTTTCTGGGTTCTGTGAGAACTGTGAATCTAGTCATTCTGTTTTCATTTGCTAGGGCTGGGGGTGGGGGAGGGGCCAGGCTGATCAAGACCAATCAGGAACTGCTGAAGAGTGGGTGTGCACCTGATTGGGGCCTGACCATGCCAATCATTCCTGATAGCTTCTGGAAACCACAGTTTTGTTAATTGGTAAACAAAGTATTCACAGATGCTACTGACATTTGGAAATGGGGTTATCCAAATCTGCTAGTAATCAGTAATCAGATGCTGGTCTACTTTAGTATAAAAATGTATTTTGGGTGTGCAAATGCTTGTAGTATGTGTGAGTGAGTTTGAGAATGTGTATCTGTATGTGTCTGTGTATACGTGTGTGTGAGTGTGTATCTGTGTGTGTGAGTGTGAGTGTGTGTGAATGTGTATCTGTGTGTGTCTGTGTGTGTGTGACTGTGTGTGAGTGTGTGTCTGTATATATGAGTGTGTGTGTGTGTATGTGAATGTGTATCTGTGTATGTCTGTGTGTATGTGTCTGTGTGTATGTGACTGTGTGTGTGAGTGTGTGTCTGTATATATGAGTGTGTGTGTGTGTATGTGAATGTGTATCTGTGTGTGAGTGAGTGTGTGTGTGTGTGTGTGTGTGTGTGTGTGTGTGTGTGTGAACATGAATGTAGGATGCCACTCTCTATCACCTTAAGCCCTTTTCTTTTGAGCTGGGGCGGCCTTTAAGCCTGGAGCTTGCAGTTTCTGCTAGGTTGCTGGCCAGCAGCCCCGGTGACCCGCTTGTCTCTGCATAAAACAGTGTAGGGCTCATAGGTGAGTTCATCCAAGCTCAGCTTCTTATGGGGCTGCTGGAGATTGAACTCACGGCCTCATACTTGTGCGGCAGGCGTTCTTTGCCTCCAGCCCTAGAGGTAACTTAAATGTGAATTGGGAAAACAAGAATAAAACTGAGAAGATGGCTTGGAGGGTAAAGGGCTGGCTGGTACAAGCCTGAGGACTTGAGTTCCTATGTCCAGAACTCACGCCAGGAGCAGGGTGCTGTGCAGTGTGCCTGTGGTTCAGTGCTGGGAAGCAGACACCAGTGCAACGCCTGCCTTCTCTGGCCAGCCAGCCTAGTGGGAACAGTGAGCTCTAGGTTCACTGAGAGATGCAGTCTCAACCATAAGGGAAATGACTAAGGAAGACACCTAATGCTGACCTCTGGCCTCCACACACAGGAGCGTATATGTCTGCATGTACCCAACGTGGATACGCATACAGACACCTGAACATATACACATGCACAGACCATGGCCACACACACCAAGAAAATATAAGCAAATGTGTGAGTTTTCTTCAGAGTGGGGTCCTCTGATAACCTCATTCTTGTTCCCAGTTTTCTAAGAAGGAACTTTTTATTCTTGCCAACACGGGACGAAGGGTGTTACTTAAGGAATACATGTTAGAAAATGTTGGAACTTCTGATATTACATTTCCCTCAGATGCGACAGTACTTTAATTTCTAATGATATTTTTTCTTACCAAGATAGATATTTTACATAAAAATATTTTCTTAAATTAGAAAATAACACATAAAAGAAAAATGAGATGTAGTCTCACCACCTATATTTAATCATAGCTATTTTTCTTTTCCCACCCGTAATATAGATATGTGCATACACATACATATATACACAGATGCGCGTGCGCGCGCACACACACACACACACACACACACACCAGCATAGTTTATGGGAAGGGTGAAAACTGCTTTTTAAACATAAGATAATGTTGGAAATACTTGTCCATGCTATTAAACACACTTTCTCAGTAGAGTTTTCTATTGGCACTATTGTATAGATGAGTGATAATTTATTTAACAGATTTCCGTGTTATTAGGCATTTATTTTCTTCCAAAATTCTTAATGTTTCAAGTAATTCCATGATAGATGGCCCTGAACATAAATTCCATAAATGGTTTTTTAATACAGGACTATTTTATATGTATGGAAAATCTTGCCCCCCCCCATCTCCCTCCACATTTTTCAATGCTTTCCCCCCCCTCTGTACGCTCTGACTTCTGTGGGCTTTTATTTTCCATTTCAAAAAAATTTCAGCATATGATGAAATATTTCATCCACTCAGGTTATTTATGAAGTTCAGTTTAGTTCTTTGCTCTAGTAAATTCTCAACTCGCTTACGTCTTCCAGAGATGAATAAATGTGAGGGTTTCTTTTTGACCTATAAATTTGCATTCATTTTAAGGTATAGATGACAAAAGTGAAGAAATTCGCCACTCAAGGGGAACCTAGCCACTTGTTTCAAGCTGCCAGGGGTGCTCTTCTTCCTCTTCAGAATTTGTCACAGTGCCGGTGGCTCTGCCTTCTGCTCCTGTGGCCACCCACCTGCCACACCCTTGCTGTCTGTGACTCAGGGAAGTTGGCTTCTTTCCTGAGAGTTCAGAGAGGCCATTGAATGTGACCCCCACCCCCGAGCCTGGAAGGTTGGAAAAGCAAATTGTGGGCCTGGCATATTTCAATGCGAGTAAATTACATTCTGTCAGCCTCATTGCCTTGAATTTCACGGCAAATGTGGGACATTGAACGGCTGGCATTTGACAATCAAGAGAGAGGGAGAGAGAGAGAGAGAGGAAAAAAAAGGCTAACGCCTTATTAATGCAAACAATCTCTGATCCAAATGGCTGCAGGCGTGGAGGGGCTGCTATTTCCATTGAGGCAATTGCTGTTTTTCTTTCTGTTGATGCTAATTTCTCAGAAAAAAAAATTTAAGGTACTTTGCGTTTCTAGTTTTTGTTCCATATTGCATTTGGAACATGTGTGCTTTCCCTGGGCATAGGGAACCACACTTGCTCTTGGGGGTTCTAGTAACTAAGAGGTTTAGGGAGCTATGCCTTTTCACCAGTCTGTGTATTGTACTTTGCATAGGAACATCTCGAGTCTGCATCTGAGCGCCCTTTTCTTCAGCTGCAGCAGGCCTGTGGCATCTCTGTGGTCAAACTCCTAGAAAAAAAAAATCTCATTGAAAAAGCCAGGTACAAAAACATCACAGCAGAACTTTGGTGTCTTGGACAAGTGGCAGGTCTTGTCTTGCCTTGTGAAAATACAAGAATTGCTTGTTTGTTTGTCCGTTTTTGACATGTCTGTGCACACATGCTATGGCTTATGCATGGTAAGAGGACCACTTTCAGGGGTCAATTCTCTTCCGCTGTGTGAGTGAGTTCCAGGCCTCGAACTAAGGGACAAGTGCCCTTATGTGTTGTGTCATTTCATTGTCTCCTCCCTTCACGTGGCAGCAGCCTCCAGTTCACTCTGCAGCCATGGGAGGATTAACTGATCCTTCTGTATTCATCTCCTGTGTGCTGCCCTTAGGTGTGGGCCACCCAGTGTGGACAGTGCTGTGAATCAAAGCCAGGTCTTCCCGAGGGGCAGCCAGTCCACCAACGGAGTTCCACCCTCAGCTCAACAGTCACCTTTTCATGAGCACTCTGTACTGCCCTCTTCACTCTCCTGACAACACAAGGTCTGATCCACCCATTTGTGAAACTATTAAAAAAAGATTCAGAGAGCAGTGGTAACATAAAACAAAAGTTAAAGGTCACTGGCTAACCTTTATGTCAGCATGGCCAGCACGACACACAATGAGGAGCTGTGTCTTTGGTTACTTGTAGACTTCCTATGAGTTGGGCACCTGCGGTTTCAAACTGAGGGATTGTGGGTGTTTAGTAGGGGGCCTGGCTTCATTAAGCTGTTTTCTGATATGGTAATTAGGTCTCCATAGAGTCTAGTGCACTTGTCCCTTGAGAGACCTGTGGCTGCTTGTCTGGAATATGCGTTGTGCTCACATGAGCACTGGGTAATTTGTTTATGCGTGGGTGAAAGGATTTGAGGTCTAGGTTCACAACAGTATCAATACAGTCTTACTTTGGGATTGGTAGACTACTATTAATAAGCGGTAAAGGAGGTGGTGGCATAGGTCTTCACAGTAAGAGACTGTTTGGGGGTTTAACATCCCTGGATTTATCTATTGTCATTCCTGAGTGTCCTTTCCCATCCCTAGCCACAGTGAGCATCAGATGTACCTGGTTCTAAGCAATGAAAGGAAACATTATGGAAGATGGCAGCGTGGGATGGACTTTGAGGGGTGCTGATCTGTAGATGTGAACGGTGCGAGGCTTCAGAGATATTTCAGCCCAAACCAATTAAGTATAGAAATACAACCATGCCGTCCATTTCTAGAGCAAGATTGTCAGAGCATCTGTATTCAGACATGGTGATACAGAGGTGAAGGTCGCCCTTCATAACAGGCCAGAACTTCATCTTTCAGGGTTTTGTCCTTGCCGAAGACACGTAGAAGAACTCTTACAAATGCGTAGTACGTTAAAAATATATCCACATGTAATAAACAGAACATCAAGTGGATATTTAACATCTTTCTGCTTTTTTTCCTTTGAGATAGGAGCTTACCACGTAGCCTAGGCTAGCCTTGAGCTCTCAGTCTTCCTGCCTGGAGCTCACCATGTAGCCTAGGCTAGCCTTGAGCTCTCAGTCTTCCTGCCTGGAGCTCACCATGTAGCCTAGGCTAGCCTTGAGCTCTCAGTCTTCCTGCCTGGAGCTCACCATGTAGCCTAGGCTAGCCTTGAGCTCTCAGTCTTCCTGCCTGGAGCTTACCATATAGCCTAGGCTGCCCCTGAGCTTTCAGTCTTCCTGCTTGGATACTCCCACACGCTAAATTATTGATGTCTGCTGTCCCCCTCCCCCACTGTCCAGCTCATAGAGTTTTAAAATATTTTATTTCAAGCTCTACCTGTAACCTTATTTTAAGACAGTTTTATGCTGTAGCCCAGGGTGACCTCAAACTTTGGTATTCCTTCTCAGTCTTTTGACTAATGGGATTACAGACATGACCCACTCACCAGCTTGGTTTTCACCTATTTTATTTTTTAAAACACGAGGTCTCTTATAGGCCAGGCTGGCCTCCAACTCACTACGTAGCCTAGGCCTGTGTGAACGCTCAGTCCTCTTGTCTCACCTATAGTCTCCTGCTGCCGTGTCTAGCTCTACTTGTACCATGTAAAGATACTATTTTATCCATTTTAGCAAGTGAGAAAATAGAGGCTTAATGAGGTGGAATAAGTTAGAACCTTCAAACAAAACAAAACAAAACAAAAACAAAACAAAGACAACCAAAACAAATCCAACTTAGCTGCTAAGTTTCAGGGTAGGTTTGTTTGCTTGTTTGTTTGTCAGTGCTGTCCTCTCTCAAGGATGGGGTTCTAGAAGAAACAGCTGCCACAGGAAAGTCAGCCTCAAGAGGGCGTGGCTGCTGGACTTCCCCTTCTCCTCCTCCATCCGATGCCAGAGAGGGCCTGTGATCTGCTTCAAGAGCGCGTAAACACATGGCCCATCTCTGGGAGAACATATGACTCTTGATTATCTTCCTTGCTGGGCCTTCTCACAGGTTCTACTCTACGCACTGTGTTCTGGCGGTTGATTTCCACCCCCTGTGGTGAGCTCTATATTTTAATCCATGTATGAGCTCTTGGTAGGAAAAAAAAAAAAACTAGTTTGTAACCATGTTTTGACAGCAACAAGACAGTCTGCAACAAGCACGTTGAGCTGTTGTGTCTTTTGTAACTGTGGTTAATCACAATATAGTTCAATAAAGGGAAAGCTTTGAAAGGAGGGAAGAGAAGAAATGATTAGCTCATGCAGACAGCATAAATCTTGGTGTTTGCCCCCGAGGTCAAAGCTGTTGGTAGCGCTGAAGGTTTTTCTTTTTCTTTTTCCTTTTCCTTTTTCTTTTTTTTTTTCCTTAGGCTGGCTTCTAGTTCTCTATGTAGCTAAGAATGACCTGGAACTCTATTTTTAAAAAATATATTTATTTTTATTTTATGTATACAAGTGTTTGGCCTGCATGTATGTATGTGTACTCTGTGGGTATGTAGTGCTTATGGAAGCCAGAAAGAGAAGGGTATTGGATCTCCTAGATCTGGAGTTACTGGTGGTTGTGAGCTGTCCTGTGGGTTCTGGGAACTAAGCCTAAATCCTCTTCAAGAGCAGCAGGTGCTCTCTGAAAGGCCTGGACATTTGTTTTCCAGGCCTGACTTCAAGCTGTATCCTCTGGCCTCCACCTCCCAAGTGCTGAGGTTGCTGGTGTGCCGGTGTGGGTCCTCGATTCTGAGGGGATGGTGGATGCATCTCGGTGGCCAATGTCGGTGACAATCTCAGAGGTCCCTTATGAACGTTGGGTTCTCACCACTCAGCTGCCACAGAGGAGGCTACCACCAATCTAGAACATTCCCTACAGGTTGCTTCTTAGCCTATAGCCCTGGTATCTTGTAGTTAGCCAGGTGGGTGCAGTGGGGTGAGAGAAAGCCTGTTCTCTGTCTTCATGGGGGATTGGGTGGGGCCTGTGGACACACAAGTTGCCCTTTAGCTCATGCCCTATGGGAGTGAGAATGAAGCTGGACCTCATCCGGAACCACATTCTCCCTGCTTTGCCTTCTTCTTCCGCTCGCCTTACTTTGTTGTGAGGAGAACAGAAACTCATCCTTGCAAACACTTCCTCCTCAGGATGCTATCTTGGAAACTAGCTCCAGGCCAGCCTTGGGTTGCAGAAGGAAGCCACGCTGAGTGCTAGCCACATCCATCAAAACCTAGTTTTAAAAGCAAGGACCAAAAGCCGGGTGTGGTGGCTCACACCAGTAATCCCTGCACTCTGGAGGCAGAGGCAGACAGATTCTGTGAGTTCGAGGACAGCCTGGCCTACAGAGTGAGCCCAGGACAGCCAGGGCTACACAGAGAAACCAAGTCTCAAAAACCTAAGAATTAAAACAATAAAACAAAAATAAGGACTGTTTTATTGTCTGTGTCCTCCTCTGCTCAGCTTTGTGCACGCACATCTCTCTTATCCTAAAAACACTTGGCTGGGATTAGGAATGCCCACTGTAATATGCCCAGCAACATTAACTATTAAAGATGGAGTTTGATCCAAACTCAGGATCTGCACTCTGCTTCCTCTTTGTGCCCTTGGCCCCAGGATAACAATCTAGTGGCAAAGAAAACCAAGGACTCCTTTTTTTTTTTTTTTTGGCAAATTCACTCCCCCTTCTCTTTTTTTTCCTTCCATCTTTACTTCTTTTCTTTCTTCTCTCCTTTCCCAAATAAGAGTGCTATATTAGGAGACTGAAGGACACCTTGGAATTGTCACATCCAGGACATTGACAATGCCATCTATGTCCCTTTGAAGATGAAACAGCGAAACATGGAGTGACTGGTATAATATTGTTTGTAGATCCATCTACTTTCACGAAGATTTTCTATACCTGGGAGAACTGCCTTTCCTTTATATTCACTCCGATCCCAGAGGCCCTGGCACTTTTTACAGTTTAAAGTAATAGCTTAGGTGTAACCGTGAAAACCACACTTTTCCAGTACGCAAACTGGCAAACCAGGAGAGAGCTAGTGATCTCGCCTGGAGTACAGGCTGAGACTTTACCTGAAGTGCTTAGAGTTAGAAATGTTTGGGTTTCCTACTTCAGAGTCTCTGTGGATTCATGGGATGCTTTGGGAGACAAGGCCCTAGGCTAATCATGAAGTTTATTTATGCTTAATATGTAATTCCAACGATATGAATGTAACTTTATGCTACACTTTTACTATACTTTTTTTTTCCCGTGCATGAAACAGAGTCATGATAAGAATTTTTATTGTGGCATAATGCCAGCCCTAAATCATTTCCAGGTTTCTTGGTTAGAGCTAGCAACCTGTGTTGAGGCCTGCATCATACACTGAAATTGCTAACTGATCACTCCTATGGCGCACGCTCCCTAGCACATTAACTTTGATTTTAAAAAGGTTCTCTTGGGATAATCGGGAGTGTCAAATGATGTCTTCTGAGTGTAACAGCCATTATCATCTCTGCACAGCTGTGACTCCTCAAAAGGAACTCCTCGAAACCGGCCCTGTTGACATTTCTTCAGAGAGGGGGCAGGTGAGGGAAGGCCATTAGGCTCTCACCTGAGATTTCAGCCGTTCCTTCCTCCGCCTCCCTCCCCGCGGCTTCAGCTGCAACCGATCTCAGAAGGCACACTAGTGTGTCTAGCGTGTGGAAGGGGGACTGAGCAGGCAACTCCATCTTGGCATTTATGAGGAAGTTGTCACCAGGATGGAATGACACTTTTCAGTGGCTCGGCTGCTTTAGAGTCACCTCTGCTCCTGTAAGAAACCCTTCACCAACAAACGCTCTGTGAGTAAGCCCGATAGACTGGCCACTTTGCCAAGGCGGACTCTGGTGGAATAGAGCATTGGTCTGTTGTTGATGCCCTAAGTGGGGCGAATGGATTCTTGCCCCATCTCCCTGGGAAGAGTTCATTTCCTATAACCTCACGATAAATTTTAGTGTTCAGATTTTTTTTTTTCAGTTAAAAAGAAAGTTCTAGTTGACTCTGGATATGAGTGCTTCTTGAATTCAGCTGACTGTAGAAAGCTATGGCAGAGAGATGCCCTGTGTATCTGATGGGATGTACTGTGAGAGTCACCGAGGCAGGGGGTTGCCAGGTCTTGTTTTTGTCCACTGGGGTGTCAAGTAGCATTGACCTAGTTCCATAATTGCCTTTTCTTTGCATTTGGCCTGGAACACAGACAGTGGAAAAGGCAAGATTAGAAATGGCTCGCTTGGCCTGTTATCTTTGTTCCTCGGCTCCTCAGTGCTCAAGTTGTCTTAGTGTTGACAGAGAGCCAGTTTATGCTGATAATTAAGGGAAATACTCAAAAGTATACTGAAATAAAATTAGCCTATTGTTCCTCTGGGTCTTACATGGCCATGGATGATAAATGTTATTTATCAAGTATTTAATATATGCCTGATGTTGAACTAGGTACTACATATACAGTATGTGATTTGAATCATTTCATAACTCTGCTAGGTAGCTGTCCTTGTCCCATAGGACAGATAAATAAACTGAGGACTCAGGAAGCAGGATACTTTGTTGAACATTGCTCAGTTAAGGGTGGTTTTAGAATTTCATCTTAGTATTTGGACTCTAGTCGTACTCTCAATAGACTTAGCTCCTCAGTGCCCCCAAATGCATGATTTCATGTGGGTATCTGGGCTGAGAAGAGGCCATTTCACACCTGTGCTCTGTGAGGAAGCTAGCTGCTTTAGGAACCACCCTGTCTCTCTTCCTCCCTCCCTTCCTCCCTCTCTCCTCCTCCTCCTTCTTCTTCTCTGTCTCTCTCTCTCTCTCTCTCCCTCCCTCCCTTTCTCTCAATCTCCCTCTCTCTCTCTTTCTTCCCCCACCCCCCTCTCTCTCCTGTCAAGCATCATCTGCCTTTCTTTGGAGACAGGGTCCCTCGCTATCCTGGGGCTTGCTGACTGTGCTAGACTTGCTGGCTAGTGACCCCAGGGATCAGACTGTCTCTACCTCCCCAGTTCTTGGATTATGAACAAGTCCTACCATGCTCAGGATTTTTTTTAAAGACATGAGTTCTCAGAGATCAAATTTAGGTCCCCAGACTTCCATGGCAAACACCTCCCTAACTGAGTTGTCTCCTGGCTCCGTAATCCACTCTGGACGTGGGCTTCTGTGTGCTGTTATCATTCTTGGGATAGGACATAGTGGCCCTCTCCTCAAGACCATTTAAGGCTCCCAGATTTCTGAGAACTGAAGAGATGCAAATCAAGAGAAAGGGAGGAAAAAAAAAAAGACTTTAAAAGAAAGAATTAATACCTGGCCAAAACATTTCAACTAGGAACTTACTGATGGCCGCAGTGTGAAAAATTGGGGTGTTTCATTCTTACTGGCCAAACTCGTCTTGTAGAGTGCCCCAGTGATGCTCTTAGTGTTCTTGCCATGTTGAAAGATCAGCCTCCAGGGATGGGAAGTGAGGCTTCCCTTCCTGGCATGTCACAAGTTTTCTCATGCCCAAGCAGGAAGCAAGAGGGCGCCAGGGCATTTGCTGCAGAAAAATATGGGCAGTGTGTATTCATGCATATTTACAAGGTAATTAGTTGTCCATTCATTCATTAGCGTGTTTATAGGGCCACTTGCAAAGCCTCAATTGTGGCTTGGAGAGGAGAGACGGCCAAGGAGGGCCTCGGGGGAACACTTGGGTTAAACAGCGTCACAGCTTGACGCATGCAACCCACCCGTTGTAGGCTCCAAACCAGAGCTAGGTTAGTGACTCGGATATGCTTTGTCAGTCACCCAGAAGTGAGAGCTTTAATTGGCTCATTCATGTAGATTTTTTTTAAATGACTTAGTGAGAACATTTCAATATTTTCTTTTTATAATCTCTCTCTCTCTCTCTCTCTCTCTCTCTCTCTCTCTCTCTCTCTCGTGTGTGTGTGTGTGTGTGTGTGTGTGTGTGTGTGTGTGTGTGTACTCATAGTTCTGCCGTATGTTTAGGTCCATGTTTATGCATGTATATAGAGATCAGGGGATAACCTCTGATGTTGTTCCCCTGCATGCATCTGCTCATTCAGTCTGTCTGTCTGTCTATCTATCTATCAATTATCTATCATCTATCTACTGTCATCTATCAATTATCTATCTATTATCTATCTATCTATCTATCTATCTATCTATCTATCTATCTATCTATCTATCTGAGAATGGGTTGTTAATTGACTAGACTGGCTGTCCAGCGAGCCACAGAGTTTCACCTCTCTATACCTCCTTATTTTTTGGACTGAAAATGCATACCATTATGCCTGGCTTTAAACATTAAAAAAATTTTTTTTAACCTGGGTCTTGGGGCTTGAACTCAGGTCCTTATGCTTGCATGTCAAGCGTTTTACTAATTACCACCATTTTCATCTTCTTTCCTTACCTCTCATATAAAGCAGGATGCATTTTGCATATGGTAATCTTTACTTTTTGGTGCCCAAGTGCATGAATATTGACAGACACACAGAAATGAGCTTAGTACCACCATGGCAAGGTATAAAATAATTTTGAACTTTTAAAAAAGTGTGTTTTCCCTCAAAACCAGAGGCATAGATCTGCAGGAGATGTTCCTGTCCTCATAGAGAAGAAAAAAGATTGTATTTTGAGAGAGAAAGGACAGTTGACAAGAGATTGGGCTATGCGGGTGAACTTAGGTGTTCTATTGGACCGAATGGTTCTGCTGACTTGAAGTCCATGTGCAGCTTGCTACCAAGTTTGACAAAAATCCCTATTTTGGAGTCTACAAGCTGAAGATAATGAATGATCCTGTCCCCATGCCCAGTTTGGTGTGACTTATTATCCTCCTGGCTTCTGGTGACCTCTGAATAGCTGGGCTCCTGCTTCATGATGCTAAGAATCAGGCGCAGTGGTGGTGGCCGCGCAGGGTGGCCTGAGAAGAGGCAGGCACTCCGGAGCTGTTCCTTTGCATCAACAATGAGCTCCTCCAGGGTATCAAAGAGAGACAGTTTGTAGAACCTATGCTTTTGAAAATCTATTCCTGCATTAGATCTGAGGGAAAACATGTCTGAGTCTTCAGACTTCCAAATCTCCTCTGCACCTTTGTTTTTCCTGCTCCTGGGTTCTCTGTCTAACTCCTGTAGTTGCCTGAGTGATTCAATATTTAGTTCCTTCAGTCATTTCAAAATTACTTCAAACTCACCTCCTTCAGAAGCCTGCACTCAGACTAGCCTCTTGGAAGAGGGGAGGGCACGAGTGCACCATTGCTGATAAAATAGGGAGTTCCTGCTGTCACCCACTTCCTAACTTTCCCATCATGCAAGCATGCATGCAGAAACAGCAGAGTTTGTGGTTCAGCACCCTGTGTTTACAATTATAACTTGATCTGATGTGTACCTATCATTCCTAGCACTTTATTATTTATATATCATGGATTGGCTATTATCTATCACTTATGTGTCATCTATCTATCATATATAGCCTATCATTTGTGGTTCACCTATCACCTGTCTATCACTTATCTGTTATCTATAAATCTATCACTTATCTGTTTTTATCTGTCATTTGTTATGTGTCATTATCTAGGTCTATGTACCTATGTCTATCGTTTTCTGCCGTCATTCTGCTTTCTAGTAGCTGGATCTGTATCATATCTGTCTAATTTAGAGCATATCAATCTAGCTATATGTGGCTATCATCTATCTATTCATATATTTGCTGTCTACTCTGTCTCATGTACACAGTCTGTCACCTGTCTCTCTCTATCATATACACTATCATGCTATCTCTTTGTCATATTATCTATCTGTCTGTCTATCTATCATTTATCTACCTATTATCTATCTATCTATCTATCTATCTATCTATCTATCTACCATCTATCATCCATATGTTTAGTCTAGTACCTGTCATGTTTCCACATGTTTTTCTGTTGTATCTGTCCTTGATTTGTTGGTCTCTAACCCATCCATCCATCCATCCATTGGACAGGTTATCTCTTGCAGGCCTCAGTTTCCTCATTTATAAAACGGGATTGGTAAGAATGTTCACGGGGTTGTTAAGAGGATTGCCAATGCGTATACATGAACATATATAACATTTAAAGTAATTCCTGTTGTATGGGAAGGCTCCATTATTATCCTTCATTTGATTTATGATCTCTGTTTCTCCTTCCTTCTTCTATATCCTCTTCATGCTAGCAATGCCATGTTGCCTACTTTGGAACATTTCTCAAACCCCCATCTTCAGGCAAATTCAAGTTCCGGTGGGAACAAAGCCGTTGGGCGCCACCGTCTCCGTGGCTCATTTCTTCCCCGTGTCTGGGACTGAAACATACAGATTCCTTGTGCTCATTGCTTTCGTCTTGATTTTCCTCTTTCTGTACTGCTACGGCTTCATGGGCCGGACACTTCCGGTTCCGAATGTCTGTAGCTGGGAACTCTGCTAAGACGTGCGCTGGAAGTACAGTTTTGAGTGACAGGGTAGTAGTGGTGTCAGCTCAGTTGTTGAAGGGGCTGGAGGACAAGAAGTAGCCCGGTGCCTGATTTTGTATGGCCTGTCAGCTTGACGTAATATTTTTTCCCTGTTGAGTATGTTTTTGTGTGGTGCATGTTATGGTATGGAAATATATATGGGGGTTTATATATGGGAGGACAGCAATCAGTTTCAAGCGCTGTTTCTCAGAAGTCCCCCCCTCTTTTTTTATAGAGTCCCTCACTAGCCACGGGGCTTCCCAATCAGGCCAGGCTGCCTGGCTGTGAGCCTAGGCATCGTGTTATCATGTTGCCTCTCTCTCCAGGAAACAGGGATTATAAACATCCAGCCTGGACCCTTTTCTGTGAGTGCTGGGGTCAGACTTTGGTCCCAACGATTACAGCAAGCGTTTCTATACTGGAGCTCTCTCTCTCTCTCTCTCTCTCTCTCTCTCTCTCTCTCTCTCTCTCTCTCTCTCTCTCTCTCTCTCTCTCTCTCTCTCTCCCCCCCCCCCTCTCTCTCTCCAGCCCCTTGTCTGATTTCTTTTAAGACTATATTTTTTTTCCTGTGGAGCTCAGGTTAGCTTCAAACTTGTGATCCTCCTGGCTCAGCTTCCTGAGCACTGGGATTATAGATATGTACCACCAAGGACTGGCTCAAGTTTTACATTCAAATTATTAAAATGAGGAATATTTTATAACACATGAAGGTTGCATACAATAATGCTATTCTCCATAAAGTTTTATGGGAACACAGCTACATCTCTCTGTTTTCACTTTTCTGTTTTTTGTTTGTTTGTTTTTAATCATGACACAGCTGAGGTAAAGATCTTGGATCAAGGTTGCCTGGCCAGCAAACCTGAAATATTTTCTATCTGGCTCCTTACAAGGTGTTTTGTTGACCACTGGCTTGGAATCTTACTCTAAGTAATATTCCCCACATCAAAAAACTATTGAGAAACTGAATGTGAACTGGGGTCTGAAAACGATTACCTGAGGGGCAGTATCTTTTTAAAAATTAGTTTTTAAAAGTTCTTTTATGTGTATGAGTGCTTTGTCTGCAGGTATATCTGTGTACCGTGTGGTGTGTGTGCAGTATCCTTGGAGGTCAGGAGAGGGCATTGGATTCCCTGGAACTGGAGTTGCAGCTAGTTGTGAGCTATCTTGTGGGTGCTAGGAATTGAACTCAGGTCCTCCGCAAGAGCCACACTCTTAGCCCTGGGGCCATCCCTCCAGCCCTAGGAACACCGCCTTTCTTGAGCTGTGGTGGCCCAGTTTTAGTATTTCCCGGTCCTTCTTTGTTGCATCCGGTGTGTTCGGTGGGCTGTGTGTTAAGACAATCCACACAAAACTTCTGTGCCAGTTGCCCAGTTTTGTGGGCAGCTATATGATCCTACCTTGTCATCTTTGAGGACCGGGTTTCATAAGATTTGATTCCTTGTTGGTGGCAAAGGCTTTGTTTCTTTGTGAACCACAGCAGTTTTTCTTAGCTTCTTTCATGGATGTTTGAAACTGGGCCCTTTGTACTGAATATCTCCACACATCTTAAAACAGAGGAACTTTGGGCTTTTCAGCTCTGCGCACAGAAGGAGCCCTGGTATTGTCTTCTACTCAGCGTGATTGACTCATTCCTTAAATAAAACCCCATTCTTTGTTCTCGGTGCCCCACTAACAGCCATATTCAAATTATTTGTTCTTGTCTGAAACGTCTTCGGTCTGTGCCAGTTATTTTGCAATCTCCCCAACAATTAAGCGCAATGTTTACAAAGTAAATTGACACCTATTCTAGAAAAATTCTGCAAAAACAAAGAAGGAAATATAAATAGCAGAGTGCACACCCGTCAGGCTGTCTTTTGTTTTGTATGTGTTGTGTAGCTGAAGACTTGGGCAAGTGTCGAGCAGTGGATCGAGGGAAAGTAGGGCTCTGCTGGCAGAGAATTAGACACATAGATGTCACAAAAGGCCTAATTCTTGTTTGGCAGGCCGTGCTGTTCTTGGGCCATAAAGAGCCAGTGGATTTTGGATTTGTGGGAACAGGTGCCAAGATTCTAACTTGACTTTATCAGCTGGTTATACAGTCCCTAACTTCTATATAAGGATGATGTAGATATTTTAGGTCTGTGGAATCAAAGCAGGGCAGGGGTTTTTGGTCTATTTGTTTTGAGATAGGGTCTGATGTAGCCCACATTGGCCACAGAGTCACTGTGTAGCCAAGGATAACCTTGAACTTCTAACTCTCCTGCCTTATCTCTGGAGTGCTGAGATTCTTGGTATGTGCCACTGTACCCAGTTTATCGAGTACTGGGGGCTGGCCCCAGGGCTTTGTGCATGTTAGGAAAATAATCTACCTACCCAGCTGTGCCTCAGCCCTAATTCTTCCCTCTTCCTACTATAGTTGAGCACTCCCCAAATCTGAAATTTCCCTTGGCTTTGTGAACAAAATTATTAAAAATAATAAACATATTTACTTACAGGTGACAAGTAAAGGGAATCCATGTGGAGTGTAAATAAATGCCATGGTTATATTTAAATATCAACCCCAAGATATTTCCCTATTACATGCAAATAAATGCAAATATGCCAAACTGCCGAAGTGTGAGCCATGTTGGTCCCAAGCATTTTGAATGATGGATACGCACTCCAACTTTCCCCACCTCTACCCGTCCTTCCAATTCTTGGAACTTAGACTAGGAGAGTGCTCCCTTTCTTCTGAAGACCCCGAACCTCACCAAGGACCTGCTCACCCTCGGCTCTTCCCCCTTGTGTGGCAGCCAGCATCAGGCAATTCTATGAGATGTCTTGCAAACCTGTTTTCTCTACACATTCCTTTTGGCATAATACTAGAGTCATTTTCACACCTGTGCACACAATGGTGAACAAGGAAATTGTAGAGTTTCACTTGCCTTTTTTGATATAGGGTCTCACTGTGTAACTTAGCCAGTTCTTTGGGGGAAAGTTTTCCTTCGTTTTTTCTTCTTTCAGCTTTCTTCCCATGTTTACTCTCTTTTCCAAGAAGGCTTCTGGGTGTCTGTGTATGTGTGTGTGAGGGATTTGAACTCACAGTGACAGGTCACATAGGAGAAGGAGGTGGGTCATGCACTCGGGGCTGTGGAATTGCAAGGTTGCCAGGGCCTCCACTGTCAATGGAGCTTGAGTTCATCACTCTGAAACTGTGACCCCTTCCGTCTCATCTTGGCCTAGTCTAGTTCTCAGATTCCCAGTGTAGGACATCTCCCCTATATCCTGTGGGCCTCGGGCTTGCCCGGACCACATCCCCCTTACCCTTTCAATCCTCTATGAGGACTTCTAGTTCTGCATACAGGCATAAGCAAGCGGCCAATAGACATTTTCCGTGTCATACAGGAGGGAAGAAGATTCTAGAAAAGTAAGCTGAGATCCTCTGCCTCATCTTACCTGTCCCCAGGTTTAGTTCTGGCCACCCCAGCTTATCACTGGGAGAGGAGATCCGACCCCCTACACAGCCTTTGTAGCTACTGAGACTTTTGTGAGAAGGAGAAGCTCTGTTGACATTTATTTCCCACTAAACCCGAGTCCCGTTGTCTCCCTGCCTCTCTCAGGGCTCTAGACTGCGAATGGAGGTCAGAATACGCATGTCCCTGCATCTGCAGTCCTATAAGCTCCGTGGTGGGGTACAGAAAGCAGGCTTTCTTCTAGAATGTTCCCCTTCATCTAGCCTCTTTATTCCCAGCTGTCAGGGGGAAATGCTACCTGAGAGGAAGAGAGGAGATCATGTCAGTTAACTCCTTTCAGAAGATGGTCCTGGATTCAGGGCAGCTTCTGGTCTGCAGGGAGGAGAGTTTTACCCACTGGTGGGTAGACGTGCTTCCTGCTCAGAGCATACAGGAATCGACTTGGCTTGTCAAGAACCGTGGCCAGCCTCGATGTACGCTGAGGACACAGAACACTTCTGTCCTTGAATGTGCTTTAGAGCCAAAACACTCAGGAGCACAGGGAACATTGAGTACTCCTTTGTCAGATGACAAAAACGAGACAGTTCTCCATCAAAGGAAATTATTGCGATTGAAGAGAAAGCCAGCCAATTCCTGGAGATTGGTCCCAGGGAAAATCTCATTGTGTACTGAAGTGAAATCCAGTTGCGTGGATATCCAGAGCATTGTGAAACAAACTAGCCACGTGTCTTTGAGCTGAGGGGTAACTGGGGACTACTGAAGAGACACACTGACTTTTTTGCCCCTGTAGTGGTGGGGACTCTGGGGACTGGAGAAAAAGTGACTCTTCCTTTTCTTGTTATTGCTTTCCACCTGATCTTGGGTACTTAATGCCATTTCTAGCTATTAGTATAAAGTTTTATATAGTGTTACCTACTGTGTGCTGGATTCTGGGTGGGACATGGAGAGACCAAGATTAATTAAGTCCTGTACTATTCAGATGCTTGGTCAGGAGAGTTGGCTTATAGGAGCTAAACATGAAGGAATGGTATATTTGGTCACAGAGATAGGAAGATGCACCCCTCCCCCAGCATCTGTAGAAGTGGGGCACTGGGAAAGCAAAGGACCCACCTATGCTAAGAAGTCTACCTGGCACATATGTGAAGCATCTGTCTCAAATGCTGGTTTGGGTTACAGTCCCCAAGATTAAACTTAAGGTAATGGAGTGTAGAGTCATAAGGTCATATATGTGTAGTGGAATAACAGCATGTGTCTCTAGGTGTAGTGCACAGTGATGGCCAGTAAAGTTGTCCGATGACATTGATTCCCTTCTACTCTACATGTGGATCCCATTGGACGTTTTCACCAAGGTAAGTTGACTTTTTCATTTATTGTAATTGCATGCATTACCTGTCAGCCACATATGTACTCCAAGCCCCTCAGGAAAGTTCTGGAAATGTAACCTAAGGACTCCAGACAGTATTTTCAGCTCACTGTCTGTATGAACCTGACAATTTCTCTGCTTTTGTGATGTTGGTCTGCTCACGGGAAACCAGAGATACCCAGTGACCTTAGAAGCTGTCATCTGGTGTGTTAGTCCTTGCCTCTTCCTGCTCTAGTGAGCTCCTGAGCTGTCTTTGGGGCTCTGTTAGTTGGCTTTCCATGACTGTGGCAAAATACCCAACAGAAACACCTTAAAGGAGGAAAGGTTTGTTAGGCTCACAGGTTCAGTCCATGGTTGGCTGTGCGCCATTGCTTTTTAATACTTTTGCAAGAATTGTAAGGTAGAGATTTTATAACATGGGCATGAGAGAGAGAGAGAGAGAGAGAGAGAGAGAGAGACAGACAGACAGACAGACAGACAGACAGACAGAGACAGAGACACAGAGAGACACAGAGAGACAGACAGACAGACAGACACACACACACACACACACACACACACACGGTGGGGGGGGAGCATTTAAAGGCACAGCCCCAGGACCTGTCTCTTGTGTTTGAGCATCACTCCTGAGCAGCTATGCTCATCAATGGACGGATCAGTTGATGAAGTTATTAGCATCCTCATGACAGTCGCCTCTTAATAGTGCTGCCAGCTGGGGTCCAAGCACATGAACGTTGGGGGCCATTTTTATAGTAAAACCATAACAGGTCAGTCTTCTAACCTGGGTGACTGAGCTTCAGACTTTCCGTGGGGACCTGGACTTGAACTGATCTTGTAGGATGTTTCTTTGTGTTCCCGTGAGTTCAGAGAACTCCCATCTGTCCTTATCTACTGCTCCCATGGTTTAAGTTGAATTATAAGATCTTAGAGAAACATGCGTGGATTTCGTCTGTGGCTGATGTTTGGATGCCTTTCCATTTGTAACAGGAAGGAACTGTTACTGGGAGCATCTGCAAACCCCTTCTATAGCTCACACTTTGTACTTTGCAAATGTCTTTCAGACTCACTGTGTCTTCATTCTCTGGAAGGCATGTGAAGACTCATTGGGGTCCTTTGAGTGAAGAACATTATTCAAACCCCATATAACCATTTTTTTTACCATGTATACATTAAATTGGCAATATGTGTTGGTTTTTTTTAGCTGACATTTTCCCTATGATATATCCATATAAGTCATTTTATTAGAGTTCATAAAAATGACAGAAGATATAATCACATCAAAAGTCATTCATTCTATTTCAATAGGACACTAAAAACTTCAAAATAAAATAAGGTGCATAGTGGCCTATAACTAAGGTCAATTCCACCCCAAATAGGAAAAGCAGAACCATAAATATATGCGCAATTTACCAAATTTAGGGTAAAGCCAGACAACACCTCAACACTCTTAATAAGAAAGAACTCATTGTCAAGTGACCAGTGCTAGAGGCCTAGGCATGTCATGTCCCATGGCATTATTTGGGTGGTGGTGGGGGTGGGAGTGGGGTGGGAGGTGGTGGTGGGGGTGGGGGTGGGTTAGGGGTGGGGGTGGCCCATCTCTCTGCTGTTGCTGAGAGAAGAACTAACATGAGCATTTCAAGGGAATGTGGGAGACACGAGCACAGATTTCTTGATAGGCCTGAGGCAATCAGATCGTCTCAGACTCAGAAGGGAGGCTGCCCTGAATCCAGCCAGGCTTCTACCATCACTCTTCAGTCTCTATTCTACGTCCCTTTACAAAGATAAAGGGGCCTCTTCTGGCTTCCTCCCACCTCTGCACCTCACATGTGACACAAGTAGAGGACACCTTGACTTAGGCTTTATCTGCCCTGCCTAGGTGAGCACAGATGATTTTTCGGGGGTTTGGTAGGTGGCGACAGATCATAGAGCTGTGCCTCTACTTTCACAAAAGCATTTCCAGTCCCTTCTGAGGGTGCCTCTTCTTCCCTGTTCCTCTCCTTCCAGTCTCTAGCTGGTCTACCTGTGGTCTGTGGAATCCAACCCAGGTGGATTTGACTCATCACTGAATGTGGCAGAACTCACTGTGGGGACGCCGGGGCTGCTGGGGTCACTGCCGGCCTTCCCACACTGACTGCACACACATGCCTGTACTTGCTAAAACCCGGAGCCCATAACCAAGGCCTTGGCTTAGCTCTGTGCTTCTTTCTCTTGGGACCAGTCTTTAATCCCTTGCAGTCTCCTCACGTTTCAGGGGAAGGTCTGCCTACTCCTCAAGATAACGCGTCAGGCAGTTCAGTCCCCCGAGTGCCCCAGCTTTGCCTCCTTCGTTAGCTAAGGTGCGATCTGGCTCTCCTGTTGCTGGATCTCTGTTCAGAAGCTCAGGGAGGAGCAGACGTATACTCAGTCCTGAGATTATGACAAGCACTAGGTAGTGTCAATGGCAGCACAGCAGCGAGGGGCCAGAGAGGCCACTCCAAGCTTTCTACAGTGGTCTCAGAGATCCCTTAACCATAAAGGCTAACCTTGACCTCCCCTTCCCCCGCCCATGAGCTTTTTAAGGCATGGCTGCACCTGTGGCACATCCGGATGCCTTTGTATAATTTCTTTTCTTCATTTTAGAGCATAACACAACCTTCACATTCTTTTCAGAGGACAAAGAAACTAATGAGAACACATCTATGTATCTCTCTCTCTATATATATTTTATCTTTCTATGTGTCTTCTGTTTAAAATCCCATATGCATCATACAATATGTTAATTGATGAACTATAGGTTTTCAGTAAAGGGGGTCACTGCATAATTTTATTTTTCATTTTCTGGAGTCCCTGAGTTGCTTTTGGAAAAGGAACCAGGCTTTGTATTTCTCTCCTCTCCCTTGTAAAGAGTTGCTCACTTGTTCTTCCATACGTGCTAGAACAAATGGCTACACGCCCATGTAGAACTGATCTGTTTGGGAGAACTTCCGGTAGTCACACCGAGCAGGAGGGCTCTGGCTCACAGTCTGTGTGGGTTAGGCCTTCACTTAGATCATAGACGTTAAACGTGAGTGTTGAACACCACCTTTCTTACAGCAGTCTCCACCCTGAGTCCCTAACACTTATGGTCTGGAGAAAATTTGTGAAGAAATTGATTTAGCAATAGTCCCCAGAGAAATGGCCAGTAGTCCCCATGTTCATTCATGCATTCTGTGTATATAATAGTGGCACATGAGCAAATAGCAAAGTAAAACCAAACCAAACCACTGGACAAAAGCTTAAGAAGGACCTTGTTTCAAATAAGTCCATAGTCCAGA
This sequence comes from Acomys russatus, assembly GCF_903995435.1. Taxonomy (NCBI): domain Eukaryota; kingdom Metazoa; phylum Chordata; class Mammalia; order Rodentia; family Muridae; genus Acomys; species Acomys russatus. The sequence goes on from NC_067162.1 coordinate 32,607,669, forward strand.
AACTAAACAGTAAGAGATGCTTTTTGTTGGTTTTATGGTGAGTGCTTGTGTCCCATGGTCGGGGATGGTGCAGACAAGAGACTGAGGAGTTTGGAAGCAGCCTGAGTTACATAGTGACACCAAGTCTCATAAAATAACAACAACAACAGCAGCAGCAGCCACTGCAGTAGCAACAAAAACCTTGCTTCCTGAGTGAGTTATGCTTTGTTCATTTTAACCCTGTCCTGATGAGGTTTGTTTGTTTGTTTGTTCGTTTCTAAACAACTTGACACATCGTAGAATCCCCTGGGAAGAGAGAACCTCAGCTGAGGCAGTGTCTCTGCTAGATTGTTCTGTAGACAAACCTGTGGAACATTTTCTTGATTAGTGTCTAATGTGGGAGGGCCCTGTTGATGGTGCAAGCTGAGCCAGCCACGAGGAACAAGCCGGCCAACAGCAAACAGCACCCCTCACAGTCTTTGCTTCAGTTCTGGCCTCCAAGTTCCTGTCCTGCTTGAGTTCCTGCCTCAGTTTCCCTCATAGATGGATGGGGACTAGCGATTGTAAGTCAAATAAACCCTTTCCTCCTCAAGTTGCCTTTGGTCAAGCTCACGGAGACACAAAGCAAACTAAGATGAGTCTTCTGCTCGTAGCTGTGTAATCTTAAGGAGCGGCTGACTGTAGGGTCTTGATGCTGCCTTGAGATCATTATTGTTAGGATTGTGTGTGTGTGTGTGTTTGTGTTTGTGAAATACACTTGAGTTTTGTTTGCTTCTTTTTTCCCCCCAAATAGGGAAAGCTAGGGAGCAGAAGCAGATAAGGAAAACAAGCACCACCTGTTTCGAGAACCCAACAGAAGCACACCAAACTACAGACAGTTGGAGGCCAGCTTTGGCCAGGCGAAAACAAATGTGCTTTCTGGTGCTTGGTATTTTGACCATGTTTTTTCCCACATACTTGGCCCCTTAATCCAGGAATTGAAATAAAAGTTCACACAAGTTGAAAAATAGCAAAGAAACTTTATTGAAAAGCAAAGTGACAATGCAGATGAGAAAATACTCAGCACGGGAGCAGTGAACTGCTTAGCGAGAACTTACTCAAAGGCCTTGTCGTTCTTTGGGGCTTCCTGTTATGGGGGGGTTCAAAAGGAAGAGGAGTTTGGCTTTTAGGGGAACAGCGCAAGTAGACAAGTGGGTCTCTATTTTGATTGATAGGCCTCAACCATGGAAGCGTCTACCGTACATGTCCTCTCGCACAGTGCATCCGCTTTTAATCATGCGTGTACCTCACTGTGTATCTGCTCGAAACCCATCCGGGCCAGATTAGCCCATTTCCTGTAGTTCCTGGGTGTGTGCTCAGATAAGTTTGACTGGAAATGGGGGGAAAGGGTGAGGTGTTGCCATAGGGTCATGAAGGATGAGTAACTCAGTCCATTGTTGGAAGTGGGGCCTATGTGCAGCCTGGTGCAGAAGGGGAGGGTCTCAGGTTGCTATGTGTGTCATGAGAGAGGATCATGGGGGAGGGTCCTGGGTTGTTGGGTTCATTATTAAGCAAGGAGTGTGTGCATAGGCCAGGTCAAGTAGCGTTCCATATTGCTAAACTATTCCCTATGGTTGTCGGCCTCAAATAGATGCCGGGATGCCTGTCCCTGTGCCTCAAGGAAAGCCCTTTTATAAGCAAACTTCCTTCTTGCCACTTCCTCATTTATCCCTCTCACCCCATGGATGCAGGGAGCAGTGAGTTGAAAATAATCATTCTTGGTGGGATAGTTTTACAGTAGGAACTTGTGGGATTGCCAATTATTTTATAATTAGGTGTTAGATTAAGTGTGTGAAGGGAAGACAGTCAAGGGATGAATTTGCAAAGGGCTGTAGCATCCACACAGGGTGCTGAGAAAGCAGCACCCGGGAATGCTAATGGGCACCCTGGAGACACGAGGCTCCCGGGGCCAGCACACTCTCTGTCTTCCCAAACCATCTCCTTCCAGCTGTCACTTCACTCGTTCCATCTGTTTCTCATGCTCTAATAAACGATAGCACTAATTTATTTAGCACCTTTCATCAGAGGCCCCCCCCAGGGCCACTGCAACTCTGTAGGGATCCGCAGCCAAAGTGTGATGACTCTGGAGTGGACACATGGCCTGCTGTGTCTGGATGTCAGTACCAGACTCTGAAATAAGGCTTTGCCTTCAGGGAGGCACACCATCAATGGTGTGATTTTTTTTTTTTTTCTGTTGCCCTTTTCAAATCCCTTTAGCCTCGAGAATGGAAAATACAACCCATTTCTCCAGGGCTGTGAATACCCTGGGAGTTGCTTGCCATGGAGGGTCTAGAGTGCTGGTAGGTATTTTGTGGTTGCTTCTGGAAATGTTTATTGGATTTCCCTTGGGTCTTTTAAATGTGTCCAAAGGGAAGGAGAAATATGTAGCATTCATTTTCTCTTCCTCTTCTCTTTCTGTGGTGCAGAGGGTTGAACTTTAGACCTTGCATATGCCAGGCAAGGACACCCCTGCAGAGCTATATCCTCAGCTAATTTTGAACAGTGTGTTTTGAGACAGGGTCTCTCTAAGTTGTCCAGGCTGGCCTGACACTCATTCTTAGTCTAGGGACATCTTGATGCTTTCTTCTATCCTTCTGCCTCAGTCTCTGGAGCGGCTAGGACTACAAACAGGCTTGTCTGATCCAGCCTGTACTGGATTTTGTACTATTGAGGGTAATGTTAAACTTTGACTGGCTACGTGCCTTCTTTGGTGCTTAGAAGCTGGGGGACACCTTCGAGCAGGAAGATCAGTTGGCTGCCATGACCGTGACCAATTGCTTTTAGACTTTGAACTTGCAGGCTGCTGCTCATTTGCATATTGCTCCAACTCAGGAAAGGGCAGATATGTAAGAGAAATTTGCCATACGGAATTCCGAATGCAGTAAGACAGTTGGCTCAAGAAGTTAAGAGCACGCATTGATTTCTTATAAACCGACACTTTGAATTCAGAGGGTTTTGAGCCAAGTGCAATTTGTTGATGTTGACAATTTGTCGAATACAGGGGAGGCAAATGCCAGAAGCTTCAAATAACAAGCCGGGGAATCCCAGATATGAGAAAAGGGATGTGAACAAAGCCTGCAGGGTTCAAGCAGAGGGATCGGCAAGGTTGGGGTAGGGGTGGGAATCACTCCCAGGTACCAAGAGGTTTCTAGCTTGCCATAGGCAACCCTTTTCTCTAGTAACAATTGCCAAGTTATTTTGAAAGGAAGTGCCTTTGTGGCATTTTTTTTTTTCCTGGAGTATGTGATGCTAAAAGGACAGGCTTTGTAACCTTCAAAAGATGTTCTGTTTAAAGTGTGTCTTCATTATCTTCTGCCTGATGAGACACTGGAAGAGACAAGAGAATAAGAGTGAGACACACCATGTAGGGTTTTCTTTCTTCTGAAGATTTCTGGGGCGTTAAGAGGTTGTGAAAAGGCTCTGGTACATCTCACCGGTTCAGCTTTGTTTTATCCAGTGTTTTCTAAGTTGGTCGGAGCACAGTGTCTTCTGTTAATTCATTGCATAGGAGCTCTGTGTTGTTCTTTCCCACAAAATGATTTTGGGAGAAGCCACAGTACAATCACTTTTTAATTTTTAATGGAAGGACAGGTATCCCAGGAATGGATGCTTTTCATGTCATTTGATTTTTATGATGTCATCAAAACTACTTAGCATGTTGTATCCTTTACCTTCTGTGACTCGTTTCAATCAGAGTGGCTACCCAATGTCACACTCATTCTTTCCCAGGTTCTGGAGACAGCAGTGGGTACCAGCTGCATTTCCCTCTTGTCTCATCAATTGTAGATGTCACAGCCTCTTTCTACTGGATGGATGGCAGTCGCTTCTGTGAAGAAAACCCGATGGTGATGTGGTGGTTTGAATAGGTTTGGCCCCCATAGATTCGTGCGTTTGAATGCTTGGTTCATAGGGAGTGGTACTGTTAGGAGGTGTGGCTTTGTTGGAGTAGGTGTGGCCTTGTCAGAGGAAGCGTGTCACTGTGGAGGTGGGGCTTTGAGGTCTTAAGTGCTCCTCAAGAGTCTCCCAGCATGGGAAAGCTTCCCTTTCTGCTACCTGAGGATCCTGATGCGGAACTCTCAGCTCCTTCTCCAGCACCATGCCTGCTATTGAAAAGTTCTCTGTATAAATTCATTCATTCATTTGCATATGACCCAGTGTTCGGTTGGAGAGCAGGCATAGGTACTCTTACTAAAGTAAGGATTGAGGATGTCTTACTTAGGGTTTTATTACTGTGAAGAGACACCGTGACCACAGCAGCTCTTATAAAGAAAAGCATTTAATCAGAGCTGACTTACAGTTCAGAGGTTTAGTCCATTATCATTGTGGCAGGAAACATGGCAGTGTGCAGGCAGACGTGGTGCTGGGGAAGGAGCTGAGAGTTCCTTGATCTGCAGGCTACTGCAGTGACTATGAGCCACACTGGGCATAGCTTGAGCATATGAAACCTCAAAACCTGCCCTTACAGTGACACATTTCCTCTAACAAGGCCACACCCACTTCAACAAGGCCACACCTACTTCAACAAGGCCACACCTTCTTCAACAAGGCCACACTTATTTTAACAAGGCCACACTTATTTTAAGAAGGCCACATGGCCTATGGGCCAAGCATTCAAACACATGAGTTTATGGGGGCCATTCCTATTCAAACCAACACATGGGGTGTCTACCAGAGACAGGATGGCCAGCTGTAACATCCTATGGTGATGTGTCTTTTCAAATTGAATTCAGTTACCACTTCCAGGTACAAAGTTAAGAATAAATGACAGTCAATGATTGTTTTCTGCTTGGGGCAGGGCTTCAATATCTGTGCATAGCAGAACTCAACTGGACATGAATACCCAAGAGTCAGGCATTCTAACTTCCTTTAGTTTATTTTTTAATTATAAAAAATGCTAGCAAAGGGTACCTTTTCAAGGACTGCCAACCTGAGAAAAGCTACCAAGTGGAAAATTCTTAGTTAAGATGCAATTGTGTTATTAATTGTGTTTTTAGGGCCTTCTACAAAAGTCATAATAACATGGTGAATTTGAGATGAATAGTGGCTTTTCCTTTGAAAGCCGAACTCTGTGGCTGTCAGAAACCTCATGTAACTGAACTATCGTGCATTTCCTGGGCTTTTAGGGAAGGAAGCTCCAGCCAAGGGTGATATGGTGAAAGGTGATTTGAGCCCCAAATCTAGGTTCTCATCCCAAGGGGGGAAAATCTGTTTCAGAGTGAATGCGAAACACATGCTTGAAGGACACAAGAGATTAGAAAAGTCTCATCTGGGCTGGCACTGGGGCCAGTGCACACATTTTGGTGACAATGAAGATGTGGGAAGGGTGAGACACAGACTCATTGTAGAAGGCAAGTACAGAAGGGGTGGGGGTGGGGCACAGCCCAAGGAAAGGGCTGCCAAGCATCTGGGTCCTAGACATGGAATTTTAAAAAAATGTTTATTTTATTTTTTTATTTGAGAATTTCATACATGGGCACTATATTGACATTATTTTCACCCCATACTTCCCCCCTTCCAAATACCCCTATGTATCCACTCTTGCTCAACCTTATGACCTCTTGGTCTTTAATTATTGATATAAACACACACACACACACACACACACACACACACACACACACACACACACACACCCTGCTGAGCCTATTTAGCGTTGTTCATATGATACGTGTAAGGCTGATCACTTGGGATTGGAGAACCTACTGGGTGGTTGGCTCATCTCTGGAGATGATGGAGTCTTGCTCTCTTGGCAGCTGCCATTAATTGCCTTGTAACTCCTCACCTAGTGGTGAGGTCTTATGGAATTCTCCTTATCCAGGTTTTGTGAGGCACTTTGGACTTAGGATGTACAGGGATCCCAGGAGTGCATAAGCAGTCTTTTGCAAAGGTCACTCTGTGTGTGTTGACTTCAGACAAGAGTGTCTTTGATTTCCCATTGAGGTTAGCACTCTTACAACTGCCTTCCCTATTACGTGTTAGTCAGGGTTCTCTAGAGGAACAGGACAGGTGGAATGGATACACATAGGATTTATTTAGAGTGTCTCACATGCTAATCCAACATGCTAGTCCAGCTAATCCAACAATAGTTGTCACCCAACAGAAAAGCCAAGAATCCTGTAGTTGCTCAGTCCAAGAGGTTGGATGTGTCAGCTGATCTTCAATCTACATTGGAACCCTGAAGACGTAGATTCAAGTAACAGTGAAGGAGTTCCTCAGAAGCTGGAGAGATGAGCTCGTCAGTGAGAGCGAGGGCAAGCGGGCAAGAAACCACCTGGACCCTTTTTCTCCCCTGACCTTTTATGTGAACTGCCACAAGAAGATGTGACCTAGGGTCCCTCAGGTACTCTCTCATGAGTCAGCACTCCCAGGTGCTATGACCCTGGGTAAGAGTACCTTATGATTCTGATGCTGTGTCCCTCATGCTCTGTCTCAGTGGTCGGAGCAGTCACAGGGCACACAGGCTTAAGGAACAGGAGAAACCAACACCAGTGCCTGTTCTTGAAAGTCTCTTCTCATTGATTCTACTTATAGGATTAGGATTGCTTTTATATTTAAATCCATATATAGGGTTATTGATTCCATTTATAGGGTTAGAATTGGCAGGTGCAACCTGCCTTTTTAATCTCTCAGCTTCTGGAGTTGGAGCACAAATTAGTCTAAGGTTATACAGGGAGAACCCAAATCTTAAAAGTGTTTGGCCCAGGAAGATTTGCTGGTAGGATGAAGTCCTTGGTGAAAAAAAATCTTAGTGCTATGGGGGCGCAGGGCAGGGGAAGGATGTGCAAGCATGAGGACCTGAGTTGGAATCCCTAGACCCAACAAAACAAAAACCAACCAACCAATCAGCTTCAGCCAACCCAAACCAAACCAAACCCTCAACAACTTGGGCTAGCCACATAGGCCTACAACTGTAGATATGGGGTGGAGGTGGCAATGGGGGTTAGAGACAGGAAGATGACTGGGGCTTGGTGGCTAACTAGCCTAGCTGGAAAAAAAATAACTTTGAGGTTCAGTGACAGACCAGGTCTCAGAAAAATAAGGAAGAAAGTGGGAAAGAAAGACACTCAATGTCTTCTTCTGGCCTTCCTAGGCACATGCATAGGTGTGTGCACCTGCACACATACAGAGCACACACACACACACACACACACACACACACACACATACACACACACACACACACACACACACACACACAGAGAGAGAGAGAGAGAGAGAGAGAGAGAGAGAGAGAGAGAGAGAACTCAAAGGGTTCACGCTACTGAGAAGTCTGCTCCCTGACTCACCTTCTGCCTTCTGTTGTCACCCGGGGACTGTTTTCCCAGGCCATGCTATGGAAAGGGACTCCCAGCCACCACTCTGCCATTGGCAATCCACAGGCAGCTCCCTGGCATGCTGTTTGTCTTGTTGGCAGCCATAGGGAGCACCCAGTTATGTGGGTGACTTGCTGGGGCATGGAGAGCAGCTTCCTTGCAATCAAGACTCGCAGTTCATGATTATTTCATTGCGTCTACTGTGTTAATCACTGTCAGAGCTTAAGTCAGCTTTCCTTAGTCGTTTGTCATGGTTTATCTCAATGGAAGCTTAGCATCTTCTGAACTCTGCTGAATAACCAGTCTCCAGCTCTTCTCTGTGTCTTAGATAAAGACCCGAATTGTGAGCAGCTAAGGAGGGAAAACAGATCCAGAGTATAATGTGAGGAAGGTAGGGGAGCCATAAGCAGTTTGCAACCGTGTACCTCTGTATCTCTTTCCTTTGAGGCACTTGAGTGCTAACTCTCCTTCACTGCTCCAGCAGGGAACCCAGACAAAGCTCCCCGCAACTGCTGATCAGATGTGGACATCTGCCCATGTAATGCTTTGATAGAAATATCAGATGATGTACAGGTCCCACCCCCACCCCGCCAGGATCTGCCCTGACAATTCTCTAGGCTCTGCTTGCCAGGTATCTTGACTGCACCTCATCAGGGTGTTAGCAAGAGAATCTCTTGTATGGGCCATTTGTACATAAGCTTGCCAGGCACAGAATCTACCCAAGATGGTACAGGGCAGGAGGGCACTGAGCTAACGCCAGCTCACACGATGAAAATCACCTGGCTATGAACTCCCAAGCAAGCTCAAATCCACAAACTATCTTCTGTTTGGTCTCTGGCCACAGGAAGTGGTAGTTACATTGCTCCTAAATAAGCAATGTTGGTTGATGTGTGCCCACGCACGCATACACGCACGCATGCACGTACACACGCACGGCTTGTATGTCCGTGCCTAGTAAGATCTCTGTTGTACCATAAACAGTTGCAAATGATAAAAAAATAAATCAAAATTTGTTAATGTTACGATGCAGCCGCATCCCCCAGATCTGTAGAGAATGATTTATAGACTGCAGGATCGGAAGCCTGACCCATTTGGGTCTCAGAAAGCACTTAAAAAATAAATTTACCCTGGCCTCTCTCACCCCATTTCAGAGAGGGTGACAAAGATGAAGTAATTTATAAGTCACACTTTTATTAATGCTTTTAACTTTCATACATTTGGGTTTGCTGCCCTCCCTGTGGCATTAGTGCAGGCCTGGGTTGAATGGTAACCTTTGGCACTTTGAGGGGGATTTGGTACAAATGATCAACTCATAAGTAGGTGCGGGGCTCTGCATTACCCTGCTGTAAATTCACCGGGCTCTTTAAGTACATGAAGTAAGAGTGAGGTGAACTTGGCGTTTTGCTCTGAGCATGCAGCCTAATGTGGAACTAATGAGTATCCGGCCAAAAGGTTTGCAGAGGCATGTTGTGCACTCTGCAACGAGACATGCCTCTTGTTAGGAGGGACAGGATATGCTGTGTGATACAAGAGTCTTGGGGACTGGGCCTGTTTGCAAGGGAACCAAATGGACGCTCCCATGATATCCGAATGTCTTTGCAGACGGGACGAGAAAATGATGAGTTGATTTGAACTTCAAAATTTACCTGTCAGAAGTGTGTGTGTGTTTGTGTGTGTGTGTGTGTTTAAAGACTGGCCATGAACAGGTGTCTATAACATGAAAAAGTAGGAGACAGAGAAATTTGAAAATTGATAGTAGCTCCATGTTTACTTGGAGTCTTTCAGAAGCAGTCTGGTGAGGTCTGCAGGATTGATGGTGACAAGGGATGGGCTGTCAGGACAGGAGTCTGCTGAGATGTAGCCAGTGGCTGCCTTGCTCACTTTCTGGAGCCTATGGTGTATGCGTCAGTGTGTTGCTTGAATGGGTGCCGTCAGTGAAATCACTGGGCCTCCAAACATTGCACTGGATTGGACTTAGAGCATGAGACTTTGGTGCGTGCCATTCCCTGTCACTCAGCATACATGAGCTTCAAACAGAGCCATCAGCCGTGCTATGAACTGGGTTCAGACTCCTGGTTGAAGAGCCTCCTCTATCCTCATCCCCAAGCAGGGCTCACAAGCCGTGGTGTGAGTCTTTCTATTACCTCATTTGCTACTGTCCTTACATCAAGTCTTGCAGCTTCTGGGCCACCAAGGCCTTCAGTATCTCCTGCCAAGAACTGAAAATATCTGTGGAAACTGCCACCAGCTTGGCTTGTCCCCCTTACCCCCACCCAGCCTTTACTCTGCTTCTGTCACAGGTTTTGTCAAAAAGCATCAACCATGGCTGATTGGCTGTACAATGAAATCCAGTCTTCCAGTTTTTGATGGCCAATGTTCTGTACAATGTGTTCAGTCTCTTATTTATTTTTTTTCTACTCTAAATTATCCACTGGGCACTTCCTTCTTCCTGCCTGCAGAGCTCTACTTCCTGTTGAGTCTACAACCATTGCTCCAGACTCAGCAGCAGCCCTCCCTCCTGTTGTCCTTGCTCACCCCTCTTCTCTTCTGCTCTCCCTCCTTCCTCCCCTTCCCTTTCTTTCTCCTTTCCCCTCCTCCCTCCCTGCTTTTTCTACCACTTTATCCATCTCTCTTTGCTTCTCCTCCCTTTCTCCTTCTGTCACTCACTCATGATTCTCCCCTTTTCCCTCTGTGAAATCTGCTTGAGTCAGGAATGAGCAAAATGTAATGCATGAGCGCCAAGAGTAAATATTTTCAGTGCTGTGACCCATACGGCCACGGTCCCATTTCAGCTTTGTGGAGTGAACATAATTCTCACCTATACATAACTGACCACATGGCTGTGTTCCAATAAAGCTTTATTTATAAAAAGAGGCAGTCGGCTTGGCTCATGGGTCTAGTTTGCTGCCCCTTGACTTAGATCCAAGGCATCTCACTTTATGAAAGATTCACATCCTGGATGGGCTTTTTGTCAACTGGACACAAGCTAGAGCTATCTGAAAAAAGGGAACCACAATTGAGAAAATGCTTGTATCCAGATTGCCTGTAAGCAAGTCTGTAGGGTACTTCTTTGGGTAATGATTGACATGTGTGGGCCCGGTACTCAGTGGGTGGTGCCGTCTCTCGGCTGCTGGTCCTGAGTTGTGTAAGAAAGCAGGTTGAGCAAACCACTAGACAGCACTCCTCCGCAACTTCTGTTTCAGTTCCTGCCTCCAAGTTTCTTCCCTGCTTGAGTTCCTGCCCTGCCATCCTCAGTGATAGACTGTTATCTAGAATTGTACCACGAGAGAAACCATTGTCCCCTCTAAGATGCTTGGTCTGGTGTTCATCATAGCAATAAGAAGACAGCTAAGAGCAGGCATACGTAATTTAGTACTTTCCTGTGTGCCTTGCCTTGGAAAGATATATAAGATCATATTCAAAGCATTATTGGTTAATGTTTCATGTCTTGATTGTTCCTAGAATTTTATTTTAACTATCTCCTGTATGAGTGACAGTCACCCAGGCATGTCAGTGTAGGAAAACAAAACTGAGAGAGACGATTTTGTTATCATTTTGTACATGTGTATTTGTAGAGATACATACAAGTACTTTATATGCACATATGTGAGTGTGTGTATGACTGCCCATATGTGGATTCTTAGTCTTTCCTGTCCAACCTGTCCTCTGTTTGATAGATGGAGTACAAGGCCACCAGGACCACAAGAGGCAAGAGTTGCCCACTTCCGCTCACTGAGGGGTAGTAGCTTTGCCCAAGTCTCAGTCACATGTTGAAAGACATAGTTCTGTCTTTTATGAGGTTGTTTTCTCTGCATATTAGAGCTGAGACTGGGCTCTGTCTTAGCCAGTGTTCTATTGCTGTGAAGAGACACCATGACCATGGCAGCTTTTATAAAGGAAAAGCATCCAACTATGGCTGGCTTAACATTTCAGAGGTTTAGTCCATTATCATCATGGCGGGAAGCATGGCAGCATACAGGCAGACATGGTGCTGGAGAAGGAGCTGAGAGTTCTGCATCTTGATCCACAGGTAGCAGGAGACTGTGTGCCACACTGGGCATAGCTTGAGCATATGAGACCTCAAAACCCACCTCCACAGTGACACACTTCCTTTAACAAGCCCATACCTCCTAATGATGCAACGTGAGTCTATGGGGCCATATCTATTTAAACCATCACAGGCTCCTTCTATGTTCTTGTAGATCCCAATACTGACACAATGTGGAGTATGGCTAGAGAGGTCCAGATGACAGGATTGCTGTGCGGCCTGCGTGTTGGAAGGTGTTTGCTTGTGGTTTCTTGCTGTAGCCTTATGTGGCTGAGTTCAGGTTTACAGGGCAGTGGATTTGGCTACCTAGGTCCTGGTCCCTGGTAAAGAGTATACAGTTTCACCTATGCCAAAGGAGGGCCCTGCTTATAAGTGGGAGATTTGAGCCAGCTGTGGTGGCATATGCCTTTAATCCCAGCACTTGGGAGTCAGAGGCAGGCAGATCTCTACGAGTTTGTGGCCAGCCTGGTCTACAAAGCTAGTCCAGGACAGCTAGGAGTACAAGAGAAATTCTGTCTCTAAAAACCAAAACCAAAACCAAAACCCCCCAAACAAAACAAAACAAACAAAAAAAGTGGGAGCTTTGAAAGACATGCTGCAGTTTGGTAGTTTATGTCATGACTGAAATAAAGAGGTAGTCTAGATGGGACAATACACACCATAGTGGTGGAGTTTAATATAGTGAGGCGTACTTTCACACCTGTGGCTTGCTCTCTGCACACTTCCCTTTCTCTAAGTACGCCTCAGATTTGTAGCCATCTCCCCTGGGCCCCCTGCCACTTATCTTCTCATTATTGTACAGAGATGGCCCTGGAGTTGACAGCTATCATCCTACTTTTAAATGCAGTAATTAAAAAAAATTTCCCTTTCAAAGTTTGGGAGCAAGTTGAATTGAAATGATATGAATTTTTTTTCATGAAAAAAATGTTCTGTTAAATATGTCTAAAGGAAACATCTTTGTCAGCTGCCGAGCCACCTTTTCATGGAACTCGACACATGAGAATGGCTATGACCACCCATACGACATGCATGGCCCTGTCCAAGTTGGAGATGTTGCTTTGGGTATCTTGGTTGGTTGATTAGTTGGTTGGATTTATTGGTTTGGTTTGGTTTGGTTTGGTTTAGTTTTTTAAAAAAATAATTGCCATGTGCTTGGCTTTGAGTTTGTGGCTAGAAGGTCTGGCTGCCCGGTAATGGCGTCTGGTAATTGGCCCCAGCATGGGCAGCGGAGGGGAAAGCTTTGTTTGATTTCATTTAATAAATAGATGCCAATGCAAAAACTTGAGGCTGCAGATCCTGCTTGGCTCCCCAGCCCTCTGTTCTTCCTGCTTCCAATTGCCAGTGCTACTTGCAAAGAGGAATACCAGGGCTAACAGACCCCTGTGTGACAATCAGAGAAGGCAAAAATCACTTAGAACTTAAGAGTGATATCCAATAATAGAAGATTGAAAGAAATGAATTGCTACAATGAGTTAAATTAAATTCAGCCCAACTAATGGTAGATTAAGCAAACATTACAAATTAAAACCAAAGCTCCAGACAAACAAGGGAACAAATCTTGCCTGGAGCTCAGCTGCCAAGGGACCCGGGCTTATAGCCATGATCTGTGCCCTCCATCGGGGAAGGATCACCTGACTATGGGAAGAATTACAGAGTCTGGAGTGCAGGGGTTATCCTCTCAGGCACCAGGACAGCCGTACAGCTGACTTGTGAATCATTGCAGGAGTGTGGCTGTCAAAATCATGACTGTCAGTCAAGGGACTTGTGAGGAGAATGTGCCCCAGAGAGCGTGTGGTTGTGAGTTTGACAACAGTACTGAATGCATAGGAAGAAGGCACGAGATTTTGTGGAGGGTGGAAGGGACATGCAGCGCTATGTTCTGCCTGGCTGCTGGACTTACCTCCACATCTTAGTTTTTTATTGCAATTCTCGTACAGATAAGAAGTGTGTGATCAATTGAGTTTTGTCCATGGAGAGAGAAGAATTGAGAACAATGACCCTGCATCAACTTTGGGGCCGCAAACACACGGACATGGCATACAGCACCCACAAACACACACAGAACATTGGATGGGGCTGAGTACGAAGCTCAGGGACAATATGCATAGCATATCTGAAACCTGGATTCCACCCCTAACACTGAAATAGACAATCCAGAAGAACAGTACTTGAATTGCCCTTTTCCTGGTCATTTTCCCACGAGACTGGCTACCTTGCTGCTCAGGAAGCTGTTGTCAAAGCCTTAGTCAGGAAGCCTAGCTCATCCCAACACTAACTCTAAGTTAGACAGACTAGAAATATCTGGGCCAGAGAAGGGGGTCAGGTGGAGAGAAACCAGAGGCAGGGAGGGAGAGAGGCTGGCTCTGAGAAAAGCATTTCCTGCTTCGGATTCCATGGCTGGAGGTTGGCGGAGCCACCCCGATATGTTTGGTGTTTTGATGGCTGCGTCAATGGAAGGGGGGGTGGGTTCTTGGGTGGCCCAGAGCTCTGTGTTACCAGTAGGACTGGAATCTGCTTACTGTCTCATGTGGTCTCCCTGCTGAGAAGGGGAGCCAGATCATAGCAACGGTATAAATGGAGTTAAAGCTGAAAGGCATTCAGTGCTGTTGTTAGCCTGGGAGCTTGGAATGCCATCTTGCCTGCAGTCCTTGTGTCCCGTGTATCTTTAGGCTGCCTGGCAGTCCCCATGTGTTCACCTTTTGGGAAACTTATTCATCAAATAATCACTGAGCTGTTTTTCAGGATGATGTATCTGCCCATCTGTATTTTGTGACATGGTCATTACCCAAACCAGCACTCCTATACTCCAGATTCATGAAGGCAGCCAGTCTGCAAGACTCTGTAGAGGAAGAAGAATGTGATTGGCTATAGGGCAGTATGACCAATGCCAACAGGGAAGTTCAAACAGTATGCTAGGAGTATAAAAGAAAAGGGGGTCTCCCCCCAAGGAGAGGAATGCATCTACTAGGATACCTTCCACAGCACTGTTGTAGGTTTTAACTCGGGTCCTCATTCTTGCAGGGCAAAGGGCTCTTACCTGCTGAGCCATCTCCACAGCCTCTAGGCTTGAACATAAGATTTCACTTTCTAGTTTGGAGTCAGCGTGCTAAACGTGGGAGGGGAGGCTGGGGCACGAATCAGGGCAATCTGGAAAATATAAGGTCTCTGATGCAGAGTCTCACAGGAGTGGCACCCTGAGCCCTAACTGTGTGGCGACAGCTTCCTCTTTCTAGACTCACTTCACTTTTCTTTTTTCTTTCTTTCGTTTTTTTTAAGGGAATATGTTCATTTCTTTGAATTTCTGCGAAGCAGAACAACTAAAGTCTAGCTGGGCAGTGGGGATGAATCTGGGCAGCGCTGAACTTCCTATCAGACATAAAAAGGATATTAATGGTGTGACAAGTCTTAAAAACAAGAGGCCTCAATGAGACTAGATGGTAGAGTTGTTTTTGTTTGTTTGTTTGTTTGTTTTGTTTCAATAACCAGAACTTAGAGGGAAACTCATTTTACAAATCTCTTCTCCTGTTCCCCTCAGCACATTCAACAGCCCAGACTCCAGAGGTGCTGAGGACTACTCTGAGGAGAAACACGAGAGGGCAAACACCAGCTCCACACACCAGCTCCACACCCTTCCCACCCTCTTTAAGACCTGAGTCCCACTGACACCCAGGAAATGTTTGTCTGCCATGAATAATTTAAATGATGATCTTGGCTCAGGGGAATGAGAGCCCCTGAAGTAAATACATCTGGGTGGAGCAGAGGTTGCAACCCTGTGATTCCTCAGAGCCACGTTTCAGAGTGTCTGAGTCAGGGATGGCCTGCCCAGCCCTGTGGACAGAGGACTAGAGGCCCCTTGAATGGGATTTCAGGCCAGGCCACCTTCTCCCCTGCCTGCCTCCCCCTTATATACTTGGATGTTTCTGTCACTGACAAGAGGTTCTAGCCTCCTCAATAGCTTTAAAGAGCCTTTTAATCTGCCCCCCCCCTAAGAGATCTGCCTGTACCTTAGGATGTGGCAGGGTCACCTCTGTCTGACAGCTGAGGAGAGCAGAAATTGGTCACTTGATGCCTCCTCCCACCTTTTCATTAAACCCTGGCTCTTTAGGAAATGCTGTGTGACCTGTACTTAACAAACAAACAAACAACCAAAACCAAAACAAAACAAAAACAAGCAAGCAAGCAAACAAGCAAACAAACCAAAACAGAACACAAATCAGACCCATGCCAGATAACAGACAGGACAGAGCAAATCTACCCAGCAAGCCATCAGCCACACTAAATTCTGCTTCTATAAGGGGCAGTTTGCTGGGACCCTCTTGACTTGTAGATGCCCTCAGGCTTTACCCCGTTTTCCAGCAGGTTCTAGTCTAAAGCTGTGTGGAATGCTGGTGTGTTTGCCCTTGTGGGGTCTACACTCAGTGCTATGAACTCATTTTGTTTTTTTTTAACTCTTAATTCAGATCTCTCCTCTCAGCTGTTTCTGCTGGCTCTCTGGAGACAGCCTAGAGCACCCCTTCCTGTGTCCTCTATGGTCGGCTTACATGGCTGCATGTAACCCAGCGGGTCTGCCTCAAGCTTTTAACTCTCTTATCTAGGCTCTGCCCATACTCTGTGCTGTCTTTCGACTCACATGGTTTCGTTTTATTCAACCAGCATGAATTCCTGAATAACTGAATGGATTCCTGCCAGTTACAAGTTTTAGGCTTGATGCTGAATTCTCTGTATGTATCTGTCTGGCAGTCTCAGGCTGTATATCTATCCATCTAACCATCTGTTCACTCACCCATTATTTATTCATCTTCCTGCCTACCCACCCTCCATCTATGCATCCACCCATCCATCTATCCACCCTCCCATCCACCCACCCAGCCACCCACCCATTCACCCATTCACCCTCCACCCACCATGCATTCATTCATCCATCCGACCTTACCCATCTTCTATTAGTCTTAAGTATCATACACAAGGGGTCTCACTTTCATTAGCTGGTTTCTTAATATACACAACTCTTATTTGTGCACTTAAAACCATTGAACAGCAATAACCATTATAGTTAGAACAATAAAACAAAAATCTCCACCAGTCCCATTTTTTTTCTGCCGATTTTGGGTGGGTAAGTGTGTTTCTTTGCAACATGAATTTCTTGGTTAATATTCCAAAAGAAAAGTTGTTTATGGGGTTGTGGACTATGCAAAGATACCCACAGATAGCCATAGGTAGCGTTTAAATAATTTCTTTCCTCTTCTTGCAAAGTCTTCATCCAGAGGTGTTCTTGAGAGGGAAACTGGACTATTCAGGTGGTCACTTCTCTCTTCTTGTATCCTCTCAATAGATGGGTTAATACTGACGGTGGGTTTTTGAGGGTGATTTCTTGTGCATGGAAGCTAAACCTAACCTTTGAACCCTAATTCTCTATCTGTAGGTATGTGGTTTGGAACACAATATCATGGCCTATAAGACAGCTGCAACAATGAAAACAAGTTCATAGGGATTTCTGGGATGATAAAATGGTGTGTGCATCTGAGTACTGTGCCTGTTATGATGCCTCCTTAGAGGATATTCTGGGGGAAAAGTGAGATGTCAGAGTTTTCAGAGAATAAGTGGGTAGATGAGAGTCTCCCTTCAGAAGGTAGACAATTTTTAAAGAGAAATTATTAGTCTATTGGAACCACTAGACTCTTGCTTATATTTATTTACAAAACATAAGTCTAGAAATTTTCTAAATTTGGGTAGATGTAAACATTTTCAGTAATAAAAAGGAAAAAGGAGGGGAGGAGAGAAGGATAGAGGAAGAGGGAAATGGGAAGAAATGAGCCAATAGGTACCAGCAGGCAGGTAGAACAGGGCTGTATAACAACAACACAAGATGATGTAGGCATGTAAGCTGGCTTTTGAGGTGGACAAAGCTCAGACAACAGTTCTCTCTGCTGCCTCATCTAGAGTGATGCAGACTGTTAACTCCTGTTTCAAAAATCTGTGGTATAGGGTACTTAGGCACACTTGGTAAAACAATTCTATGACAAGTATTTTCAGCTGTGGCCGCTTTGCTCATGTTGATTCTGTTTCTAGATTTTAAAAAGCTTGTGCTGTTTCTTCCACCCTCCTTGTCCTAGTGGGTGATAGAATGGAAGAACGGAGCACTAGAGCACTAGCATTTACTTGGGTTAGGCTCAAATTTGCATATGAGATGATGGATTCCACCTGGTCCAGGACCAACCAAGCCATCATGGAGGGTCAAAGGCTGAGTCAAGTCTGGAGGGTATTGGGGAGTAGAATTGAGAGCAGTAGCTCTTTTTTTTTGGCCCCATTTCCTCAAAGTAGTAATTTTTAAAAGATGGAACATTCATCACTAAGGTTAAGGTGGCTATTTGAAAGCAGAGAAGCGTCAAGGAAGGCAGCATGCGTGCAACCAAGGTGCCAATGATAAAATGTGCTATCATAGGATGTCACAGTGAGACTGGTCCAGTGTGCCCTACCTTCTCAGCTGATGTGAGATATCGTAAGCTGAGAACTCATGCCAAACTCTCTGCAGGAAGCTTACCCTTCATGTGAAAACCTGAGTGTGTGTCTATGGGAGAGCAACTCTTCTTTCTTCCAGATGGTTCTAAAACCATCCATACTGTCAGCTAACTTTGAGGCATGGCCCCAGGACTCTCTGGGATTGTCCCTTGGCTATGTCTCTGACTCCTCTCTGTTGACATAACATGGGCTTGTTGACTGTTTGTCCAACTTGCCCATCATGTCCATATCTTAGAGCTCTGCATGAGAGGTTGCCAATGCCCTTGTGACTGGTTCACTCTCTTCTTCCATTTCACCCTCCGATCCAATACCTTTGCAGGGGGCCTGTCTCTTGCCACCCAGCCTCCAGGAAGTGCCCTAGTCCCCCAGGCTTGATCTCTGTACTTCACTACATTTCCTCCCTACTGCTCTACCACGAAGGGTACCTTCTTATCGGTACATCTATCTGTGGCAGGTGTCTCTATTACAATATAAGCTCCATGGGACAGGAGTGTTAAGGGGCTGATCCACAGCTGAGTCCAGGTGCTAGAGCATGGTCCCCCACTTTGTTGGTGCTTGTCACCTTTGTTAGTCACTAAATAATAATCTGATTTCCACCAACTACTCATTCTGTAACTGGTGACTGAACATCTATAGGGTGCAGAGATGAAAGATAGTGATCAGAGTGCATAAAAACATACACTAGCCCACATACCAGCACACCAGCACACACCAGAGCACACACCAGAGCACACATTGCAGTTCAGTCATACATTGGCCCATGCACCAATACACACACACAAACCAGTACACACATACCAGCACACCAACACACACGCACACCACCACCACATTAGCATACACACAAGCACACAGACTGCATGCCAGCACATACCCTAGCACACACACACACACACAGACTGCATGCCAGCACATACCCCAGCACACATACACACACCAACACACACCAGCACACAGTGCCCCCAGCACACACACAAGCAGACCCTTATGGAACAGTTTCAAAGGTACAAAGACAGAACTCCAGGTGAGATATTTTCTCAAGTAGTGTCAGAGACGCAGCAAATCCCGTATTCTGGCATTAGTCTACTCACTTGGTTTCAGACTTGAAGCCCCAGATAATCAGGGAGTAAGGACACAGGCATTTCTGCATCATGCTTTGCAGGTGCGTTTGCTTTCTGCCTTGGGCTCGTGTGGCTTCACAGAGTTTAGAAAAATCATAAAAATGGCTTTACAGCAGCATTCCAAATGCCAGAGAGGCGAAGCGTTCAGTCTTCCACCCCAAAGGATATGGAAGCAGCTGCAGTTTCCCCAGGTGAGAGCAGGCATTATACAAGACGCACATATTTTCCAAGAAGTGACTCACGCTTGCTCAGATACTAGAAGTTTCTAAAGGGCCTCAGAGGGTTGTAAATTATATAAAACACTAATCTGTTGTTTTTTTAGAGGACAGAGAAGTGAAGTGTGAGCATAGTGTTCCTTGGACCCAAATCATAACTTCTTCCAGGTTCATTTAATATAAGTTTGTGTAGGCTTAGCATTCATTCATTCATTCATTCATTCATTCATTCATTCATCATTCATTCATTCAACAAACATTTTCGGAGAATCAACCCTGTGGGAGAAACCTTGCTGTGCTTTGGGACCACTGTAGATCCTTATGGTAAAGCAGTTAGAACCTGGTGTAATTTTTGTTGTTTCATTTCCTGCCTTTCTTGTTTTTCCATTTCCATATTATTGCTATTATTTTACTACATTCTAACTATAGGAAGTCATATAATAACCAGGCATATAAACACGTGCAAAGAAAAACTCAGAAATGTCCCACCTTTTCTCTAACTTCCTACCACCCTTCCAATTCATGTTTCTGATAATTTGATGGGAATTCTTTCCACACCATTATTTTCCCCTGTACCTCTGCACAACCACATATGCACCCATGTGTGGCACGGGTAAGTGTGTGTGCCATGGTGTATATGTGGAGGTCAGAGGACAATTTGGGGTGTCTCACAGACACCTCTAGCTCCAGCTTTTGCAGGGGTGGTGGTGGTGGTTTCTGACACCTTTTTATGAATTCTGCAGGTACTCACATGCATGTGCCACACACTTATATACACATAAACAATACATTTTAAGAGATTACCAGGACTTTTCTAGTTATTCGACAGCAGTGGAAATGAGGACAGAGGAGTTGAGGTGATGGCCTCACAATAAATGTCATATTAGCAGGGTGAAAACTGGACTCCAGATGCCCAGTTGCCAGCACTAGCTCTCTATCTCCTGCCCTCAGTTCCTGCTGTTTGCTGTAATTAGCTAAGGACTAACTTTTGGGTGGTGGACCCGGCATCTAATTGTAGGGCAAGATCTGTTGCCACCCTCACATGTGCCCCTTTAACCTGCCTCCCTCCTAGCCAGGCTGGCCTTGTTTATTCATTCAGAAAATATGAATTGGCCCAGCAAATACTTACAGACTTCCCTCGACTCATTAAGGTACCAGGAGTGGGGAACGGCATCTGTGACGAAGATTTTTGTTTTACCAGTGAGGATAAAAGACGCGGCCCCACGAAAATAAACAAATCCCTCTTTAACAATTCTGCTAAGAACATGCGCTCCGTAATTGAATATAAGCAGAAATAGAAGGCACCTGGGTACAGCTTGTTCCAAGTTCTCTTTTATTAGAATCTAAGTGGTACCATTCGTTTCCAGGCAGTGCCCCTGCTGTTGGTGTTGCTCATTATTGAGAGGGGTGTAGCGACGGACTGCACTGTGAAGGGGGGAGTGCACTGTGTTTGTAACTACCGGGGCCGGGAAGTGGCTGGAGAACTGAGCCCTTCTAGCTGATGGGTCTTTTATAGTGTCACTGTATCAGAAATCACTGTCAGCAAGTACAGTGGTCTCGACTCTGTGGTCTGCTCCTGTGCAAAAGGACGGAAACATTTTTCTTCTTGGTGGTAAACGTAGCATGAACTTGAGCCTTAGAGATGTTGCCTGCCTCTCTGCTTGGGTACCTGGGGGCAATTTCAGCCAGCCTGCTCAGAGGGTGATGCCATCTAGGTCCTGTCAGGTTGAGAAGCCAGCTGAGAAAGCAGCAGGGACTGCAGCCTTGGAGGAGTGCTGAGATTTCATTATTTTGATTTAAGCTGGCATGAGTAGAATTTGTGGGTGGGCTTCAGAATGGGGAAAGAAGAAAAGGGAAAAAAAAAGATCATAAATTATAGTAATTATTTATGGGCCAACAAAGGACACTCCAAACCTGTGATCACAGCCACCGATAAGGGCTTATGGTTTGTGAGGCTGGATTCCTCTTCCAGATGTGATGGCTGTACGAGCTGCTGTTGCTATAGTGTGTGTGTGTGTGTGTGTGTGTGTGTGTGTGTAGTATGCATGTAATTGGTAACAATGGACATCATCAATGCTGGGGCTTTGGTTCTTTCACTGAGGAGCTTAAATTTCTATTCCTCTTCAATACTCTCCCCTGCCCCCCCCTCCCCATTAGGTAAAGACTCAAGAAAGCCTTTGAGGTTTATCCCTGTCACTGGCTTCGCAGGTTTCAAGGAAGTGGTTCATATTCTTTCGTGGGATGCTCTTGGTGGGGCCTTTGCTATCTTGAGAGGGTTTTAAGAGATCAAGCACACATGAAACATGGGGACCAGTTTTTCATAATAAAAACGAACGTCCTCCCTTTTCACTTTTGTAGATGAGAACGCTTTAGAAGGAGGTCAAAGATCCCCTGCCCAGTCCCCCCTCTGCTACCTAGGTGCCTCACAGACATAGGCTGTGAAAGCTCCACTCTCACAACTCGGACCCACGAGAGCATCCATCTTGTAAACAAGATGGCTTCCCTTTCCTATCACGTGGTGTCTTACCATTTTCAGAACTCATTATAGTTATTACCCGTTGAATGTCCACACTACCCCTTCCCATCATCAGTGGTTCTTTTGTGAATGAAAAGGCTGAGAGTCACGTTGTAGAGTTTCCAGACTCAGGACTGCCTCATCATCTGTCAGCAACGGGCTTGTTTCACAGGCTGTGAACAGACACACAAGAAGCTCTGAGGACATTTGGTGCTTGGGGGATATTGGAACATAGAGACAAGCTGTTGCATTTTAACCAGTTGCAGATATCTGAAGTACTCTCCATCTATTATAAAAAAAAAGAAACCAAAAAAAAAAAAAAAAAAAAAAAACCAAAAAACCTTATTTGATGAGAGGTGAATGCTGCACTTAACTGTTAGCATAAGGATAAGTATTTAGAAATCATGTAGCAATGAAGTTTGTTTAGGAAGATGATATAGGTTGTCCAATCTCAAGTGGTCAGCCCTGTGAGTGTACATATGGGCAACACTAAATGGACTTAGTAGGTTGTATATACAAGTGTACATTTGTCTGTCCATCATCTGCCTGTCTATATCTCTCAGTCTATCATCTGTCTCTGTCTCTCTCTATCCATCTGTCATCTGTTTAATGTAACAATAATAGCTAAAGAAGGGATCATGAATTTGGAAGGGAGAGGTGGGACTCAGGAGAAGTTGGAGGAGGGACAGAGTGATAGTCATGTGGATGCAATGCTTCTGTGTAAAATTCACAGATAAAACACAACAACAACAACAACAACAACAACAACAATAACAGATTTTTTTCTCCCCGGAGAAGAATGTAAACACCAGCAGGGACTATTTATTTATTTCTCCATCCCATTATGTAAACAAGTAGGAAAATCACTAACAAAACCCAGCGTGGGATATGTGATTGGTGTGGACACTGTGATAATGATGACCATGAACTTGAATGATACCAATAACTCAAATACCACAGCTAATGATGACTCTGAGGGTCAGGTGCTGAGTGCGAGCTCCTTGACTCACCTGGTGTTTCCTTCCATATTGGCGTAGGTCGGCGCCTACTCTGTTCCTGCCTCTGCACTCAGTGACATCTGACTTCCACTGTCATTCGGTGAATCATACCCAGAACACCCCAGCCATCCTCTTGCTCTCTCGGCTTTATATTATCCCCTTGCTGGATATCTTCTGTTTTGGGGATTTGGGTCTCATGCAGCTTCAGTTAGCCTTGGATTCACTAAGTAGTTGAGGCTGACCTTGAACTGCTGCTCTCTTTACCTCTAGCTACTGAGTGCTGGGATGACGGGCATGTTGTCACTGCATCTGGCTTTATTCGGTTCTGGAGATCAAACTCGGGGCCTCATTCATATTTGGCAAGAACTTCATCACTTGAGCTACGTTGCTTAGGCCTCAAACTCTGAGGAAATCACATTTTGTTCTTTTTTTTCACTCATCAGGTCTTGGTGGGCCCCAGTGTTTGGTACTCTCTGGTGTCCTGGAAACACTGTTGACAGGGGCTGATGAGACCTGTGGTCTACCTGGGTCTTTGAAATTTGGGCCAATTCTCTTGTTTCTGTTGGCTGCTAGGACCTTCCTGTAACTGGCTGGGCGATGTAGGCAGCATTAATTTTTTTTTTTTCCTTCCCACATCTCATTTTTTTCTCCTGGAAATTATGTAGCAGTCAAGGTCACCTAATAGCCCCAGTAAGGCAGGGGTTAAAATTATCCACAGGATTTCATGAACAAGCCATAAGCCAGCTTTGGGTTCCGTTTACTATCTCTTTATGTGGCTGCCCCGACTCTCTCCCTCAAGCACGCATTATCTGGGCCATTATGGAACCCATCTGTAGAGGTGCCATGACCTCCAGCTGACCTCGACCTGCTGGTGCCCTGCCTTGCACTCCAATTACTAGGATATGTGGAGGCAACCACAGCCTCTTTTGAGCCTCCCCGCAGCTTATAGCAGTGTTAGACCCTTACCTCCTTCCAGGGGCACTGGGCGAATTCTAGAGCCTGCTGCCATTTCTCTTCTTCTGTGACACATGCTCGTTCCCAAGTGAAAACTGCAGAGCTATGGTTGGTCTCTCTTATTGGAAAACTGTAATTTCCTACTGCCCGGCCTATTTTCCTTGGATGCTGGGCTGTAAGAGACAACAACAGGAATATGATAAGATTACTTAATTTGTTTGCTACCAGCCACGTTACTTTCTCATATTGTCAGGTCCTCTAGAGTTTAGGTAGCAGGGTGCTTTGAGCCTCTCTGTGCCTCTGTCAGAGATTTTATCTTTACCTCTGAGTTGACAATGGTTGGGTCAAAGGCTGAATGGTTCTGGTCATATTTCATGCTATATTTTTAATTGTTTCTAAATATGAGTAATAAAATAATAATGATTCACTTTGCACTTCTGAGGATGTCAAAAATTAGATATCTGGTGTACAATACGTGATGGTATTATGCAATTAGGTAATTCTTTAGAAATAACCCACTGAGACCTCCCGTTTCCCCTTCGCCAGTCCATGTGGGGCTTGCGTGCTGCCTGCTTACAAAACTCACAGATGGATTAGGTCGAATCTTGTGGATTTGCTGATTCTGCTGAAGCAAAGCAGAGACAGCTACATAAAGTCCAACCTGTATCAGCATCACATGGCACCTGTATCAGCATCGCACTGTACCTGTATCAGCATCACACTGCACCTGTAGCAACATCACACTGCACCTGTAGCAGCATCACACTGCACCTGGATCAGCATCACACTGCACCTGGATCAGCATCACACTGCACCTGGAGCAGCATCACACTGCACCTGTAGCAGCATCACATTGCACCTGTAGCAACATCACACTGTACCTGTAGCAGCATCACACTGCACCTGTAGCAGCATCACACTGCACCTGTAGCAGCATCACACTGCACCTGTATCAGCATCACACTGCACCTGTATCAGCATCACACTGCACCTGTAGCAGCATCACACTGCACCTGTAGCAGCATCATACTGCACCTGTAGCAACATCACACTGCACCTGTAGCAGCATCACACTGCACCTGTAGCAGCATCACACTGCACCTGTAGCAGCATCACACTGCACCTGTAGCAGCATCACACTGCACCTGTAGCAACATCACACTGCACCTGTAGCAGCATCACGCTGCAAAGCCTTACAGGACATAGACGGGGTTCCCTGTGTAGCACTGCAGTTCAGCTATGCTCCAAAAGATCTTGTAACTTGTGCTCTTTAATGTTTGCTTTCAGGAAATGAAATTCTCCACCAAGTTCTGAGTTAGGGAGAATTAGTGTTCAATATGAAAGCAAGGAGGGAACAACTGAAGTGGCTGTGATCTCTGCTCCTTAAGACATCCTACAGAACGCTCAGCAAATCTTGATGTTCTTAACGGGCATGATCACAGTTAAAAAAATATATATATATATATGTCTGTGTGTGTGTGTGTGTGTGTGACACATGCTTGTGTGTGAGTGTGGATGTGAGCATGTCACAGAGTATGTCTTAGGTCAGAGGACAACCTTGGATGTATGTCCTTAACTTCTGCATTGTTTGACATGGGGCCTTTTGTTCAAAACTGTATGCCAGGT
This sequence comes from Acomys russatus, assembly GCF_903995435.1. Classification (NCBI taxonomy): domain Eukaryota; kingdom Metazoa; phylum Chordata; class Mammalia; order Rodentia; family Muridae; genus Acomys; species Acomys russatus. The sequence goes on from NC_067162.1 coordinate 32,632,996, forward strand.
GAGCTGGCCCATTCGTTTGGGGAGAGTCTCTTATCTCCATCTCCTGTCTCTTTGTAGGGACACTAGCCTTACAGATGGGCACTATTGTCCTGGATTTAGGTCTGTTCTAGGGATTTGAAGTCAGTGCTTTTGCCCACTGAGACCTCTCTCATGGCCAGATAACTAGAATTTTAATAGTGTGGATAGGGCTCTCTCTCTCTATTTGCCTTTTCTTTCTTTTCTTTTGTTCTTTCTTCTTTTTGAAATATAATCTTACTGCACAGCCCCAGTAGGTCTGAACTCATTTTGTAGACCAGTCTGGTCTCGAACTCGCAGAGATCCACCTGCCTCTGCCTCTGCCTCTTGAGTGCTGGGATTAAAAGCGTGCGCCACCACACTCTACTTCTTATCATTCTTTACCAATAGGGCCCATGTTTCCGCACAGCAGGCAGGAAACACAGATCCCACCTGGCTACTTGCTTGAGATCGTTTCTCTGACCTTAACCCTGAATATGACAACACAAGCTGTTGTTCAGCCTGCCTTGGCGATTAGTAGTTAGTAGATCCCTTAAAGAAAGGGAGTGAATTGGCTGTGTATAAGCCGTGCATCCCTAAATAAAGTCATGGAAATCTTTTTAGACTCTGGCTTGAGATTTCTTGGCATGCGTATTGGAGCCAGATGCTCAGGGTACAGGACCTGCCCACCCACCGCCCCCCGCCCCCCCGACTCCCCACTAGGTCAGAGCCCGTGATCTCTTCCCGTTCCTGATGTCCCTAAGGCAGCAGTTCATGATACACAGACCATTCATCCTCGAGTATGTGTGTCGTTGAGCCAGCACCTACCCGACTCATCAAGCTGCTCTTCAGGAGCTCTCTGCTGTGCTGCTAACTGAAATGCAAGCATCTAACCTGGGTGTGTTTGTGAGAAGAACAAGAAGGCAGGAGGTTCAGAGCCTGGGTATATGTAATTTGAGTATGTGTAGGTATGGGTGTGGGAGGGACATGCATGTATATGCCCAAGAATAACTGCAGTGTCGTTCCACTTGGGTTTGGGAGACGGGGTCTCTCACTGTTCTGGAATTTGTCAAGGAGGCTAGGCTTGGCGGGCCATAAGCTCCAGGACTCCACGTGTCTCCTCCTATGTAGTGCTGGGTTACAAGCCAGAGAAACCACACCTGGCTTTTCACATGGGTAATGGGTATCTTGGGTATCCATCTTCCAGGTCTAAGACTGTTCTGGGTGAGCAAGGGCTTCCTCCCCGCAATTTGCCTAGACACTGAACGTAGAGAACCTTGGTTCACCTTGGTGTTATTCTAGCTTGAAAAGCACAGCTTTGGATTTGGGATGTATGATCATAGAGATCTCTAGGTCTCACACAGCCTGTGTTTAAATGAGATAAGCTCCTAACATGCAATCCTTTATGCAGCTCCTTTACCATGCAAGGAAGATACAGAATATTTGGCTAAAGAGAAAAACTAAAAAAGCTGTTGCTTCAGAAACTTCAGAACCTAAGAAGCCACTTACATATGTATGGCCTCAGATAAAGAAAAATTTAAACTTAACCTTTAAAAGGAGTTTTTGAAAATCTTTGTGTTTGCTTGCATTTAGGTATGTGTACCATGTGTGTGCAGTGCCTGCAGAGGCCAGAAGGGGGCATCAGATCCCCCAGTGCTGGAGTTGCAGATATGAGTGGTCACAGGGGTCCTGGGAACTGAATCTGGATTCTGTGCAAGAGCAGCCAGCACTCTTAACCATCTCCCCATCTCTGGACAAGCCATGGTTTTAGGTCACTCATTACCTCATCTGAAAAGTGGGCTTCATATGTCTCTTCCAAGATTGTCATGCATCATAGATACAATTATGGGAAGAAGACTGCTTTGAACAGAGGATTTGGCAACGTGAAAGTGTTGAGTGCCCTTTATCCTTGATGCTTTCTTGGTTTCTTAATTAGTGGTATCTTAGAATGATTGGGATTTGGGCTGAAGTGTGCCTTGGTGGGTGTTTTGTAAACACTGGGAGCCTCTTGGAGTCCCCACCAATTTTTTTCCCCAGATACCAGTCAGCAACTGTGGTAGAGAAGAGATGAAAGGGGTCCTGGGATAGCCTTGGGGGCTGGCCCAGAATGCTTTCCTTTCCACCCTGCACCGCATCCACATTTTCCTATAATTTGAGTTACTCGCTTAGCTTCATCCAAATCCAGTTTCCGGGAGTCTGATGAAGACTGTAGCCACCAAATTGGATCACTTTCTTGGGGCCTTTGACCTAAAAAGATTACATTTCAGTGGGTAGGTAGGTGAGCTGTACATGATCAGCCTGCTGTCACAGGACAAAAATCATATTTTTATGTGATGTAGCTGCATTAAAAGGGCCAATCTTGTGTCATGTAACATGTGAATAATGGCTGTAGCTTGTGAAGTCAAAATTTTCCACATGCCTCATAAATAAATCTAGCCACACACACCCGCCCCAGCTGCTACCCAAAGGCTCTCGGTTTAGAACATAAGTTTGCATCCCAGATTAAGAATACATTCGGAGCCAAGGTTAAAGGTACAGTATCTGCTTTCAAAAGGCACATGTCAGTGTCTGCCGAAGACAGTAAATAACACTCGAAGCAGGCTCTCCCTTGCCAAGGTTCCCAGTCCTCCTCTTCTTGCACCTTTTCTTTTTTTCTTTCTCTCTAACTTTGTTGAGGATCTGATCTTTTGGGGAGGAAAAAAACCCCAAACAAACAAACAACAACAACAACAAAATCCCGAGGATGCCATATTAGGCCAAGACTTGATAATATCTTGTTCAAAGAAAATCACTTGTGTTAAGATCTCTAGGGAGGAGGGTGTGTGCATCCCATGGTCACTTCATCCAGCGGTACTCAAGGGGGAAGAAGCCAGACACATAACAACTGTAATTAGTATCACCTCAGAGCCCAGCAGAAGTGTGTTTTCATGTGGGCCACGTTGGCCCACATGGGCAACCTGTAATACTGAAGGTGGTAATGCTGAGGAATGGCTGACTGCTGCCTTCTTTGTCTACCATGACCAGCCCAAGTACCTTCAGCAATCAGCCCCCACCCCTTGGTCTCATGTACTGCCTTTCCTTGGGGAAGAATAGTTAAGACCCAAGGAGACTTTCTGTTAAATCCACCTTCATCCAAGGCTGTCTTGTAGAAGCCAGGCTACCCTTTTATCCCTGTGAAAAACAGAACAATTTGCTTTTGTTGCTGTTTTTCCATTTCTCAGTAAATGAGAAGGAAGAAGGCAGACATAGGGGTGGCAGAAAACCAGGGTATAGAACGGAACAGGAGAGGAATTTGCCTAAATGTCCCTGGAAGCTTAGGTCCCCTCCTCCATTAGCCCCCTGGGCTTCACCCTCCATCCCTCCCTTCCCTCCCGACTTCACAAACAAAGGCGGCATCTTCTCAGATAATGCGGGCTAGGCATGCGCGCGCGTCAGAAGTGAACGTTCTGGGAATGTGCGCGGTCACCTGGTCTGTGTAACAGACGCCAACCCCGAGCCATACAGAAGTCGCTACATCTGTTTTGGCTTTGTTCACAGCGAAGAGGGGGTGGGGGGTGCACTCCATGGTCAAGGGCCAAACTACATGTCATATTTCATTACCTTCATTAGCTACTACACAGAGGGCTGCATTCACAGGAAAGGTTGGCGTTAACTCTTGAGCAGCCAGCCTTTTCCAATGAGGGCTTTCACCTTCATCCATAGCCCACAGTTCTTCATTCCTTCGTGCTGTGGGCGCTGATTGAACTAAACTGTAAATCAGCCCATAGCTCCACGATTTTGCCCTTTTAACTTAAAGGAGGCGAGCTACTGTTTTCTTCTAGGTAGCTACTTGCAGGCTGGTGGAACATCTGGCTCCTATTATGGGGAACGCTAGTGTAAACCCGGTGGGGGAAAGGCATATTTAGAATTAATAAAACTTTCTTCTCTGAGTTTGTCCGCAGTTGTCCTTTTCTTTTCCACCGCACATTACTTCTGTGATTTAGGGTTGCCAGCTCCTTTTTCCATTTTGGTGTTGAGATAAGATCATGTTTACTGCTGCTCAGCTACTTCGGCAGAATTTTTTTTTTTCTTGGCGTGCTTTACCGAGATGACACCGTGCTCATGTGGTCACCCACTCTGCTCCAGGAAAGACAAGCCTGCTTTCTTATGTTGATGTTACATTTCTTGAGGCCCCCTTTTTTAATGGCCTGAAATAAATATGGGTACATAGATAGAACAAATCTTAAGAGTCTATGGCTATGAAAACCATCTGCTTTTGCGATGCCTGTGGGATAGATCACAGTGCCACTCAAAGTCACCTGCAGGCAGCACAGGCTATTATTTAATATTATGAAGAATGGCCCATTGGCCGACATAGGTCAGCACACACCTGGATGGTGGTATTAGGGAGCCTGGAATTTTGGTTCCTTATGTGGGCCCTGCCATTGATTTATCGCCTGGCAGTCTTCCATCTGTAAACGAGATGGTTTGCAAGCTAAATGCACGGTGATCACATTACCAGGGTAACTGCAGTTGCGGGGCAGGGGCAGGGGCGCTGCTTTGGAAGCCTTCCCCACAGGACAATGGTTTAGAATCCTAGACCGGTTAGGTCATCGTTTCCCCAGCCTTTTGTTTTCACTAACAGGCATTTGAAAGATGCAAGCGAGGGGTTCACAAGCTTGATCCGCCCCCCACACCACCAGAGTGGGCTTTGTTAAAAGTGCAAATCCCCAGCATGGGAAATGGCTCAGTGAGTAAGAATGTTTCCTGTGTGAGCATGAGGACCCGGGTTCGGATCTCCAGCAAAAGCTTGTGTCAAAAGCTGGATATGGTTGCACATGCCTGTAATTGTAGTGCTGGAGTGTGTGCATGTGTGTAAGTGTGTGTGTGTGTATGTATATATAGGAGGTTCATTTCTGGGGCTTGCTGGTCAGCAGGCCAATGTACTTGAAAACAGCAGTCTCTAGGTTCAGTGAGAGACCCCAAGTAAGGAGAATAGGCGGAGGGCCACAAAGGAAGAGATCTGGTGCCCTCCCCTGACATCAGCATACGCGTACACACAAAAACGTTTTAATTTAGAAAAAGTATTTTAAAAGGAATCTAAATTCTCTGCCTACGTCAGGCTCAAGGGGACCAGAAGAAGATCGGTGAATGGCACAGCTCTGAAGCACGCTGGCCTCCGGTTCAGAAGTCTTCCAGGCTCAGTTACAGTGCGTGTCAGAACGGAAGCTTAGGTCCAGGAGATACTTTCTGGAAGGCACTCTACTCTTGTAGGGATTGTGGGTCACCTTCAGGCCCGACTTACAGAAGAAGCTGATGCGGGATGGCTTTCCTGGCTTGCAGATTTCTGCAGCGCGTTGTTGGTGCATGTCGCCCGACGACTCGCTTCTGTAGATCACCTACTGTCCGCTCTTCTCTTGGGTGTGGGTGGCTTAACGCTGCAGGAAACAAACTTGCGACACAGGTTATTATCCATCACCAAAATCTGGCCACCAAGCTTCGAGTGGCGGGAGGTTAAAGTTTGCGCAGGGGCGGGATGATATTGCAGACAGGGTGCCCAGGCTGGCCCTGGAGTTAGCGCACTAGAACAAAAATGGGCGGGACGCTGATTAGATTTTGAGGGGGCAAAGAGGAGAGGAATGATGGCCGTCAGGATCATCAACACCCCCAATCTTTTTACATTTCACCACTGTTGAGTCATAACGTAAAGAGTTATCACAGGACAGATGCGCTACGTAAGCTGTTTTTCCTAAACCTATAGCTGCATGTAAATTGTTTTTCAGTATCTACCGGTGTCCAGGTCTGTTGTGTTCCCATAGTGACTTCTACAAGGGAAACAAAACAGCAAGCATCAGAAAGCTAGCTCCCTTTCTCAACGTCTTTTGCTGTTGGAGGTCTCCATAAAATTCAGGACGCATTTCCATTCTGAATTTGAATGATGGGCCACCAGTAAGGGCGTTTTGTTTTTTATTTCCATTTTTTTTTTCTTAAGCCTCGGTGTAGTCAATCCACTTCTCCCTCCTTTCAATTTGTCCCCAAGTTTGGCCCTGTAATGAGGCCTTTTGCATGGTAAGTTTCGGCCCGGAGCAAATTTTTATGGCTGAATTATAAACCTTTGAGAAGAGGGGTGTATAATGGAGGCGCTGACCCAACCTTAACTCCAGCTGGAAGAGCGCAGCGCAGTAATAGATGAGGCAGAACAGCGGAGCGCTGCTTTTTAATTCGTCATTTAGCCGGAGAAAGAAGCCTTGTTTACTTCCCCTCTGCTTCTGAGACATGCGACCGTTACTTTGAAATGTATTTTATAATAAAACCTTGGTGGTGATGTAGCCCGGGGCTTGAGTGTCCATTTTAGGAAGGGTGGGGGAGGGAGACGGGCAATGGAGAAAATTAGAAGAGCAAGAAGCAGAGAGGACAGGCTGTGGGTTTGACTGTGCGGTTTCTACCTGGCGCTGGTTGTTGTTGTTGTTGTTTGTTTGTTTGTTTGTTTTGTCTTTTAAAATGGGACATGTCCATAATTCTGTCGTGACCCAAAGATGCTCCCACCTCTGGTCCTCAGGTCCTATTTTGTCATTTCCTTTTTCTAGCAGCAACAAAAACAAACAAACAAACAAACAAACAGTGCTAATGTTTGAAATATCTTCTGGCACTTTTTATTTCCAATGTCAGGGTGTCTATGAGCAGACAGATTATGTAGCTTTTGAAGTCATTTATGCCACAAAGTTAAGTTTCGTTCTTCCATATCCCCATTTTGTGGATCGAGAAACTGGGGTGATTGGCTATTGATGTGATATTTTTTTAATAAACTGGGTTCAATCCTAAGACTGCGTGCAAAGAGTCTCCTCTTGAGGGGCTCACAGCCAAATGGACAAAGTGAATATAAAACAAACAAAAGTAAAATAAAATATTACTTCGCAGCACAGGCGTTCACCTTCCCCCACCTCTGACTCTGTTGTTGTGTCTAAAGTAGAGGTCTGGGAGTGTGTCCCCTTTTCTGCTCTTCTCTCAGGGATCTCGAGGGGGAACCTGATGTGTGATACTGCCTCCTTCCATCTCCAGGAAGTGGTGGCTTTGGCTGGCCCAATAGGAGGGCACAGTAGAGTCATGGTGGGTAAGAAGAGGAAGAGGAGGCTTCAGTTGCTCTCTCCGGGAGTCACACGTGGTTGCATCCTTCTTCAGAAGACCCTAGGTCCTATATGTAACCTTCTCCTGTGGTTGACAGGTTCCAATGACTGTGCTTGCACCTGATACTTTCAGGCCCAGGGTGGTTGGTGCTTCTGAGTTATTGCTTACCTCGATGTGCCTCACGTCACCTTCTCGGTTTCTTTCAGAGCAGCCCACATTTCTTCAAACAATTCATCCATGAAACTCTTTCCCAGTTAGAACATTTGAATTGTGCAATTTGTATCCCAGGGGGACATGGTATATAAACTATGGAGTACATGTACACACACACACACACACACACACACACACACACACTTTTTAAGGAAATAGCGTTAGTGTTTAAGCAGAAAATTTATAGAGTAGGTCTGTCCAATGTTGGGATTTGCGGTGAGTATATTATGAAGTCACTTCTTATGATTCTTAGGCCAGATAAGGCATCCATCATGCAAAGCGGCAAGCCCTAGAAATTACATCAGATTTACAACATAATAAACTTTCATTAAGATGAAGCTACGTGAAACTTATTCCCCTTCATTCCCAGGACTAAACAAATGCTGCCTGAATACCTAATGAGACCAGGGCTTGCTGGATTGGTAGCGCTGGTGTGAGGATGTTAGAAGGGCTGAAACCAAGAGCCACGGAGCGTGCCAGTCCCTGGGCCCTCCTGATCATCAGAACACCGCCGATATTGTTGCCATCAATTTTCGTCAGTCATCCAAAATGGGGCACATGAGGCCATTTGCCGAGGCTGGTCTGTGCTTGCGCACCCACCATCCATCCAGACCCCAGAGTACATCTTCATCGCTGCACGGCCTGGGCTTTATTGAAGGGTTTACACTTCACGCTCACTTTTCCTTTTGATATTGCACTGGATAAATCAGCGGTGATCATTCGTTAGCTTTCCAGAGAGAAAATGTTCCTGAGGATAGGATGAAACCGGTTCACCGGAAAGTCTCTGAGAAGCCATAAGGCAGAAACACAGCACCCTGAACACATGGCCTTGTCTCCGCAAGCTCTCAGATTTACTGACATGACAGTTGAGGTTGAAAAGAAAGCATAAAAAAAAAAAAAAAAAAAAAAAAAGCCCCAAATAATAAAAACTATAGGAGAGGATGCGATTTGGAGGCCGGACAGCGACTGAATTGATGGGGACTCATTTAGTGGGTGCCACGAAGCTGAAGAAACCCGCTTGAAAGCAGAATGCCAAGAAGCGAAGTAACGCAAGGGAACGCGAAGTTGGTTATCGGGGACAGAGACTGTCACTTTGGGTGTGGATACAGGTGAGGGCTGGGGATGTGACCACTGGTTGGAGTTTTCGTGAAAGGCAGTTGCTCATTTACATCTACCGCCTAGGTCTTCTAAGCCAGTGGTTCTCAACCTTCCTGATGCTGTGTCCCTTCAATACAGGCCCGCACGTGGCCGTGGCCCGAAACCATAAAGCTATTGCTACTTCATAATGGTATTTTTGCTACTGTTATAAATTGTAATTGGAAATATCTGATGTACAGGATAATTGATATGTGACCCTCCCCACCCCCCACCCCCAATCGCCCTACCAAAGGGCTCGAGACCCATAGGTTGGGATTGTGGTTCTAGGAGAAGATTTCTTTCCCCAAATTCACTAGATACCTGGAGCTCCACAGAAGTCAAACAGGGGCATCAAAGCAACCGAGAGATGGATGCTGTTCCCTGCCCTGTGAGCTAAGTACTGTCTACAGACTGTACGGTGATACCTCCTCGCTCCACCGCTTACTGCTTTGGCTTACGGTCACAGCTTCCCATTCTGAGAGAAGAGATCTGTAGATTCGTTAGCTGTGGTCTCAAATCCTGGGTCCCTTTCTAAACACAGAGACCACTAGGGCCATATAAGGACTCCAACAATATGTGAGTTAACTTAGATTCTCAAGACACAACAGGAACAATTTGCCACTATGGTAGCGGCAGAAGAAAGGAGACAAGAGTGAACTCAGTGGAAATAGAAAGGCTCCAGGAAGCAGATGGAAACCTAACACAAAGTTAAGGCCTTGAGACAAAGAAGATGCCTTGTATATGAAATAAGAAGTAGAATACTGTCTAGAACTGTTTTCAAGACGAGGAGTAATCTCCATGTACCCAGGAGTATGATTGACATTTTATACAAACATGGATCAAACATTTGGGAGCAAAGTGATACCAATGGGAACATCTTTGGTATGCGCATCAGAGGCTCCGGAAATGGGATAATATTAAATATTGAGTCAGAAAGTATTTCCAGTGTGGAAGTCAATGCCCAAGCTGCTGCCTAAGCATTGGTTTAGAATCCACCTATCCTGTCTTTTTAATGTAATAATGGAGATATTTAAGGGGAAAAAAAGGGCATAAAGATGTTAAAGTTATTTTTATAAAATTGTTTCTCAGTTTCTCTCTAAACCAGCTATCACACATATAATTGAGACTCTATAATGTTATTTTAACAAGTTTCACATCACAGGAACTGAGCAGTTATTAACTCTATTCCTAACCCTCTAAGCTAGTCTGGTTTTCTCCCTCTGTACATCCCAGAGATACTTGCACTTTGTGTCTTTCCCTGTTCCAGCTGAATCCAGCCCCTGCCTATGGCTCAACTCTTACTTTCTCCTCTAACTCCTCTTCCCCTGGCTGGCAGGAAGTCCAGCCCTATTCTTTCTCCTGCTCAGAGATTGGCTATAAGCTGCTTTATTGGCATACCAGGGGACAATTGGGGAGCAGTGTTTATACGACATTGAGGTAGGAGCTTCTCAGAACAAGGATTGCAACAAGGTATGGCGGTGGAGGTGGGGTACAGAAATCCGTCTTTTAATTGCACAAAAACCTGCCCATATAAAGACCTCAGAAGTATGATTCAGAACCCAAAGTAAAGAGGCAAATGGTATTTACAGAATGGCGAAGGAGGTCCGCAGGATATTTGTCAGGCAGAGGGCTTAAAGTAGAAATCCAGAATAATTTGGGAAACAAGTCTGACTCCATATATCTTTAAAGAAACAGAAACTACTGCAATATAGAATGTAAACTATATAATGTGTCTAAACATATTCATAGAAAATTCAACACTGTGGCAGAGAGTTGGGGATAGTTTAATGATACATAGAAAATGAAGAGGAAAAAAAAAAAAGCAAGTTAATATTAGCTCCTGGAAACGCAAAAAGTTGCGAAGATAAGAACTGCCATTGTGCTAAACCACATGGCCTGTGTGTGGATAATATATTATGGACAGCAAGCACTAATTTAACAAAAGCTGTGTGTAGCTGCAGTATATAGGAGAACGCGCGCACGTGTGGGCACAGTGATCTTTGAGCTTGCAAAAGGTTTTGAAAGCTCATAGTCCACAGTGGTGAAACGAAAACAAAGAGCTAAGAGAGGACCATGGAGAGGGGCTGGAGCTGCAGATCGCAGGTAGAGCACTGTTGTCAAAAAAGACAAAGACATTAGTAAAGTGGACTAATCAGAAACACCGAGACAAGGGCTGAGGAGGTGGCTTGGCTGGTGTAGTCCCTGCCGTGCAAGCATGAGGATCTGAATTTGGTCACCAACACCCATGTAAAAGCTGGATGAAGAAGTGTGTTCATAACCCTGGCACCGAGGACATGGAGACAGGTACATCCTGGAGGTGCTAGCTGGCTGGCCTAGCTGAACTAGTGAGCTCCCGGTTCAGTAAGAGACCCTGCCTCATAAAATAAGAAGGAGAGCAACTGGGGACACCTAATGTTGACCTCCGCCCCCTGACCCCCATATATAACAAAATAACATAGCAGCAAATACAAAAAGTACAGGAGTTGAACGTGGGTCCCTCTGGGAACAAGAAGCAGGAGTGTGAGGTGGGTGAGGCAGGAGGCTGTGGTTCCTCCGAGGACTTTGGCTTGTAAAAATGATGTGCATGTATTATTAAATTAAGTTTTAAAAACATTTCTAGCAGAGAGGATCTGTTTTTCCTTTTCCTTTTGGTCACGGTTGAGGAAGAATCCTGGCTATCAAGTATAGCTTTGCTTTCTAGAGGCCAGACTCTGACTTGGAAGCACTTGGCATGTATAGTCTCATCTAGTCCTTTTATTCCTGCAGTGTTGCTTCTTTTATGTTCCCCTTTAGGTGAAGGAACAGAAGAGGGGTTCGATAATTAGTTCCAGATGCACAGTTGTACATGACTAGAGCCCAAATGCCATCTATCTGTCTCCGTTCCTCTACTGCTTAGAGAGTGTGTGTGTGTGTGTGTGTGTGTGTGTGTGTGTGTGTGTGTGTGTGTGCGCGCACGCGCGCTTGCATACGGGTGCACATGCATTTGGATGTTGTTCCTCAGAAGCTTTTTACCTTGTTTTTAGAGACAGGGTCTCTCACTGGCACTGGGTCTCATTGATCGCAACGACCAGCTAGTCGCCAAGTGTTGTCTTTGGTTCCCCGGTGTTGGGATTCCAAGCGCATCCAACCACTCTTAATTTCATGTGGGTGGTGAGGATGCACTTGGGTCCTGAGGTCCTCATGCTTGTGCAGCCAACACTGTCTGTCTGTCCCGTCTCCGCAGCCACCCACCATCATGTTTCCCACGTCCCAGCTAGGGGACATCACGTGACAGCATTCACATCTTCATCCGTTTCTTACTTCCTAAACCCGCCCTGGTTTTGTCCTATCAAGAGCATTAGCTTGGTAGAGATCCCTGCCAGCTTACCAGGTGTCACCTACAATAAGGTAGGACTAAGCACCCAGAACAGACCTGCTCCATTACCCTACTTCTTAGTAGCTGTTTAGTCCTGAGAAGGTCACCTGACTTCATGGAGCCTCTCCATCAGGAAATGAAATAGTAATAGTAACCATCTTCTTATATTGTTGGACAAATTATATGAGTTAGTATACATAAAGTCCACATAACTGTGGTTCATGTATGTATCATATGACTGTCATATGCAATAAACACTGTCCCTTGACCTACAGTTGACTAAGCTCTGGAAGTGTGTGTGTCTGAAGGAGTCACTCATCAGTTCCCTCGGATACACATGGCAGTTGTAGGCTACAGATGTGTTTCCCAGAAAGCGCGCCACAGGTAGAAGAAACAGTGGTTGTTCACCCTTGCTTACCATTCATTTCCAAGTGTCTCTCTTAGGCTATGCTTTCTGAAAGGAGTGTGCAGTAGAGACTTACAGGCAGAAGATTTGGGAGATGCATGCTTCGTGTTGGGATCACTGAGAAGGTGAGGGGTGTGGGATGGAGCAGGGGATGGTGCTGAATGGAAGTGAGCCTGCAGCAGAGGTTCCAGCTGATCCGAAGGGAACTCTGGAGCTGATGGTTCAGTGGTTAAGAACACCGGCTGCTCTTCCAGAGGTCCTGAGTTAAAGTCCCAGCAATTACATGGTGGCTCACAACCATCTGTCATGGAATCTGATTCCCTCTTATGGTGTGCATGAAAAACGGAATACACATACACATAAATAAATAAGTCTTAAGAAACAAGAGAGAGTAAGTGTAACCTGGAAGAGGGGAGTTGGGTTTTTATAATTCTACACTAATTAGTCTTTGGATGCGGGCTGCACCCACACTGGCGTTCTCTATCCAGGTGCCTCATTCTCTCCTCCCCCCCCCCCCCCCCATCCAACTGAACTCATGGCTGGAGCTTGACCTTTGCTCTTGTCTCAAGATTCAGGTCTGTCAGCTTGAGGCGGGACTAGAATGTAAGAAGCCCTTAGTTTGAGAGCTGGCCAGAGAGAGTCTTTCTCTAGAGATCAGGAGCCAGGACTGGCCAATGGAGACACCGACCAGACTCCAGTCTTGTATTTTCTCAATGCATGGACACGGTTCTTCATTTAGAAAATGGGGGATCAGGTTAGAGAAGTTCTTCCAGACCCAAATTTCCATGAGTCTGGTTTTAATCTACACCAGACTCCAAGTGTTTTGTTTTGATTTTTCTGTGAAGAGCCAAATAGTAAATATTTTCATCTTCGTAGGCCACAGTGTGTGTTGTAACTGAACTCTGCCACTGTGTATCGCGCGCGCGCGCACACGCACACACACACACACACACACACACACACACACACACAGACACACACACACACACAAACCCAAAACATGTAAATAATGGGTGTTACTTATTCAAATGAAACTGTATTGGCAGACACATGCAGCTAGTGAAACAAAAAATGTGAGTGCAAGCCCACAGCAATGCAACCTGGGGATGTGTTAGGAATGGACACTTTTGGACTCTCCTAAAGGCCATCATTCAGCTGGAAAGGCTGTATCCCAGTGAAGACCTTCAGTTAGAGTCCTAAAATTGTTAAAGTTGGCTTGCTTGTTGGATATGGTGACACAGGAGGCTGAGTCTGGGAGGATTACTCCTATAGCCTAGCCTGCCTACATGGCTTGAAGCCATTCTGGGTTATATAATGTGATCTTACCATCAAGTTCACACCGAAAGAACACCAATTGTCTCACTTAAAAATTAATAAAATAAAATAAAATAAAATAAAAATAAAAAAGAAAGAAAAATAAAAGACGGGGAGCGGCTGGAGAGATAGCTCAGCAGTTAAGAGCAGGCCCTCCCTACTCCTCTATGAAGCCTGAGTTTAGTTCCCAGTACCTTTGGGCAGCTCACAACTGCCTAGAACTCCAGTTCTGGGGGTGGGGCAAGGGTGGGGTGGAGGGGGGATATGATGCCCTCTTCTGGCCTCCTCAGGCACCTGCCTTCAGGTATGCATACACATAATGTACACAAGAAAAGTCTGAACCCAAAGTAAAGAGAACCCCCCCAACACCCGATCCTGGACTTATGCAGAAAAAGTATTCCCTTGCTGCGGTATGGGGGCAGAAGGCATAAAATACACAATGGGCTTTAAGGCCCTGCCTTCTGGAACATCCTTAAGTTACACTGGTCTGATCTTTTCAAGAAGAGGACACCTTTCTCTTTTGTTCTTCTGTAATCTCTGTTAACACCCCTCAATGTAGAATAAGCCAAGGTTGCAGTGTTTATGGGAGAGCCTTCATTATTTTTTTTTTCTGTTATGGAGTAACTGATACTACCTTTTGTGGGCTCCTAGGGACATCCCTGTAAATGGTAAATTGCTGTCTGCAAAAGTGATCCCTAATTATGAGCAACATGGCGCACACTTTTGTGAAGGCAGTCACATATGTATCTACTTGCTTTGTATGTATGTCTGTGAAGGTGAGTGACTGTAGATGTGGTGGCTTGTAGGTATGCACATATATGGAGCCTGAAGCCACTTCAGGCATTGTTCCTAAAGTACCAGCTACCTTGGTGTTCTCTCTCTCTCTCTCTCTCTCTCTCTCTCTCTCTCTCTCTCTCACACACACACACACACACACACACTTGGAGGTTGCCGATTCAGCTGAGCTGAACTCGCTGCATTGTGAGCCCCAGGGTACTCGGCTCTCTGTCTCCACAGGGCTGGAATTGCAAGCATGTGCTACTATGCTTGGCTTCTTTATGTGGGTTCTGGTCCCTGTGCTTGTGTGGCAAGTACTTTGCAGCTTATGGCATCTCCCTGGTCCCATCCGCTGTAAAAATACATACAGGTTACTTGCCAATTGGGAGAAACTTAAAAAGATTAGTCTCCATTGGACTTCAGTTGAAAAAGTCTCCCTGGCCCATACTTGTTCACGATGGCTTACCTCGGTCAGATCCTGGAGGTCATTGTTTCATGAGTATTGTCCTTCATTCTTGAACAAGTACAGGTGTAAGGCTGCCTTTGATTTTCCTGTTGGCCAGTGCTTTGGGCCCTTAGATACTTAGTTTAGGAGCTGTAGTCTTATGCTGGGATATCTTTAGGAAAATGTCATGAGATATTTTGTGACTATATGAACACCATACAGTGTACCTGCATATACTTGATGGTATAGGTCAGCCAACTGGGCCTCTTAATGCAATCAGGAGGTGCAGTAAACACAAGACATCTGCCACTGAGGCCAGTGTAGCACAATTTATTTTTCCACAGTAAACTCACTTTCATGAGTAGAAATACACGCTAAAGCATCAGTAAAAAGTCTGGGATAGTAAATAATATAATCTAGTAACATAATTGTTGTAGTTAGTGATAGTTAGTGAGAACTATGTGTTATGCACAATTATACGCACTAGGCTTCTATATAACGGGCAATGGGATGGGTTTAATTACAGCATCATCACCTCTAACACCAAAGTGACACGTGGGACCATGGCACTGTGCTGGCTGGAATGTCAGGAGGCAGCAGCAATTTGGTTTAGCTCTATCCCAGTGCTGAGGGAGCGCCCTAGCGCATGTGATTCATTCCTGATCTTTGCACCTTAAACAATTCATCTTGTACATGGCGCTCTCGACAGAGCACACAAGGGGAAGGATGAATAACCGCTTTCTAGGGTATAAGGACCCAGGACAGGCAACCTCATTCTCAGAGTTTCCTTTTTGGTCACACACTGGAGTGAACCATTGCTACCCCATTCTTCTTATTGCCACTGAACTTGCTTCGATATTTTTCTCCTCCTCCTCTTCCTCCTCCTCCTCCCCCTCCTCCTGTATTTCCTCCCCACCTTCTTGGCTTCCTTCTCTTCTTCCTCTGCCTCTTCCTCTACCTCACCCTCTTCTTCCATGTCTGTTATCTTTTTCACAGATGGAGTGGCCTCATCACTAACGTTTGGGATGCCATTATGATTGGTCCGTGTTTCATGCTAACACAGCGTTACTGTACTCACTGATTTCCCTCTGGCAGTCTCTGAATGTGTAAATGGGAGCCTAGCCAACAAAGAACGAGTCATCAGAATGCCCTTGATGTAACGCTATGGTTATCGGGAGGCTTGGGAGTGCTATGGCCTGGACCAGGTTTGTGTTCAGAACACCTGGCAGGGACTCCCACTGGACCTCACACTAGGACAGGGCTGAAGGCCCCAGGGCTTGCTGGTAGAATTCTTCTTTTTTAAAATTAATTGGCTAGTAAGCTTTGTATTTAGAAACTTCATGGTTACATCTCATAGAAGAGCCCTCACTTGCACCTTCCCACGTGGTAGGGTCTTAAGTCGCCTGTGAACCATTAGCCATTCTTTTTGCACTGACATGTATTTAAAGACATTTATTTTTACTTCATGTGTGTATTGCCTGTATGTGTGTCTGTGTACCACACATGTGCCTGGTGACTTCAGAGGCCGGAAGAGGATGTTAGATCTCCTGGAACTTGAGTTTCAGCTGGTTGGAATGGTACCCTAGTGTTATGTAAGAGCAGCCAGTGCTCCTAACTGCTGAGCAGCACTCTGGCCCCTCTAGTATTATTTTTTACCAATTGACAAAATTATTTCTTTTTATGCTCTTTGGTTTTCATGAACTGGATGAAACTATAAGTTCCTGGAAGGCAGGAGCAGGCTGCCTGAGATCTTGGCAGGGTCTTGAGCTTCTTTGCTGACAACACTTGTCACAATGTGGACAGCAAATGAAGCCACCTCTGTTCTTGCTCACTGAGCTTTCTCCCAAGTCTCAGGTTTCAGAACAGCCGACCCTGTGTCTTAGTGTCTTACTGCCACCATTCAGGGGATTGTGAGCAGTCAAATCCTGCAGCTGAATGACATATTTTTCAAAATGTCTTTTTTTTTTTTAAATCATACTTACAAAAGTTTTTTTTTTTTTTAAATCATACTTACACAAGTAAACAAGAAAAGGTAATTAAACAAGACTCTGAACCCTCATAAAACTCTCACCTATCCCCTGGTGATTAAATAAACAAATGTGCAAATGGGTGAATAACGAAGTTAGAAACATAATGGTTCTTCTTTTATTGGTTAGCTTTGTTTTGTTTTGTTTTTTGAGACTGTCTTGCTATGTAATTGTGCTAAGCTGTCCCTCACCATGTAGCACAAGTTGACTTCAAACCTGTGACAATGCTCCTGACTCGATCTCCTAAATACTGGATTGCAGGTGCTAGCCACACCCCGCTCCTTTTGTTTTTGAGTGGAGCCTGACTGTGTAACCGGCCTCTAGTCTTTAGCTTGTGATGCTTTGGCCTTCCAAGTACCTGGCTTCGCATAGTGTTTTTTAGACCAGAATTACCACATGTGAGGGTCCAGTGCCTTCTTCCTTTTACCCTGCATGGGGCACTTCTTTAGGACCCGCATCTTTCCTGGGTTTGAAATCTCCCCAAGTCCCTACAGCACTCTCAATTGGCGTTGCCATTTTATAAGACTCCCATCATACTTGGTCCAATTTAGGGTGCTTTGGGGCTCCTTCATCAAATGAATAGTCCCGTTCTGTCACTTGCTCTCGTGCAAAATGACACATTGAGTTTTTGAGGCCTGAGTTTTCTTTATCTACAAACTGGTAATGATGTGGTGTCCGGCCGCAGTAGGTATTGAGAGACAAAGTACAGTCAGTATGCTAAGGGCCCAGTACTATGGCTTCTTACCAAGTATCAGCCTTCGGTATCCTTCACATGGCTGCTGTCCATGAATAGAAGCAAGTATGGATGTCCTTAGCTGTGCTAAGTAGATGTAACCCAGCCTTAATGCAACCTCACCGACAGGACAGGAGGCCTGTTGGTGCAGAGAGTGGCAAGGAACAGGCATCCTTGGCAGGGCACATAGCAGGAAGGACTGGGTAGAAGGGAGGTTAAAAAAAAAAAAAAAGGTCCTTTATCCTCTGATGCTCATTTCCCTTCCAGTGTGAGGGATGAGCCTCATTGGGTCTTACAGTGTGCACGGATGAGAATCCTGTGATGCATGCCTTCCGAAGAGAAAAGGAATAATAAAAGCCAACCTGGCCCACTGATTGCTTCTCTGGACAGCTGGCACACCTTGGGAAGTGAGAGGGGCTGAGGCAGGAATGTAATAAGGCCGGGGAAAGCGGCAACGTGAAAGGAATGACCTTTATTTGCAAGCATGGTTGAGATTTACAGTTTATTACTGATAGCTTTTATAAAGAGCCATTCAGTTCAGAGGTGAGAGGTTTGTCATCTGGAAACGCAATTAACTTTACCTTATCCCAATCCCCCTGGCCTTAGCGTGAGAGCGCTACTCAAGCGCCACAGCAACATCACGCCCCGCCCCCCCTCTAATTTCATTTCTGTCTATTGCATCCCCAGGTCCCTGGCATTAACACTGTTGCATATTTTTACTATTATTATTTTCTATTATTGCTACTCTCTGTCAGAGATAGCCAGAAGGCACTCATGTGGATTTTTTTTTTTTTTTTTTTTTTTTTTTTTTTTTTTTAAGATCTAAATTATTTGATTTTCTGAAAGGGGAAACCTCAAAGCAGAAAGCCCTCTAAGCCACAGTGGTTAGAGAGGCACACAGAATCAAGATGCACCCGTAGTAGGTGTCGGAAATTAATTACGGAAATGGCGAAGTTGTGCAAATGGCGAAGTGGTATTTTACACGGTGGTGGAACCTTGGCAGTCGAGGCCTCGGAGCATGCGCACACCCATAGTGGACACACCGCAGCGGTATCGACTAGATAAATAAATAAAGGACGCTGGCAATCTGCAGCCGGCCCAGACCCGCAGACCTGTGAAAGAAGCACAACACGTTTGAAACATGAAAAATAAAAGGGATTTTGGTGCCCCTGCTGTGTGTGTATGAGAAGTCCCGAAAGGTCTATTTTTGTTTCACAGATTCAGTTTTACGACCCTCTCTTGTCTGTTAAGTCAGGGCTGCAGAAATTTAAGAGCCAGACACAAAAGCAAGAATCTAGGTTTTTTTTTTTTTCTTTCTTTCTTTCTTTTTTTTTTTTTTGCCAGTTGGTTTAGGTTATTTGAAATATAGTCTAGTGTATTTTCCACACTTAGGCGGCTGCCAGATAGATCAGAGGACGGAAGTGGCTCAAAGAGCCTGCATCCTCCCACTTTTCAGTCTCCGTAGAATTGGGGGAGAGGAGCTGGGATTCTATTGGGGGTTTCATCCCTTGAAGACAAACTGTCTGAGGCTCTGGAAAGTTCCCCCTTTCTCTAGAAAACCCCTACACCTGCCTTATAACCCCCCAAATGGAGGGACCCCCCCCTTTTTTTTTACAAAATTCTAAGACCCTATCTGAAAACTGTGTCCTTTCGGGTGAGGTAGAGCCGAATACTTAGCACCCCTGCATTTTTCATCCCGATTTTATTGTGGCTATTATTTGCAGCTGTGTTAGAGGTTAATATCCCTATTTTTCCCCTCCACTGCCTAAATATAACTGGGGCTCATCTCCAAGCCAGGTAGCGCAGGAAATAGCATTGCTTCCGAAAGAGGCTAGGATTAGCCCATCCGAAATGAGGGTTTGGGGCCCTAGGGTAAGAATTACCCGGCTGCTGTTGATAGCAGATAGATTTAAACCCATAGTGTTTCTTTCTTTGGCCGAGAGAGGTCGGGTGAAAAGATTCAGAAGGTGAACAGAGCACGGAACCACGCCACAATAGAACGGCATGGCTAAGGATAAAAGCATCCGAGGGCCATCTTTAATAAGAGGGAGGAAAAAGAAAGCCACCGCGGTTGAACCTCCCCTCAGAGGACGCTTGGAAGTCAAAGCAGGGTTGAAGGTGCTTCACTTAAGGGGCTGTGCTAGACCTGTGAAGGGCATTCTCGACTGCCCCTTTCCCATACAAGCATCTTTAAAAATTAACCTTAGGAGAGCTCACATTTTCTATCTTCTGTATCCACAAGCTCTGTCTGTCTATTAACAATGGCATTGGGGCAGGGTGGGGGGTGGGGGGAGGTAAGGGCAGAAGGAAAGACCATTTGTAAGGCTATTGTTCTGAGAGTGCAGTGAGATTGTACCCGGGCTCACACTAGATACTGGCAAGAAGATGGGAGGAGGGAAGGGCCATGGCATGTGTTTAGGAAGCTGGACTTATAGGATATAGATGCCCTTTAGATTGTATATGATCTTGATGACGTATCCGGTCAATGCATTGATCCCTCAGTGGATCCATCACACAGTAGATTCATTAGAAGGTGGTGAAAAGCAGAGGGTGAGATCTTGTTGGCACAAGTAGGTTATCTGGTATGTGTCTGGGAATTCTATCTGGCTCAGCCTGTCCATTCCCTTTAACCTGGTTTTTCTGGCTATGATGGTGTGAACTGCTGCTATGCTTTCCTAAACTTTCTGAAACCAAGAGCGCTAAGTCATTCCTCATCTAAATGGTTCCCTTTAACGGTCGAGTCACAGTGGGGACAAGCCACTCACAGGGTCTCGTGGCTCGGAGGTGATCTTGCTGCTAAATACATAGAGGATGTGTTTTGGCTAGTGGGTTCCTGCAGACCAGAATCCTTATTATCCCCAAATTCCACCGACAGTGAATACGGCGGTTTGGGGAAAACACACCATAATGGTGAGCCAGGTGCTCAGATATAAAATTAACATAGACCATGCATCTATGTTTAAGAGTTTCTGCTTACTCAAATCAGGAATCACGTTAAGTCATGCGTGTGACTGTTCTGAAGCTAGTGTGGACCTTGAAGCTGGAAAGAGGGGCCATACGAACAACACACCCCAGTTTCC
This sequence comes from Acomys russatus, assembly GCF_903995435.1. Taxonomy (NCBI): domain Eukaryota; kingdom Metazoa; phylum Chordata; class Mammalia; order Rodentia; family Muridae; genus Acomys; species Acomys russatus. The sequence continues at coordinate 32,653,581 of NC_067162.1, forward strand.
TTTTGCTCAGTCTTTGTTTAGTCATCATATACCTAATGAGTGGCTTCCAGCACTGTGCTGGGCAACGAAAGATGTAGACACAGTGTAACTCCAATGAATTTGGAAAGTTTGTGCATCAAGGGGTAAAGAGGAAGGCTTAGCATCCTTTCAACAGCCACCCAAAACCCCACCCCCACCTGTAGGAGTTTTTTGTAGCCCAGGCTAGCCTTGAATTCATTATATAGCTGAGGATCCCTTTGAACCCCTAATCTTCCTGCCTCTATCCCTTAGTGCTGTGGTTCCTGATATGTGCTACTAGGCCTGAGTTATGGGGTGCTGGTGACTGAATTTAAGGGTTCATGCATGTTAGGCAGGTGCCCTACTTAGCTATCTTGGCTGTCCTGGACTCTTTTTGTAGAAGAGGGTAGTCTTAAACTCACTGAGAGCCACCTGCCTCTGCCTCCCTGAGTCCTGGGATTACAAGCACCTGGCTCCACTCTTCAACTTTTAAAATAATTCTAACTATTTAATTTCAGTCTGTTGAACTTTCATGACTTTGAACTTCACTCAGTTTAAGTAGCTTTGCGAGGCCAATGACTAGCACAGAAGTCAAGATGGATACAGAGACCGAGAGTCCTTGCTGTTGGATGGCATCATCTACTCACATCCCGGGAGCTGAGTCTAAACTCAGCTGCTTGCTGATGTTTAAAATGGATGCTCAGACGTTTGTACCCACAGTTCAGAGTCACGTGGCCAAGATGCCTTGAGTGACCCACAAGGCAGAAACTGTAAAGACAGTACCAGGTTCTCAGCCATACGGATGGTCTGCCACTTACAAGGGCTCATGTTAAACAGTTTTTCTTTCTTCTTTAGAATAAGTTTTAAGTTGATAGCAAATGCACAGCAGTCACACGAGCACTGTGTTCTTACCTGTGCTTCACTATTCAATAGATGACATGAAATGGACACACTCTAGTGTAAAACAGGCTTCATATTAGATGGCTTTGTCCAACTATTGGTTAGTAGACATGTTTGCTGGTTATATAAGGTAGACTAATGCTGTTAGCTATTCAGCAGAGAAGATTGCTGGGACACGAATTTAAGCCAACAGAGTCTTTATTAGCTGGTGAATACCAAACACTGGGTGTTTGGGACCACAAATGCAGTCCTGAGCCTTTTTCAGGGTGAGTTTTTAAGCACAAAAACCATACTCTGGGTCGACAATGCCTCAGTTAGCAAGAAAAAATGTAGCTAGAAGTGAAACTCAGAAACCAAAAAGCAAGGTTAGCAAAAAGCTCTTTTCTAGAGCTATGGACTTTGATGATTTAGGTCTTTGTTCTCTTTTTGTCAGGTGATGCTGCCTATGTGCTGGGTTCTAAGGCCTGAATGGTACTTCCATCATGGTGTCAGTTGTGCTAAGGCATGGGGCCTACTATGGTCTGGGAGGCCTACTAGGCTGTGATGGCCACTCATCTTGGCATATAAGATACAAATTTAACTTTAATATCTACCACTTAAATGAATTTTCTTGGGCGTAACCTCATTTTAAGTTGAAGAACATCTAGATGTGTGTGTGTGTGTGTGTGTGTGTGTGTGTAAAGGCTAGAGGTAAATTTTGGGTATTTTCCTCAATTGCTTTCTAGTGAATCTGCTGAGATAATGTCTCTCACTGGACCTAGAGTTCATTAATTTAATTTGGCTATACTAACTGACCAGCAACTCCTAAGGGCCCTCTTGTCTCTACCTCCCTAGTGTTGGCATCACAGGCATGTGCTGTGGCACTGCACTTTTTACATGGATGCCGGGACTCTGAATTCAGGTCCTCACAGTGGTCTGTCAAGCACTTTACCGATGGAGTCATCTTCCCATGCCCAGATTTTACTTTATTAGGTCACGGCAGGCAGTTGAGACACATAGATATGTAGGCTCCCATATAAAGTTACAACCGAGAGGCTATTTGGCTGGCACCAGTTAAAAACAAGAATGAAGGGATGAGGCTGTGGGCTGGAAGTGAAGATTGCTTCATCTTTCCTCCCTGGAAAAAAGAAATACTCTAACCACATCTGGAAAGTTAGCTGTGGTTCGTATCCTGACAGCATGAGGGAGAGGCAAAGCACAGAGGAAATAGAGAAAGACCACAGAAATGATCTGAATGTGGAATAACATCCTTGAGTGGACTCAAGAAGTCATTTAAGTCCCCCTTGAAGAAAGGGCTCCGTGAGGGAAGTGACCACGTCCTGCAATTACCTTCAAGGTAACTGTACAAATGAGAGAAAGGGATTTGTCACCCTCCTCTGAGATAGCACAACCAGAATGATGGCGTACAGCCAAGAGAGAAGTCCTGTGGCCATTAGTAAAAAATCTCTTGTAGCCAGTAAGCACCGGACAGCAGACAGGCCTCTGGAGGGAGAGAAGGCAGGTTCTGCTACTGAGATCAGGAGCTGATAGAATGAGGTAGTCATAGAAACATAAAAGGAACATCGGACCTGGGACTTATTATGGTCTGTGAAATAATTGGTCTGATAGGGCTAGAAATCTGCCTTTGGTTGTAGCTGGTGTGTGAGGCCTTGGAGGAAGGTGAAACCACAGCTTTATATTTCTGCAGATATGCCGAAGCCAAGCAAATGAGCCAAATTCCCTCATGATAAGTTGCTTTAAATAGGCCCCGAGTTAGACATTTTATGTGGTGTGACTCCATTTGCTCACCAGCTGCTGGCCTGGATTCTTGGTTTAGCTGGGTGCCTGTGCCATGGGAGCCTTGGTGCCTGCATTTGAGCACTGTCCCTGGGGCCTCTTGCATAGGGACAGACCATGTAGAATCAATCAGAATCTTCTAGAATGAATTATGGCCACACTAAAGCTAAGTAGACAAAGCAGGACTGTAAGCTGCCAGCAAATGCCTGAAGCCATTTGCCCTCTTTTTTCCCCCCTCCTTTTGGGGAATTGGTGACTCTTTTTCCATCATCAGTCTGCCCAAACATGGTAGATCATTCTTATCCCGTATCCCACACCTATGAGTTCTCAAAGCTTCAGGGGTCAAATAGCCTTTTTTTTTTTTTTTCACCTCAAGAAGACCAAAATCCAGAAATATCACTATACTTGCTTAGTTAGGGTCACATGACTAGCAATGGTGTGGATTCCTTGCTAGTCCCAGGGGTAAACACCCTAAGTGCTCTTTCACTCTGGCTTTATCTACTGTCTTGGTCAGAGTAGTCCACACTTGTAACTCTTTGGAAATGTTAGAAGTGACTTCTGAACTCAGCTTCTGAAGGGCTGGGGAAGCCATCCCTGGTGGCGTGCACCGCCTCACTCATTGGTGTTTCTGCAGGTCTCAGAGGAAAAGGTTCCCCTGAACAGACATGGTGGCTGTAGCTGGTATACCGTGTGGAATCTTGAGAAGGTGGAGTGACAATCCACAGACATTTGCTTCAAACAGTTTCAGGCAAGCGCTGGGCATTTGAGAATGCAGGAGGACCAGTAAACTGTGTGATTGCTAAGCCCGTCTGGCGTGACGTTTCTGATTTGATTTGGTTTCTGCTGGGGAGTTGGGAAGGCAGAAGGTGCTTCTCATATCTTTCTCTGTGCATAGTGCTCATGTTTCCATATTTAAAGGGGCTAGCCATCAGTCTTCAGTGAGGTCGAGGCCAGCATTGGCCACATTGAGCAGCCAGTGTGGTCTATCGCTCCCCTGTTGGAAGACTCACTCTGCAACGCAGAGAGTTTGGTTTAGGTCTTTGCATCTCCGATGTGTAGCAGTTAGATCAATGCCAGACACACAGGAGGCTCTCAATAAACATTTGTTAAATAAGCAAAAGAATATACTTGCTAATGCAGATCGTACTTATGAACCCAGGGAGGCCAGAGTAAGGCAGTTGGTGAGACACGCCCAGAAACGGTAATATGCTGCTGCCTCAGCTTCTACGTTCTGAATGTTTGGATTGTGAGTCTAGCCTTTAACCACGGACCCATCTCTTCAGCCCTCAGCTTCTAGTTTCTAAGGCTCACCTCCCGATACCACGTGGACAGGCAGTCACGGAAAACTTGTAAACCCTGATCCTTCTTACTCTTGTCCCCTGTAGCTGATGGGAGAAGGGTCAAGTGACTATGAACACACAGTCTAGATTAGCACGCTGTTTAATTCCACAGGATTTAAACCTCTGGTCCTCTGCGTCCAAAATGGTTGTCAGTCCAGGCGCGGACTTCTTCACCAAGCATCCTTACATTGGAGTAACATATTACTTACAAACTGACCCATAGCTTCTATAATACATATTTCTCTAGATTTTTTTTTATCACTTACTTGTTTGGGCATTTACAATCTGTACTTCTTCCCACTTTCAAGAATTTGAAGAACCTGTTAACACTGGAATTTTTCAAAAAGAAAAGAAAAAAAGGGGAGGGGGCATTTGTACCAAGATTGTTGTTGCTAGTGGCTACGGTCATTAAGTGATAACTACAGGATGTGCCACTAACACTTTGAGAACTGTGTTAATATGGTTGGTGAAGTGGCTCTTTGAGTGAAAGCTGCCTGCCACCAAGCCCGTCACCTAGGCTGGATCCCCGGTGATCTACCTAAAACATGGAGAGAACCAACTTCGGCATATTGTCCTCTGGTATCTCCTAGCATTTCATGGCATGCTTGTCCCATAGCCCCACACAATTTAAAAATAAGATAAAAAGTAGCATTTATCTATTAAATGTACTAAATACATCCTAGCCCTCTGAAAGCACAGCTTTCTGAGATGTCACATCTGATAGTTTAACCCAGTGTATTAGGGAATTGCCTAAGTTGTAAGGTACTAAGTTAATAGATTTTGACCATATTCTGATTTATACAATGAACCATTCTATTGATTAGTATTTCAGAGTTATTTTATATATTATTACCTCCTCCTACCTGCACGTGTATGTGTGGGTGTGTGTGCGTATGCCAAACCCAGGCAGCATGCTAGGCGGAAGACCTTCTGTTTGTTACAGAGCCAGTGGATTTCCACAGCTATGACTTTGTGTGCTCGTGTTCCTAAAACGCATTTTCCCTTATAGTTAGAGCCGCTAAACACCATGCTTTGCGTGCCGAAAGTTGTCACCTCTGACCTTTGCACCTGCCCAGATTGTGTAAACATTTGTTGTTGATCGCTTACTGGCACTTCCACAATCACTTTGCTGTTTCTGACTTTTATCATTTTCTCTGTTAAAAATACTTCTGTGTGTATGATGTGTGTGCACGGCGTACACATATAAAGGAGGCCAGAAATCAACCTTTCACCTTGTTTGAAACAGGCTGCTATCTCGACCTCTCCTTTAAATCTTTACTTTTATTTATGTGTCTCTCTGTGTGTGTGTGTGTGTGTGTATGTGCATGTGCACTCAGGTGGCCATGGAGGCCAAAGCAGATGTTGGAATCCCTGGAGACATTTACATGTGGATAGAGGCCACCTGACATGGGTGCTGGGAACCAAATGCAAGTCCCCTCTTTGTTCTTGTTGCTGAGTAAATCAGGCTAGCTGTTCCACCAGCTCTGCTGAGCTTCCTGTCTCTACCACATCTCACCATAGGAGAACTGGAATTACAAATGTGGGTTACAGCGCCAGGCTTGACATCACTTTGGCGGTTCAAACTTAGGTCCTTACATTTTACATGACATATGCTTTACCTAAGTTATCTTTCCAGCCCCAAATTTTACATTTTAATGTTTTCAGTAACTACTTCATATGTACTTGCACAATATATGCATATATAATTCTCTCTATATACATATATATATAATTCTATATATACACAATTATATATGTCAATCGTTTGTCTTCTCTTTACTTGGTTCATAGTAAAAATGGACCGCTGATCCCAGTAGCTTGGTTGTAGGATTGGTTCTGGTCATATATTGCTCTGGGCATTCTTTTATTTTTTCCTTTTTAAAATTTATTATAATTTATTCATATTACATCCTGATTATTATCCCCTCACTTGTATCTTCCCCTTCCCACCCGCCCTCCCTCTTCCACCCTATTCCCCTCCCATAGGCCTCTGACAGAAGGAGCCCTTCTCCCTTACCATATGACCACAGCCTACCAGGTCTCATATGGATAGCCTCCATCCCCTTCCTCTGTATATCCACAGGGCCTCCCTGCAGTGATCAAATTAGGGTCACCAGAGTTCATGTCAGAGGCAGTCCCTGCTCTCCCCACAACTGTGGAGAATGAGCTGTCCATTGGCTAGATCTGAACGGGGGGAGGGAGGGTCTAGGTTCACTGTATGCATTGTCCTCGGTTGGTGCAACACTTTGTGCAGGGCCCCCCGGGTCCAGATCTGTTGGCCTTGATGGCCTCCTTGTGGGGCTCCTTTGGAACCTTTTACCCCCCACCCCACCCCCACACTCTTGGGCATTCTTCTACTGAGCAAACCTGATCTGATGTTGGCTGAATCCTAAGGTTTTCCTGTCCTTCTGGCTTTCCCTGGGATCTTTGTGTGTCCATCTCATCAGTCTTGTCACTGAGATACTGTGAGAGTAATTTGTGTCCTGTGTTCTCCTTGTTGCCACCGTGCTAGCATGTATCTGCCATATGTGCTGTGCTGAGCCATCCTCACGTTGGCCAGGCTCTTAGGTGGCTTTTCTTTTTAGAGCTGTGTCTCCTTGGGAAATGGAGTGTCTAAGCAAGGTCAGTAGAGCTAAATGCCATTGTCTCTGTGATCATATATCTTTCTTTTCATCACCTGAAGCATTTGGGAATCCTCTCCACCTCTAACACACCCCATGGGCTCCTCTTTTGTGCACCGTCTTTCATCTCTCAGAACCAAGCTCCACCTTCTGTACCTGTCAGGGGAGGGATTTTCACGTTCCGGTTCGCGTGCCCTGTCATCCCCGATGCCTTCCCTTTCTCTCTTCTACGCTATCAGGCCTCGTTCTGTCTTTCTTTCTTTTGCTCAGTTCTTGTCAATACAGGATTGGTGCTGATCAGTAGCTTCTTAACCCCGTGTTTTCAACTTCCTTTCCTAGTTTCTGATTTGATGCGGCCCTATTATATTTTGGGTTGTTTCGGTGGCTCATCCTAGTATCTAAGTTAATTATCTAAATGTTTTATTTGGTAAGGATACATGTTTAACCACTGTGTTAGTCAGGGTTCTCTAGAGGAACAGAATGTGTAGAATGAATCTTTATAGATACAGAATGGGGATTTAGTAGAGTGCCCAACAATTGCTGTCTACCAATGGAAGGTCCAGCAATCCAGTAGTTGTTCAGTCCACAAGGCTGGATATCTCAGCGGGTCTTCAGTAGATGCTGGAATCCTAAAGAGATAGGACAGTGAAGGAATGGAGTTGCTATCGAGAGTGAGAGCAAGGGGAGAGAGAAAGAAAGGGGGGGGGGGAAGGAAGGAGGGAAGGAGGGAGGGAGGGAGGGAGGGAGGGAGGGAGGGAGCCTTCTTCCAGCAGGAGGTGTGGCCCAGATTAAAGATGGATCATTTCCCCTCAAAGACCCAGATTAGAAGTGGGTCTTTCCACTTCAAATGCTTTAAGTTTAAAAAAAAAAAAAAAACCCACAAGGTGTGGCCAACCATTTGAGTTCTAGATGTATTCAAGTTGACAATCAAAAATAGCCATCACGTCCACTAGTACATAATTATTGATAATTCAAAATGTAGTTTTATTATTTTTTTCTTTGTCTTTTATAGTTAAAGATGTCAAGCACAGTGACTTACAAACAATACGGACTTGTCATTGTACACTTCTGGAAATTAAAAGTCTGATTTGGGCTTGGCCGAGCTAAAGCTATTCCCCCTGAAGGCTGTAAGGGACATTTTTTTCCTTGCCATTACCAGCTCCTAATGTCTGCCAGCACTACTTAACTTTGGATCCTTCCATCTTCAAGGCCAGCCATGGCTGAGGGAGCCTCAGGAGCATCACATCCCTCTGGTCCCAGTTTATCATCCATCTTCTTCCACTTTTGAAGATGCTTGTGATTATCTTGAATCTATCCCAATAATGAAGAATCACACCCATTTCACTGGGCCATCTGATTGACAACCTTAATTCTTTCCATCTCTCTAATATAACACAGCCAGAGATTCCG